>NC_133524.1:38769375-39072812 GCF_049354715.1 Callithrix jacchus | reverse complement strand
GCTTTGCTCCATAGTCATTCAGGGACCTTAGCATCTACCATGTGATGGCTTTAGCATTTTCTTTGAGCCTTGGCATTTTCCAGGCCTGAAAGTGGCATGTATCACTCTGCCCGCATTCCATTGTGTTTAATGACATGTGCCCAACTTACTACAAGGGAAATTGGAAAATGTAGGCTGATTGTGATCCCAGAAGAACAAGGAAACTACCGCAATGGAATATATCTACTCTATGTGCCAGTGAAGAGCAAACCCACGTGCTTTCACAATTAACTGAGTGAAGGAATATGGAATATTTATTTTAATACTTTTTAGAATTTAAAACTAATTTTTAGAAGATGATTCAAACAGCCTAAAACAGTCAAGTTTTCTCTAAAGCATAAATGTGTTTTGATTTTCCTTTAATTCAGTCTTGAGGAATCTCTCTGGGGAGTGACTTTAAATTCTAGCCCCGCCCTGACAGAACTCCAGGGGAGGCAATCATGGAAGCTTACAATCTGCTTTTCATGGAACACTTTTTTTTTTTTTAAACATGAGAGAGCATTTTCCTGGGTCAAGAAAGACACAGAAAAGATCAAGGGTCAGAGGTGGCGTTCACAGGGTTTGAAAATCTGGTTCCATCCAGCCCAGAGGATTTAGAGACCAGGCTTTTCCAGGAAAAAGCTGAGAGACTACATGTGGTCACAGTGTCCCCAGACCAGGTGTGTGTGGAGCCGGAGAGGGGCTGATCTAGGATGACAAGATGTCAGGGAGATAGGTACAGAGATGGTGGGACTGATCAGAAAGCAGGTGTATGTGTGCTGGGGGGTGGGGTGCAGGCCTAGATAGTCACATTGGCCTCAGGGGTCCCCAAGTCAGATGGATGTGAAGGGAAGGGGAGCCATCACTTGAGCCCAGGTGACAAAGTTGTGGGGCTGGCTGGGGAGTCAATGCGCATTTCTGGAGTGGTCAGATACTCACCAAGATGGTGGTAGTGAAACTGGTCACGGGTGGTAGTGAAACTGATCACAGGGGACCTGCTGTATGTAGGAGGGGGTCTACTGAGCCCAATGCCACGGTCATTGTTCCGAGGTTGAGAAGAACCGACCCCCTCCCCGACACGGTCACAGGGAGAGCGAGTGAGAGAATCCTTGGGTCAGAAGACATGGGGAGGGGTTCTATGTGGTCAAGTGACCTCAGATGTCCCCAGCCAAGACGTGCATGTGTACATGGATCGTCTATTGTACTGGGATGACAAGTTCCCAGGCTGGGGGAGGGGGCACTGAACAGTCTCTGAGATGACTAGAGTGGAAGCATCAGGTCAGAAGGCACGTGTCTGTGTTTTAGGGGCAACCTGGATGTGGTTACGGTAGCGTGGAGTTGGGGGACCCCGGCCAAGAGGATCACGGTGATGGAGGCAGGTCATAAGCTGGGGCCCTCACCTGGGTCGGGAACTGGGCTTCCTGGAGCTCGCCAGCTCCACGCCCACCGGGTCATCATGACCTCGCCCTGTGAGCCCATAGAGGGGGTAGGGGAGCGCGGAAGCGGGGGTGGGTCCTCGGGACACTTCTTTATCCTGGCAGACAGCCTAATTCTTAAGTGTCTGGCCCATGACGAGGTGTCCCTCTCACAGGAAAGTTGTTTATAGTCGCAGAGGCCCTTGTGGCCCTTGTCTGACCTGTGTCCAGTCTGTTCCTGCCAAGAGAGCCACTCTCTGGGAGAATGCTGACCAGGAAAGAAGTTAGGTTCGGGCGTGTGGGTGGGGTGAGACACAGAGAGGCAGCTCCACAGAACACATGATATGTAGGAGGGTCTTCCTTACAGATTCCTCTCAGAGCCAGCAGGAAGAAAGGAACCGTCTGGGCCATCCATGCTTAACCAGCAGGTGGGAGGGAGCAAGAAAGAGTGAGAAACCCGTGGGCCTAGGCCTTTATCGGG
Source organism: Callithrix jacchus (assembly GCF_049354715.1). Taxonomy (NCBI): domain Eukaryota; kingdom Metazoa; phylum Chordata; class Mammalia; order Primates; family Cebidae; genus Callithrix; species Callithrix jacchus. The sequence continues at coordinate 39,070,898 of NC_133524.1, read as the reverse complement.
GTCCGGGCATTCCCAGGCCACTTTCCCATGGGGCGTTGTCATTGGTGGGTCGAAAGCCAGCAGGCGGGAGTTCCATGGAGGTACACTGTGACTGAGAAGGGGTCACTGTGGCAGATTCGTGTGGTCCATGAAGAGTGTGGGGGGTCAGTGGGGACAGTCAAGTAGGTTGTATCTAGCTGTCCCCTAGGGAGGTGGTCACCAGCAGGTGACTGTATAAGGTAGATATTTGGATCAACCGCATTGAGGAATGGGGAGGAGGTGGAGACCTGGAAACTGTCAAGGGTGACTAAGCCCTGCTTCTGGTATGAGAAAGTCCAATATATTCAAAATGATGCTGAGACAACATAGTACTACACTAATTCACTACATGTGTAGTCCTAAGAATACTTGAAAATATGTAAAAGAACTTAACAGAGTCCGAAATTCCCTTTTGCTAATATAAGTACACTCTAGCTTCATATGATGACACAACTTGGCAAGACTCTTTGACCCTTTCCCTTCTCATCCCCAGTCAGTTTCCTGCATTTGACCTCTAATAACCCAGGATTTGGTCTTCCTGTATATTCAAAGACTGGTGCCATAGCTATAAATCTCTTTTAAAAATCTTTCAGGCTTCAGAAGCCTCCCACCCCATTCATGCTTCTGATCACAAGGACCTGCTAACATTACCTAGATTGTTTCTCTTGTACCTGAGTGAATGATTTTGTTCTCCGTGTTTTGTTCATCAGCTCTTCCTCTTCTCCAGAGTCTTCAGTGACGATCCAAACAAATGTGTTTCCTTGCCACCTCCCACACTGATAATAAGTGTGAACTCAAAAAAAAATCCACCCAGTGCACATTCATTATTACAGTATGTGCAAATATTATCCCTAACCATAACATGTGTACTCTAAGTCTTATCACATACAGTAAATTGGATGTCAGCAATGGGATGGGTATCACAGAGTTACTCCAGGAAAATGGCACACACACAGAATACCCTTTATCTCATTCTTTACGCTTCACTTTAGTGCTACAAAAATGATGCTTTTACTTTTAGGGTAGTCGTGGCAGCAACATTTGTAGTGGGTTTGTGTGGGAAGGGGTGGGAAGAGGAGGAAACAGAATAATGGAAATTGTCTATGATTTACTAAGACATGAATTTATCACCATTTTCTTAGATAGACCTAAACATCAAATAAATGGAATAATCAATGCATTCAGTCTGTTCCTGAAGGCTGTAACAGATTATGTTTGAATTTATTTGAAGGCAACTTCGGTTTCCAAGAGTAGATGACCTGCAGGGGATTTTATGCCTCCTTTCTGAGAACCTGAATACAACATCATAATTGGGTGATATTTTGGTCATTTTTGACAATCATTAGTAAAGGGATTACTCTGGCCACAAATATATCCAAGTCAGTGATTTCAGGAGTCAAAAGAGAAAACACTCCGAAAGACTACACCCCAGTCTTCAGCATGGGGTCAGTGTCAGAACTATAAGATTCTGCCTTCTCAGTGACAGGATTTCGTATTTATAAAACTGGCAAAGTCTACTTTCGTTAAGGATTGAAATATAAGCCAAAGGGATCAGACGGTGTGTGGGTGAAGCAACACAGAAAGGAGTAAGAAGGTACATGTGTAAACTAATAAAATTGATGTCAACTAGACAGTGGGTACATAATTTGAAAGCCTATATGTTACTTACTCTCTAAAATTCCTGCATGATGTAAATTTTACATTCTTGAGACCTAGCAGAGCACTTTCCTCATGGTTGGTATCCAATACCAAGGGAAATAATCATAAAAGAGAAATTCGAGGGGTTGAAAGAAATTAGACATTAAACCATAAGACATATTAAAAAGAGACCTTGGGGCCGGGCGCGGTGGCTCACGCCTGTAATCCCAGCACTTTGGGAGGCCGAGGCAGGTGGATCATGAGGTCAAGAGATAGAGACCATCCTGGTCAACATGGTGAGACCCCATCTCTACTAAAGATACAAAAAATTAGCTGGGCACGGTGGCGCGTGCCTGTAGTCCCAGCTACTCGGGAGGCTGAGGCAGGAGAATTGCCTGAACCCAGGAGGCGGAGGTTGCGGTGAGCCGAGATCGCACCATTGCACTCCAGCCTGGGTAACAAGAGCGAAACTCCATCTCAAAAAAAAAAAAAAAAAAAAAAAAAAAAAGAGACCTTGAAGGGATTGAAATGGCCAAGGCTGAAAGAAATGGGAATCTAAACAACACAGACAAACATGGAACTCCCTCTGAACTATTTGGAATTGAGGACAGCTGAAAAAGCTGAACAAGCTTGTTTTCCTAAAGCAACTACAGTACACTTTACTTAAAGCAACAGACTGCCATGACCAAGTATCTGAAAATAATATGAATTATGTTATAAATAATAATCCCACAGTAAAAATATGACTTTCCAAAAACAACTGCAGGAAACGTTATTCTTGTATTTGTGTTAGGCTCAATGGAGTTGGCAAATAGTTTTTAGATTTATTTATTTCTTTTTTTGAGACAGAGTTTCACTCTTGTAGCCCAGGGTAGAGTGCAACGGCACAATCTCAACTCATTGCAACCTCCACCTCCTAGGTTCAAGCAATTCTCCTGCTTCAGCCTCCAGAGTAGCTGGGATTACAGGCACCCACCACCACACCCAGCTAATTTTTTGCATTTTTAGTAGAGATGGGGGTTTCACCATGTTGGCCAAGCTGGTCTCGAACTCCTGACCTCAGGTGATCCACCAGCCTTGGCCTCCCAAACTGCTGGGATTACGGGCATGAGCCACCGCATGCCTCATGTTTCAACAATTAATTGTTAACCACAAAATACTTTTCAGAAAGAAAGCAGAAACATAACATTTGAAAATAATTATTTTCTCTGAGTTTTACGAATAGTCTCTGTTTCAGAGAGCAACAGTGTGTCATTGATTAAGTAATTTGCCCTTTACAGCTGCCAAAATAATAGGGCTCAAATAAATTGACCAAACTGACATTTCAAACAGCTTTATTAAACTTTTCATTACAAGGATGCCCTTTGTCACCACTCCTATTCAACATAGTATTGGAAGTTCTGGCCAGGGCAACCAGGCAAGGGAAATTAAAGGGCATTCAAATAGAAAGGGAGGAAGTCAAATTGTCTCTGTTTGCAGACAACGTGATTCTATATTTAGAAAATCCCATCATCTCAGCCCAAAAACTCCTTAAGCTGATAAGCAACTCCAGCAAAATCTCAGGATACGAAATCAGTGTGCAAATATCACAAGCATTCCTATACACTGACAATAGACAAGCAGAGAGCCAAATCATGAATGAACTTCTATTTGCAATTGCTACATCGAGAATAAAAGACCTAGGAATACACCTCACAAGGGACGTGAAGGACCTTTTCAAGGAGAACTACAAACCATCCCTCAAGGAAATAAGAGAGGACACAAACAAATGGAAAAACTTTCCATCCTCATGGATAGGAAGAATCAATATTGTGAAAATGGCCATACTGCCCAAAGTAATTTATAGATTCAATGCTATTCCCATCAAACTATCATTGACATTCTTCACAGAATTAGAAAAAAAAAATATTTTAAACTTTATATGGAACCAAAAAAGAGCCCATGTAGGCAAGACAATCCTAAGTAAAAAGAAGAAAACTGGAGACACCACGCTATCTGACTTCAAATTATACTACAAGGCCGGATTATCCAAAACCCCATGGTACATGGTACTGGTACCAAAACAGATGTATGGACCAATGGAACAGAACAGACACCTCAGAAATAACACCACACATCTACAACCATCTGATCTTCGACAAACCTAACAAAAAGAAGCAATAGGGAAAGGATTCCCTATTTAATAAATGGTACTGGGAAAACTGGCTAGCCATATGTAGAAAACCGAAACTGGATCCCTTTCTAAAATTGACTCAAGATGAATTAAAGACTTAAATGTAAAACCCCAAACCATAAAATCCCTAGAAGAAAACCTAGGCAATACCATTCAGGACATAGGCGTGGGCAAAGATTTCATGATGAAAACACCAACAGCAACTGCAACAAAAGCTAAAGTTGACAAATGGGATCTAATTAAGCTACAGAGCTTCTGCACAGCAAAAGAAAGTATCATCAGAGTGAACAAGCAACCTACAGAATGGGAGAAAATTTTTGCAATCTACCCATTTGACAAAGGTCTAATATCCAGAATCTACAAGAAATTTAAACAAATTTACAAGAAAAAAACAACCCCATCAAACAGTGGGCAAAGAATATGAACAGACATTTCTCAAAAGAAGACATTTATGCAGCCAACAAACATGAAAAAAAATGTTCAACATCACTGATCATCAGAGAAATGCAAATCAAAACCACAATGAGATACCGTCTTATGCCAGTCAGAATGGCGATTATTAAAGTCAAGAAACAATAGATGCTGGTGAAGCTGTGGAGAAATAGGAATGTTTTTACACTGTTGGTGGGAATGTAAATTAGCTTAACCATTGTGGAAGACAGAGTGGTGATTCCTTAAGGATCTAGAACCAGAAATACCAGCAATCCCATTACTGGATATCTACCCAAAGGAATACGAATCATTCTGCTATAAAGACACATGCACATGTATGTTTATTGCAGCACTATTTACAAGAGCAAAGACATGGAATTGACTCAAATGCCCATCAATGATAGACTGGATAAAGAAAATGTGGTACATATACACCATGGAATGCTATTCAGCCATAAAAAGGAATGAAATTCTGTCCTTTGCAGGGACATTGATAAAGCTGGAAGCCATCATCCTCAGCAAACTAACACAAGAACAGAAAACCAAACAGCACATGTTCTCACTCATAAGTGTGAGTTGAACAATGAGAACATATGCAAACAGGGAGGGGAACATCACACACTGGGGCCTGTCAGGGTATGGCAGTGGGAGAGCATTAGGACAAATACCTAATGCATGCAGGGCTTAAAACCTAGATAATGGGTTGCCAGATGCAGCAGATCACCATGGTACATGTATACCTATGTAACAAAGCTGCACATTCTGCACATGTATCCCAGGACTTAGAGTAAAATAAAAAAATTAAAAAAAATTAATTTCAGTTATTGTGCTTTTTAACTCTAGAATTTTCATTCGGTCCTTTCTTATTTCACTATTGAGATTCTCTATTTATTAACTGACTATTAACATATTTCCTTTTATCAAACAGTTTTCTTTAACTTCTTTGACAAATTTATAATACCTGCTTTGAAGACAGTCTCTGCTAAATCCAACAAATGAGTTCACTCAGAGTCAGTTTCTATTGACAGCTTTCCCTCTGAGTTTCGGTTACATTTTCCAGTTTCTATATATGTCTAACAATTTTTAGTTGAGAATTGAACATTTCAGGCTACCTCAGCACACTGCCTATAGGGTAACCCTGCTCTGCAAGGCGCAGTATTAATAAAAGAAAAAAAAAGAGAAAATTGAACACTTCAGATAATATTTTATAGAACATATAATAATGATCAATTGTTTCGCTTTTCTGAAGCCTTTTTGTTTGTTTATTTTGCTTGTTTGGTGTTTAAGATCTTTTCTGAACTTAAACTGTAGAATCTGCCTTCACTCACCTCACTCCTAGCATGCAGCCACTGATGGCTCTGCTCCAATTTTTAATTCTTACTTTAACATTTCAGCCCAACTTTCTAAAGATTGCCCCCATCTCTGAATAGCTTAGTGATTGCCAATTAATTTGGCTGAGGTTGTGTTGAAACGGTATGAGCGTATAAGGCTTTTACCCACTGCTGACTGAACTGTGTGTGGTTAAAAAATATATTCAAAGTTGAAGCCAGTTTTCACGTTTTCCTTGGCTTTCATTTTTCCCCAGGATCTTTTGGGTCTCTCCCATGTGTTTAGCTTGGCCATCCACCAGGAAGTAAGGAGAGCTTATCTCAGCACTTCCATGGGTCTCTAACTTCCAGACTCTCCCCTTTAAATATCTGGCTATAATCATCATTCACCTCAAACCAGGACCTCAGCCTTGGGAACAAGCAAATCTGGGATTTTTTTCCATCTATTACAAACCAAGTCCACCACTTATATCTGGAAAATCTGTAGGTTTTCACCTTCCTCTTTATCCTTTACAGGTCTTACTCTTAATATACCTCCTGTACATCAAACTCCATATTGGCATCTGCTTTCCAGAGGACTTAAACTGGCATGACACAGTTGGTGGCATAGTTAAATGGGCCATCAACTCTGCAGTTGTCATTGATAGGATGTCTAAACTAGAATGGATGACCCACATCATCATCATATATAAAACTAGGTTTGTGCTGGAGCCAACAGGTAGTGTCTGTCCAGGCCTATTGGCTGAAATCAAAGACACTTCTTAATGCTTTAAGGAACCCCAGGATGAAGTTCCTCCCATAGAAAGGAATAAGGGAATCATATGGGGGAGAATTCAATGGCCATTTGAATTTGGGCAGTTGTCACCAACCTGAGGTGAGAAAGCTAGATTTGGAACTGAAGGAGGATCCACAGGGGATACCATACTGACAAAGAAAAATGTTTCTTTTTTTTTTTTTTTTTTTATGTGTTTAAAATGGAGACCTCTATTGTGTTTATTTGTTCTGGCTCTGAGTTCAAATCCTGGATATCGTTATCAATTTGTTGTCTCGTTGAATCTAAATCTATGTGTCTTATGTAGCTGGGTGTTAAGATCTCTTATTGTTACATTAATCCTTTTACCCTTGTATCCTTATAGCTTTGAAATCTATTTTGTCAAATGTGAAAATTGCAACTCCTGCTTTTTATTTATTTATTTTTGCTCTCCATTTGGTTGGTACGTTTTTTTTTTTTTTCAACCCTTTATTTTGTGTCTATGTATATCTTTGGATATACCGTTGGATTTTGTCTGTATCTTTTGATTGGGAGATTTGGTTGATTTAACTTTAGGGTTGCTGCCATTTGATATTAACTGGCTATTTTGTCCTTTTGTTGATAAAAATTCTTCTTTATGTTAACGCTCTTTACTTTTTGGTGTATTTTTAGAAAGGATCATACTGGTTGTTCCTTTCTGTGTATAATGCTTCTTTTAGAAGTTCTTGTAAAGCAGGCCTGGTGGTAATAAAATCTCTGAGTACTTGCTTGTTCCTAAAAGATTTTATTTTTCCTTCAAATGTAAAGCTTAAATTGGCAGGATATGAAATTCTGGGCTGAAAGTTTTGTTCTTTAAGTATATTGAATATTGGCCCCCACGCTCTTCTAGCTTGTAGGGTTTCCGTTGAGAGATCTGCTGTAAGCCTAATAGGCTTACCTTTATGGGTAACTTGATCTTTCTCTCTGGCTGCCCTTAATATTTTCTCCTTCGTTTCGATCTTGGTGAATCTAACGATTATGTGCCTTGGGGTTGGTCTTCTTGAGGAATATCTTTGTGGTGTTCTCTGTATTGCCTGGGGTTGAATAGTGTCCTGCTTTGCTAAATTAGGAAAATTTTCCTGGATAATGTCCTGGAGAGTATTTTCCAGCTTGACTTCATTCTCTCCGTCACATTCAGGTACACCAATAAAACGTATATTAGGTCTTTTCACATAGTCCCATATTTCTTGGAGACTTTGCTCATTCCTTTTTATCCTTTTTTCTCTATTCTTGTCTTGTCGTTTTGTTTCATTAAGTTGGTCTTCGACCTCTAATACCCTTTCTTCTGCTTGATCCATTCGGCTGGTCAACATGGTGAAACCCCGTCTCTACTAAAAATACAAAAAATTAGCTGGGCATGGTGGCCCGTGCCTGTAATCCCAGCTACTCGGGAGGCTGAGGCAGGAGAATTGCCTGAACCCAGGAGGCGGAGGTTGCGGTGAGCTGAGATCGCGCCATTGCACTCCAGCCTGGGTAACAGGAGCGAAACTCCGTCTCAAAAAAAAAAAAGAAAAATGTTTCTAAAAACCTTTCAGGACTTCCTGATTGTATTAAGAATTGTATTCAGCAAGCTGTAACAGAGACTTGAATACAGTGGCTAAAAACACAGTAATTTATTCTCTTGCATAAAACAAGTTCACAGCTATACACACTACAATTGGTATGACAACTTCACAAAGTCATCAGGAATCTACAATCATGCCAGCTTTTTGCCCAGCCACTCTTATCATGTAACTTCTATCCTTTAGGTCATCCCACATCCTAAAGTGGATGCTGGAGCTCCAGCCATTATATCTGTATTCCATCTAGGAAAGAGAAAGAAAGAAAAGCAAAAAGCCCTCCACTGAGTAAGCTCCTTTAAACAGCCTTCCCAAAGGTTGCACACACCACCTCCACTAAATCCCATTGGCCAGAACTTGATCACATTTCTACAACAAGGGAAGCCAGAAAGTGTAGTCCCTTATCCTGACAAGCAATGTGCCTAGCTAAAAATCAGGATTCTCTTATTAAACCGAATCACTTGCCACACATCCTTCAGTCAAAAAAAAAAAAAAAACGACATTGATCTGGTTTAAGTTGAACAGTATGGTCAGGCTGGGAGAGAGAGAGAGAGAGAGGAATGTGGGTAACTTTTTGCCATATGGTCCCCCTAAAAACAGGAGGGCTGATGGCATGGAATCAACCATGACCTTTGGGTGCTATAGAAGAGCCCCACTCACTACCCTAGAGAACCTGAAAAGAACACAAATATGTCTCAATGAATGCAACTCTATGCTTTTTAAAGAGATGGTTTTCCTTTGTTGCCCAGGCTAGAGGGAAAAAAGGCAGTCATAGATCACTGCAGCCTCGAAATCCTGGACTCAAGCAATCCTCCTGCCTGAGCCTCCCGAGTAGCTGTGGCTATGGGAATGTGCCACTATGCTCAGCTTGCTCAGCTAATTTTTTAAAAATATAGAGTCAGGGGTCTTGCATGTTGCCCAGGCTGATCTTGAACTCCTAGCCTCAAGTGATCCTCCTGCCTCTGCCTCCCAAAGTTCTGGTATTACACGTGTCAGCCACTACACCTAGCCATCTCTATGATTTTTTTTACATGTAATTGAATACCTTTTTTCTTCTTGACAAGAGAAATTGGAAAAGCCCAGTCATACCTGTTAACAAAATACAATCAACCAAATTGGCTGTGAACATCTACTAATACAAACTCTGATTTGATAATAGCCTCTAACACACACACACACACGCACACACACAAATACAGATGTTCTAGAGAAAGTTATCTTCAGATCTAGAATCGAGTCTGTTAAACCACAATTGTACTTGCTTGAATACCCTGGCTTTATTTACCGAAGAGGGAGCCTTAACTGAAGACACAGGAAAGATTTTAGAAGTGTTTATTTTTTTAAGTAAATGGTCTCTGCTTTCTCTTTAATTATTCACAGAATGTGAATATATCATTGTTCTAGGTCAGAAGTCCCATGGCAATGACCCATGTAAATATAAATGCATATAAGCTTGGTGCAAAGGTAATTGCTACTTTGCAACTAATGTTAATGACAAAACCGTGATTACTTTTGCACCAACTTAATATATAAGTGATAATAATTCATGTTACCGAGCTATAGATGATATCAAACGCCTTTGTGAAAGGGAAGCATTCTGCAAGCGAGACTACACACTTGGTTTTCCCCATTCTGGACAACAGCATCTTGCCTACAACTCTCAGGCAGGGGTCCCCATTTCAAATATCTATCTGCCATAACACATGGAGGAAACATTTCACCTGAAACTTCATGAAGACAACCTAGAAATTTACTGAGCATCATAAGTGTGTATCTTCTATAGTGAAAGCATGGTTATATACAATAGCTATAATATTAACATTTAATAAGCACATATGCACCAAACACAGTTTCAAGGGCTTTATTTTTATTAGCTATTTTAATCTTCACAGCAACCCTATGAGAAAAGTCTTATTATCCCCATTTTATAAATTTAGAAATCAGTCACAGAGAACAAAAAGTAACTGTGTAAGATCAAACAGCTTGTAAATGGATTTTTGACTTTACAAAATCTGTCCTCTTAATTACTATACATTAAATTGTGTGCAGCACTAACTATAATTAGTTGATTTTCTACATTCATTTTTAATTTTTTTCCCTATGAATTGATGAATATCCTTAGCCAAATGTGGCTGAGAAAATTGTCTTCATTTTGATTTTTTCTTAATTTACTTTGTTGTGTTATTCAAGTTCTGGGTGTCACACTGCCAATTATTTTGGAGTCTGTGTTACGTTAGGCTACATGCAGTGGCTTTGTAGGTCAACTTAGCTAACTTGAAACGATGTTTCCCAGAATTTCCTTCCCTGTGTGGTTCTCTTTTGTGGTTAGCCACATGAGAATTTAGAAGTAAAGGCAAAGTATTAGCCATTATTCTCTGCAGCTCAGTGTAATGTGCCCGACCATCCTGCAGGCTGTATATATTGCTGCGGATATGCTGGCTCACTTTGTTGATATAGAACGGCAGCTGGGCCCACAGATTCTTTAGCTCCTTCCTGACCTCCATCAGCATCTTTAAGTTCTGAACCAGATGCATATGCAGCTCCATGACAAAAGATGTCAACTTCTGCAGGTCATGCACGTCGCTGGACCTGGAGACGGTCAGTAATGGATGGTTTCCAGTTTGTCCTTGTGGGCTCCAGTTTGTCGTTGCTTTCTTCCACTTTATATCCAGCTTTTCTTTCTGACTTCTGGCCCTGCTACCTACAGTGACTTCATGCTCATCATTGTATGCAGAAACCACAAGTCTTTTTATGGCTATGATTTTATTAATTAGTTAGTAATGTATTTATTTTCACGTTTTATTTTAGGTTGAAGGGGTACATTGCAGGTTTTTTACATGGGTAAATTGTATGCTGGGGGTTTGGCGTACAGATAATTTTGTCGCCCAGGTAGTGGGAATAGTACCTGATCAGTAGTTTTTCAACCCTCATTCTCCTCCCACTCTCCACCCTCAAGGAGGTCCCGGTGTCTATTGCTCCCTTCTCTGTGTACTCAATGGACAACAGCTTTCTATATGGTTCCTCACCAGCTTCCACAACTCTGTAAGATGTAATCCTTATCATAAATTCAAAATTCCATATCACTTACAGTATCTTTGCTTTCCTAATTGAACTTGACTGGACAAACCAATTCATAATACGATAACAAATAAACATTGAAACAAGTGGGTTAATAATTAAACAAGTGGCTTAAACAAAGATTCATTTTGAGCTCAGGATATAAGTTCAGTGTGGGCCAACAAGGTGAGCATTGGAGGTAGCTTTGTTCCACATAGCGACACAGCCTGATAGAGACACTGGTATCTTTTTTTTTTCTTTGAGACAGAGTCTTGCTTTGTCGCCCAGGTGACGCTGCAACCTCCGATTCCTAGGTTCAAGTGATTCTCCTGCCTCAGCCTCCTGAGTAGCTGGGATTATAGGTGTGCTCCACGGTACCTGGCATTATAGGTGTGCTCCACCATACCTGGCTAATTTTTTGTATTTTTAGTAGAGACAGAGTTTTGCCATATTGGCCAGGCTGGTCTTGAACTCCTGACCTCAAGTGATCCACCCGCCTCGGCCTCCCAAATTGCTGGGATTACAGGCGTGAGCTACCGTGCCGACACCGATATCTTAACTTCATGATTGCTGAGGCAGGGAAAGAGAAGAACTAGGAGATTCTTAAATGCTTTGGCTCGAAAGTGACAAACTTTACTTCTTCAAGCCCTTTGGCCACATGACTACATTTATTTGTAAAGAGGGCTTGGAACTGTGGAGAAACACATGGATATTCAATGTGCACTAAATGTCTCTGCCACAGTCCACACTTCGTTTCACCAAATATCCCCTTGCTTCCATTCACCCTGTAGTAGATGCTATTGGTGCTGCTTTGATCATTAGGCAGGTGCACACATCTCCCAGCTGCTGTTAGTGTTGGCCAGTGGCTCACAGCTGCTTCCTCTTCTGGAAAGTTGCCTTTAGCCGAAGGAAAAGCTCCTTCTGATCTAAAGCATTCCCATGCACAGAATACCCTCCACCATTCCCCAAGGGAGGCCAGCCAGAGTCCCATGTAATCTATTAAACTAGCTCATAATTCTGCATCTCTGGGCAATGCATGATAGTCTTCGCCTCTGGACCAGTCCTGGTTTCTCTTGGTACAAAAGCCTAATGAAAACAACAAATGGTCTGGCCTCCCCTTCCAACACACTCCTAACATATAATGGTGGAAACGAACACTCTCGTTTGGAAAGGGAAAGAAGGAGACACAAAGAAGTTACTAGATGTAGCAGTTCCAAAACCCTGCTCTGTGTATGAGTGGAGGCACCTCTCCTGAGAGTGAAGAACATTCTGAATGAGGCCCTGATTTTCTCTCTGGAGGAAACGCTCTTGTTCATTGTTCTTGGTGGTCCCTGGTCTGCCCTCTAGCGGCTCTCCTTTTTCTATTCTGCTTCTTGCCATAACTAAAGTAGTTATTGAATAACATATATGCCCTCCTTGAGTCTATCTAGCATTCTCTGTTGCCCTTAGAAGATTGGGGACCCAAATATGGTTTGCTTCATTTTTTAAAAAATATTTAATTGATTAAATAAAGGTTGTATAAACTCAAGGTCCTTGGATGGTTTTAAGGCCTGAATAGTTTTGGCTTATTTTATTTAATTAGTTATTGCCCAGACTTGTAGCTTCTCTAGTAGTAAGAAACTCTTTTTTTTTAATTTTTAATTTTTTGGGACAAGGCCTCACTCTCTCACCCAGACTGGAGTGCAGTGGTTCGATCTTGGCTTGCTGCAACCTCCAACTCCCAGGCTCAACCGATTCTCCTGCTTCAGCCTCCCGAGTAGCTGGGATTACAGGCGTGCGCCACTGCTGCCTGGCTCATTCTGTATTTTTAGTAATGACAGAGTTTCCCCATGTTAGCCAGACTTGTTTTGAACTCGTGACCTCAAATTATTCACCCTCCTTTGCCTTCCAAAGTGCTGGGATTACAGCCGTGAGCCACTGCGCCCAGCCACAAGACTCTTAAAGACTTATTAGACTTATCAATGGGTAAACTGATTAATAAAATATGGTACATCTATGTAATGAAATATTATTTACCCATACAAAGGAATGAAGCAGGGACACATGCTACAACATAGATGACCCTCAAAAACATTATGCTGTTATATGATACCACTTATATGAATTATCCCAAATAGGCAAATCCATAGAGACAGAAAGCAGACTAGTTTCCAGGGATGAGCAGGAGTGGGGAATGAGAAGTGAGTGCTAGTTAGGTATGATGTGTCTTTTGGGGGTGATGAAAATGTTCTGGAATTCCTGATACTGGTTTTACAGCTTTGTGATTGTACTAAAACCACTAAATTTGACACTTTAAAAATAAACTTAATGAAGCCTTATTAGACTTCTTAAAATATGATTGTAGTCAATGCCATGTAACAGCCGCACCCATAGTTCTTTCGAGGACATAATTAACAGATCTGGTACATTTTTTGCTGTTTTGTAAATTTCATATCTTTCTCTCCCTATTGATTTAATAATGAAGGAATCTAGAAGAGGCAGACAAGGCCATCATCTTAATTACATTTTCCTTTCTTGAGCAATTTTATACAAGTGAGAGATTTTATTGAGAGCTACACCCTTAATCTGACCTTTACCTTACAGCACTTTTGACAAAACGGTTTAATTGAAGTATAATTGAAATACAATAAACTGCATATATTTAAAGTGTACAGTTTGACAAATTTTAACATACCATTATCACACTCAATATAATGAACATATCCGTCACTCCCTTTGCAACTTTTCTTTCCACCCCCTCCATCCCCTCCCCCAAGCTACCACTAATGTTTTCTCACTATATATTAGTTTAACTTGTCTAGAATTTATAGAATTGGAATAATATACAGTATGTACCCTTTGTTCTGACTTCATTCATTCAGCAAAACTCTGATTGGAATAGCTGGCTCATATGACAGGTGTATGGTTAACTTTTAAAGAAACTGCCTAAGTATTTTCCAAGTTGTTGTACCTTTTGATATTCCTACAAGCAGGGAAAGAGAATTTTTAGTTTCTCTATATTTTCTCCAACGCCTGGTGTATATAATCAGTCTTCTAAATTTCAGCCATTGTCATAGGTATGTAGTAATATCACATTATGGTTTTAATTTGAATTTCCCTAATGATGTTGAGCATCTTTTTTGCGCTTATTTGTCATCCATATATCTACTTTTATGAAGTGTCTATTCCAAATTTTGGGGGCTTATTTATTTTCTTATGATTGTTTTTGAAGTTCTTCATATATACTGGACATGTAATTTACAAATATTTTGCCTCCACCTGTGTCTTGTCTTTTAGTCCTGTTAACATCATCATTTGAGGAGCATACCTTTTTCATTTTGATGAAGTTCATTTCACATTATTTTCCTCTTTTATAGATTGTACTTTTGGTGTCATGTCTAAGAAATCTTTGCCTAGTCCAAGATTACAAAAATCTTCTCGTATGGTTTCTTCTAGACATGGATCAAAGTGCTCCTTTTATTGGCATATCGATGTTTGATTGTTACAGTATCATATGTTGAAAATATTATCTTTTTTCCACTATATTGCCTTGGCACCTTTGTCAGAAATTAATTGACCTTATAGCATGGGGCTGTTTCTGGACTTTCTTCTGTTTCATTGATTTGTTTGTCTACCTTTATGCCAACACCACATTACCTTCATTAATGTAGCTTTTTAATAAATTTTGAAGTCAAGGAGTGCTATTTCTCCAATTTTATTTTTCTTTTTCAAAGTGGTTTTTGCTGCTCTAGCTCTTTACATTTCAATATTCATTTTAGAATTTGTCTGCTAATTCCCATGACAAAAGCCTACTGAGATTTTTATTTGCACTGTGTTGAACATGAAGTTCAGTTTAGGGAGACCTGACATCGTAAAAATATTGAGTCTTTTGATCCACGAAATTTAATTTCTCTCATTATTTTAATGTTTTTAGTATACAGATCTTGCACAGCTTCTGCCAGATTTATCCACAAATCTCCATATTGTAATGCTATTGCAAATTTCATTATTTTAAACGTTTAAATTCTGATTGCTTGTATAGTAAATAGTATATAGAACTTATTAGTTCTAAAAACTTTTTTTCCTGTAAATTCTACTGGATTTGAATTTTATTTAATAGATAGGATCTCACCATGTTGCCCAGGCTGGTCTCGAACTCCTAGCCTCAAGTGATCCTCCTTCCTTGGCCTCCAAAACTGCTGGGATTACAGGCATGAGCCATTGCACCCAGCCTGGATTTTCTATATGACAATCATGCCATCTTTGAAAAGGCAGTTTTATTTTTTTCTTGTGAATCTGAATACATTTTATTTTTTCTTCTTGCTTGATTTCACTGACTAGACCTTCCAGTAAAATATTGAATAGAAGTGGCAAGAGCTGACATCCTTAGGAAAAAAGTATTCTATCTTCACCATTAAGTATGATATTAACTGCAGTTCTTTTGAAATGTTCTTTAATGGTTTGAGGAAGTTTCTGCCAGTCTTAGTCTGTAGAAAATTTTATCAGGAATAGATATTGAATTTTTGTCAAACGTTTTTTTCTGCATCTATCAAGATGATCATACTGTTTTTCTTTTTCGATCTGTTAGTGTGATAAATTACCTCCATTAAAAATTGAATGTTAAAACTACTTTGTATTCCTAGAATAAACTCTACTTGGTTGTGATACATTATACTTTTTATGTTATGTATTGCTTGATTTAATTTACTAGAACATAAAGAATTTTTACATCTGTGTTCAAGGGGGAGATTAGCCTGTAGTTTTCTTTTTTTGTAGTCTTTGACTGGTTTTGCTATCAGAGTAATTCTGGCCTCAGAGACTACATAGGAACATATTCCCTCCTCTTCAATTTTTTCTACAATTTTATGAGAATTGGTATGATTTCTTCCTTAAATGTTAGGAACATGAATAGACTTCCCGAGTGAATTCGCTAGAGAAGTCAAGTGGACCTGGGGTTTTCTTTGTGGAAAGGCTTTTAATTATATATGTTGACTCTTAAATGCTTAAGCCTAGGAATAATATATCACGCTTTTCACAGCCAGAACCAGCCATATGGTTAGCCTCTATCTAATTGCAAGAGGGCCAGAAAATGTAGAGAAGCACATAGATATTTGGTGGTCAGTAAATGTCTATGCCATACGGTGTTTCTGAAAATGTATAGAAAATTATGCCTACATGAGTAATTCCTCAAAAAAAAGTTTTCAGATGTAGCAACTACATAACTAGGCTGCTGGAGGTGTTTTTAGCAGAGAGCCTGCAGTTGTCAGTTCTTTTGGAAATGCCCTTTGCTGAAGATAATTGCCTGCTGAAATTCACTTTCCCTTCCTGGGAGCAGCCAATATCCAATAACTGTCACCAGTACATGAAGGTCCAGCCTCCTCACCCCAGCTCAGAATGACTCTGCAGGATCATCTTTAGAGTTGTTTGTTGGGCTGGCTGAGGCCTTCACTGAAGCTACATCACAACTGAAATTCTCTCTCACCCACTTCTGCTATCTTCTCTTTTCTCCCACAGGCATCAATCTCAAATGCATTCCTTCATGAAAGTCCCTCATGCTTATTGCCTTCTCAGAGTCTGTTTTTCAGAGAACCTGATATGCAACAAGAAGTGGAAAAAACCTTTCACAGATCTCCGCTTACATCTCAGTGTGCTGCGTGCACACTCCTAATTTGATTCTTGGTAGGGAGACCAGGACTGCCATGATGACTCACACCAAGTACAATTTTCCCCCTAGAGCTGGGAATGGGATCAAGCTCCCCTAATTCTTGTAGAGCAAGGAGAAGAACTGATCAAACTGGGGCACTGCTCACAGTGAAAAAGCAGGCAATGAATGTTGGGTTGACAACCAACATTATCTGAGGCATCAACTTCCTGCTTCAAGATATTCCTTCTTCTTGCTCATTGCAACCACTGCAGTGGTCATCTTCCCCCAGGGACTGTTTTATACGTATCACTTTTGCCAGGCTGAACTGCAGTGATGCAATTTCGGCTCACTGCAACCTCCTCCTCCTGAGTTCAAGCAATTCTCCTGCCTCAGCCTTCCAAGTAGCTGGGACTACAAGCGCTTGCCACCACAACCAGCTAATTTTTGTGTTTTCAGTAGAGATGGGGTTTCACCATGTTAGCCAGAATGGTCTCGATCTCTTGACCTCATGATCCACTCACCTCAGCCTCCCAAAGTTCTGGGATTACAGGCATGAGCCACCATGTCTGGCCTATTCAAATCACTCTTATGTTTTAAAAAATATCTCCGTGGATAACCATGATCATATTATACATAATTTCAATCTTTTTTGTTTTATTTTCTTTTTGATCCAACCCACACAGAGAAACAACACATGCTCATCAGTCACAAGGGCTTGTTGCTTATTATTTTGATATCGAATGGATCCTAGAAAAGCAGAAAAGGAGAAGGGCATCCCAGGTAGGAGAGTGCAAATCAGGCCTTCCAGAAGTATGTGTTTTTGACAACCCAGGAAGCCATATTACATTCTCCTGGAGAATCACTCACCTATAGGTTTTATGCTTCTGAATCAAGTAGATTTTAGCCTTATCATCAAAGATCCAGGTAACTTAGCTCCAATTTTTCTTTCCAGCTGCCTCTCCCACTATACCCCTACATGACCATTCTGCTCTGTCTTACATTGCTCTCTCTGCTTTCATTCTTAAAACCCTGCCTGAAGCCTCACCACCTCCATGCTAGCTTTTCTGAGCCCTGCAGCCCACTTTAACTTCTCATTGACCGTACCACCCATAGTGTCAGCTAACAGATGCTTGGCATTCACAACATCCTTCAAAACCACTAAGACGTCATATGTAGATATTTCCTTGTGTATTCCTGGCCTTTTCTCTAATCACACTCAGTACAGTCAAGTGATTCCTGGATGTGACCACACTAAAATTGCCACAAAGACACAGAGGCTCAATCATTTTAAGAACGTTGAAGAAACAGAAAACTACTCAGTCACTTCTCACACACACTCAAAAATAAACAGATATGTCTTACTCCATTAAGACTTATAACAAAATACCATAAACTGGATAGTTTATAAACAACAGAAATTTATTTTTCACAGTTCCGGAGGCAAGGAAGTCCAGGATCAAGGCACCAGCACATTCTGTATCAGGTGAGGACCCATTTCCTGGTTCATAGATGGCAACTTCTCGCTACATTCTCAGATGGTGAAAGAAGCAAGGGTTCTCTTTCAGGGTCTCTTTTATAAGGCCACTAATTTCATTCATGAGGGCTCCACTCTCATGATCTAAATTACCTACAACAGCCTTCGTCCCTTAATACCATCACCTTAAGGGTTTCAACATATGAATTTGGGGAAACACACACCTTCAGATCACAGCAACAGAAAATGTTGAATTCTTAAATGCCAGTGGTCTCTGGTAAATCCTTGAAGCATTCTACGTATGAGAAACTGGAATGAAGAAACCCTGTGATAACTCTTGGTATCCCCTAAGTGACAGCACACGGTCATCATGTTTGATGAATTAATGTGAATCGTCGTTCACCATTCTTTGAGTATCAATTTTTTTAGTGAGAAATGTCATATCAAATAAGCATTAAGAGGTTACACAGTTAGATGCATTAAAGTGTTAATTCAAGCTTTCATATGGGAAAGTTTTAAAAACTTGTCCCAACAATAGGAATGTATTAATTTACTCAAAAATACTTTTTTGAGTACCCATTATGTGCTCTTTGCAATAGTGCAATAAAAACAGTGATGAGCAAATCAGACACTGTTCGTGTGTCAAAGAGATTATAGTCTATCTGGGAATACAGATATTATTCAAATTATTTACATAAATAGACAAATGCTATGATAGTTCCAAACAAGTTGTACAAATAGATACATGCTATAAAGTTAGCATCTATTAAAGCTATAAGTATACATCCATACTTATAGCTTTAATTGTCAATGTTTACAATTAAATGTAATGTTTCACTACAAATGTTTCATAACTACAAATGTTTCAGTTATCTATTGCTGCCTCATAATGAATCATCTCCAAATTTATTGGCTCAAAACAACAACTATTATTTCTTATTATATCTCATAGGTCAAAGGGTTAACTTGGCTCAGCTGGGCATTTCTCACTTAGGGTCTTTCATGCAGCTGCAGTGACTGGGGTTGAAGTAAACTTGAAGGCTTCCTCACTGTCATATCAGCAGTTGATGCTAGCTGTTGACTGGGATCTCAATTACCCCTCCATGTAGCTTCCTCCCAGTATGGTTGCTGGCTTCCAATAGTCAGCATCTGAAAAAAAAAAAAAAAAAACAGGCGAAAGCTGCATTACGTTTTATGACCTAGCTTTAGAAGTCATGCAGTGTCATTTCTGACATAATCACATAGCCACCTTAACGTAAGAGGAAGGAATATGGAGTTTCTTCCACAGGAGGAGTGTCAATGTCACACTGTAAGAAGAGGATAATTGATGGAAGGTATTGTTACAGCCATCTTGGAAAATACTCAACACATAAGACAGGTAGACAAGCTTATCTACTAGGGAGTCAGGGAGAACTTCCCTAAAGAATAGTCACTTAAGATAAGATCTGAAAATATGGAGGTGTTACCTAGAATAAGGAGTAGAAAATGCCAGCAGATGGAATATTATGTGTAAAAACCCTGCGGCAGAAAGGAACTGAACACAGACTGAAAGAAGTATGGCCACAGTATAGAGTCAGGGGAAGCGTGGAGGAAGAGTTAAAGGTGGATATGTAGACAGGGTCCAGATCAAACAGAGCCTTATTGGCTATCATCAGCATCTTGTTCTTTAGTCTGTAGTACCCATAATTCATCAAAGAGTTTTAAGCTGGTGAGTGTCAGTTTGTCCTTACTACAGCAAGTAGAGAATAAATTGAGGTTGCAGGAGGGACAGGAGTGGATGCAAGGGACTACTTACAAGGCTGTTGTTCGGAGCCCAGTTGACAAGCGATGAGATCTATCACTGGCTAAGTGGGTGGCAATAAAGATGGAGAGACATGGCTGGATTCAAGCACCACAAACAGGAAAATTAACAGCACTTAGGGATGTGTTAGGTGGAGTGGGTCATGGTGGAAGAAAAGTGTCAAGGATGAATAGGGGTGCCAACTATAGAGACACAAGACAATTAGGTTGCAGAGTAGAGGTCCTGAATTTATTCAGTATGCATGGATTTGGAGATGCATTTGAAAAATCAAAAGAAGATACATAGAGTTAAGAACACAGACAAGAACCTAAAAACACAGATTCATGGGACCTCAGTGTTTAGCTGACAATGAAAGCTATAAGCATGGACAAGATCATCTTGGGAGAGAGTATAGAGATTGTCATGAAATCCAACACTCAATGGTTGCCCAGAAACAGATGGATGAACTGAGAAGCACCAACAAATGTTGGAGGCAGGATAATATTATGTCCTGGAAGCTAAAGGTTGTTAGTGCTACTAAAAGTGTTAAGTGGTTATTAGTGTTGAATGCTTCTGAGAGGTGTGCAAAGATGAGGACTAAAATATTTCTGTAGGTGCCAATAACATGCAGGTCATGACAGCAAGAGTATTTCAGAGGAGTAATGTGGGCTGACACCAGATTGGAGTAGGATATTGGAAGTAGAAGGTTTAGGCAACATTTTTAAAGGGAAGAAAGTTGTAGGAAACTATATAATATGACCATCATGCAATGGCATCCATTTGAAAATAAGATATGCCAAACACTGGATTTTATATACCAGATCGTACACTCAAGGGACACATCACTGCATGTTCTCCTTTTGAGAGAAGGGAACATGAGGCAAATGGGGAAAGTGCTTATAACTTATGCGTTCCAGATGACCACAGATTGAACCCACTCCAAGAGAGAGAGAAAAGAACCAGAGCAGGAAAGCAGGAAAAGGTTCAAAGAGCTGCATGAAAAATATTACTGTAGAACCCCAATGCTGATAGCTCAGAATCTGCATTTAGCGTGGACATGTTCAACTCTCGTGGGTCTTTGTGCAAGTCTTGTAACATTTCCATGCATTGACTTTTCTTTGGCTATTTACCATGGTCAGAGAAAGGCTGATCCTTGGAAAGCACTTGGAACAAAAACTCCAACAGGATTTGACTAAATGAAGCATTTGATTAGTTATCACTAACGGAATGATGCAACCCAGGAAGGACTATTAACTCATTGTTTCTAAACTTTGCTTTTTTTTTTTGTACTTGGCTCCATCCCTAAGAGCTCTTGCCAAACAGCAGGATTTCTGCATGTGCTTCGGCCTCCCTGAGGACCTCACAATGAGCCAGAAACTCTCAGCATCCAGGAGAGGTCTTTAGGAAAAGAAGATGAAAGGGCATGGGCACAACCACAGGGAGAGGCAGCTTATAGTGAGCATGCACATAGAGACAGTGGGGAGGACAGAGGAGAGAGTCCAACAGGGGATGTATGTTAGCTGTTCTTGCGGCTGGAAACCCTTCTCTAGCCTCCAGGACAAATTTTCCAGTCTAAGTCTTGGCAGTGATGCTGACCTTTGGGCTGCTTACAAGAGAGTAAATGAAAGCTCCTCCAACACATCCTTCTTTGACTTGAAACATGTGACAAGGCTGTTACCTCCAGCAGATGCTTGTTAGATGAATCAGCATTCTAAAAGACCGAGGCCCCAGGATGTGCCAAAGCATCAACAGAATCAGTAAGAATTAAGCAAGTAGGGAGAGTCATTTCGATGAAAGCAGCCTTCTGCAAGTGGGGAGTTGCATCATCTTTGAAGTGGGCTGCCCAAAATCTTATTGGGGATAAAGATTAAAAGGTTCAGAACTACCTCTGCAGGACTCTGAGCAGACTCAACTGGGCCTAGAAATGGTTCTTGTTTGGAGGAATCAATATCATAATAGTTGGATGGAAGTATTATCTCTGAGGATAGTCTCTATATATTAAAAAGTCCCAGTCCATACCAGTTATTTTCTTTTTCAAACGCATAGCCTCGGGGATACAAACTTACCGTTTCCTCATTACTGCATTAAAGCATTCCTGCCTCAGAAGTGTCTTGGCCTCCTTTTTCTCTGTTGCTGTGTTAGGCAGGGAGGGTAGTGTCACAAACTCCATTACAACCTACAGTGAGGGCTTTAAGGTTTTGGAGTTCAATCCTCATAGGAAAAAGATTGAGTCTCAAAATGTAATTGATGTGTTCTCATTTCGTTCCATTTTCCAGTCTGCTTCTAGTCCTGTGTCATGTTTCCTTGTGAATATTCCCTCAGGTTTTACCTGGCAAAAAAGAAAAGCCTTTCCCCCTTGGGATTCGGATGTCCCCTATCAAGATCCAGAAGCTGATGTTTGCTATGGCTTCCTTCACTGTCCTATGTTCTAGTTGTGTATCTTCTTTTTCCTTTCTTCCTTTTTCACCAATGTCCCCAAGAATCTTATCCATTCAGTAACTTTAGCTTTTACCTCCATGAAACCATTTCACATTTATACTCTCTCAACTTTCTTACTGAATTCCAAATTATCTTACCTCTAGATACCTTTACATTGTTTTTTCACTTGCATTATAATCCTAACATGTTTAAACTCAGTACTCGCCACACTGGCTCCTCACCTGTATCCAATCTAAGACCAGTCAAAGAAGCAGAATCAGTAGGGGATATGAACTGCATACAGCCAATATGGATTTGTTACAGGGATTGCCTTTAGCCAGTCGTGAGAATTGGCTAAACAGTCTCTGTATGGTTATTGTCTCTGAGTCTGATGATGGAGCTTTAAGTCCATGGGGCAGACAGTAGTGAAAGAAAGACAGAGGTAAATTTGAGGAGATCAAGAATAGGTTGGAACCAACAAGCACAAGCTAGAACCCCATGAGGAAGAATTGGAATACATGTTAGTTCTTATTGCCTCTGACCTTGGTGATAAGGGTATCTCGCAGAAGTGGGACTTTTTGTTATAGAGCTAAATACACATACCTGGCCTAAGAGTCAAGAAACCAAAAGGCAATGAGGGGAAAAGTAGAGCATTTGCAGGTCCAGCTGTTATCTCAGGCCAATGAAGCAAGTTAGCAGATTGACAACAACATGTGTGAGCTGAACTAATGGCTGCTGTTTCTCTTCCAGCCTTCAAATCTCCCAAGAATCTCCTATGTGGCCAACCCTAACTGGAAACAAACAGCAGAGTGAATTCTGGGAAATGTAGCTCAGTCTAGGCAAGTTGATAACATTACAAAGCCATTAAGATCCACCCCTAGACGACCTGGCATCCATATGTATCTCCTTAATCTCTCAATAAAGATAATACCAAAGGCATACTTCTGCCTAATGTGATACAACTATCTCTCATACAACTGAAAAAAAAATGCCAACCCTTTCTCCAAGTTCTTTTTTTTGTCCTTGGGTGATGTTTATTATTTTCCAAGCTGCTTCACATATATCCTTTTATATGTTGTAACTTAAGTACTGAGATATAAGCCATTATTAAGACAACTTGTGTTAAATGATAAGGGAGCATGAAAGGGAAGAAAACAAAAATATCTGGTTAATATATAAAAACATATTTATATTACAATAAAGAGGAAATCCTCAAACTCTTATAATCCTTATTTCTGTAATGGTCACATGGTCATAGCCAATATCAATCACTACCTTTTCTCCATATTCTATCTATTGCTATTTTTTTGTCCTCAGCAAACACCTCAGCTGGTCATAGTTCTTTACTTGGTGGAGTGACACAAAACTTCATTCTTGAAAGCTGTGAGGTATGAGCAGTACTGCCTGAATTGAATTGTTACAGTTTTTTGTTGACTTTAATCTAGGACATGGAGGAATTAAGAGGCACTCTTGAAGATTTCTTGCATTCTACTTATGCTCGTTACTCCTATTGCATTGCTACTAGCCACACAGTTTTTCCCTGATAGAATTGAAAACACTATCCAGACATTAACCTCGTTTTCTGCCTGTTCATTCAATGGCATAAGGTATCCATAGTGGCCAGACAGCAGTCTCAACTGCTATTTCAGTGGAATTAATGTTGGGTCCCCTATTAAAAGTATTCCTTTCTTGGAACTATGATCTCTAGACTGGCAGAGCCTATAATATAGGGATGGGAAGCAACATTATGCTAATGGATCAGTAGAGGTAATGGTGAGTGCTGCTGCTCCTATATTCACCCCAGCTTTTTGGATCTATGATTATTGACTATGAGGGAAACAGCACCATATAGTGGACTCTGACTCAGAGCATTCTGGAAGACATTCCCCAGCCCTGCAAGGTGTTTTCAAAAGGCCATAACAGTATTTTCAAAGGGCTTCTCTGTTTCTATTAAGCCAGCTTCTTCAGGATGATAGAGCACATGGCACGACCAGTAAAGAAACACTACAAGCCAGAAGAGAGTGGGGGCCAGTATTCAACATTCTTAAAGAAAAGAACTTTCAACCCAGAATTTCATATCCAGCCAAACTGAGCTTCAGAAGTGAAGGAAAAAGAAAATCCTTTGCGAACAAGCAAGTACTCAGAGATTTTGTCACCACCAGCCCTGCTTTACAAGAGCTCCTGAAAGAGGCACGACACATAGAACGGATCAACCAGTACCAGCCATTCCAAAATCACACTAAATGCTAAAGAGCATCAACATAATGAAGAATCTACAACAAATAACGGGCAATACAGCCAGCTAGCATCAAAATGGCAGTATCAAATTCACACGTAACAATATTAACCCTAAATGTAAATGGACTAAATGCGCCAATTAAAAGACACAGACTGGCAAATTGGATAAAAAGCCAAAACCCAGCAGTGTGCTGTATCGAGGAAACCCATCTCACATGCAAGGATACACAAAGGCTCAAAATAAAGGGACGGAGGAAGATTTACCAAGCAAATGGAGAGCAAAAGAAAGCAGGAGTTGCAATCCTCATCTCTGATAAAATAGACTTTAAAGCAACAAAGATCAAAAGAGACAAAGAAGGACATTACATAATGGTAAAAGGATCGATACAACAAGAAGAGATAATGATCCTAAACATATATGGACCCAATACAGGAGCACCCAGATACATAAGTCAAGTTCTTAACGACTTACAAAGAGACTTAGACTCCCACACAATAATAGTGGGAGACTTTAACACTCCACTGTCAATATTAGACAGATCAACCAGACAGAAAATCAACAAGGATATCCAGGGCTTGAACTCAGACCTGGAGCAAGCAAACCTGATAGACATTGACAGAACTCTCCACCCCAAATCCACAGAATATACATTCTTCTCAGCACCACATCATACCTACTCTAAAATTGACCACATAATTGGAAGTAAAGCACTGCTCAGCAAATGCAAAACAACTGAAATCATAACAGACAGCCTCTCAGACCATAGTGCAATCAAGTTAGAACTCAGAATTCAGAAACCAACCCAGAACCGCACAGCTTCATGGAAACTGAACAACTGGCTCCTGAATGTTGACTGGATAAACAACGAAATGAAGGCAGAAATAAAGAAGTTCTTCGAAACCAATGAGAACGAAGGCACAACATGCCAGAATCTCTGGGACACATTTAAAGCAGTCTCTAGAGGAAAGTATATAGCAATAAGTGCCCATATAAGAAGAATGGAGAGATCCAAAATTGACACCCTATCGTCAAAATTGAAAGAGCTAGAGGAGCAAGATCAAAAAAACTCAAAACTTAGCAGAAGACAAGAAATAACTAAGATCAGAGCTGAACTGAAGGAGATTGAGACACGAAAAACCCTCCAAAAAATCAATAAATCCAAGAGCAGGTTTTTTGAAAAGATCAACAAAATAGACAGACCACCAGCCAGATTGATTAAAAATAAAAGAGAGAACAACCAAATAGATGCAATAAAAAATAATAAAGGGGAAATCACCACAGATTCCACAGAAATTCAAACCATCATCAGAGAATATTACAAACAACTCTATGCACATAAACTAGTAAACCTGGAAGAAATGGATAAATTCCTGGACTCCTGTGTCCTCCCAAGCCTAAACCAGGAGGAAGCTGAAACTATGAATAGACCAATAACAAGGTCAGAAGTTGAGGCAGAAATTAAGAGCCTACCACACAAAAAAAGCCCAGGTCCAGATGGGTTCACAGCCGAATTCTACCAGAGACACAAAGAGGAGCTGGTACCATTTGTTCTGAAACTATTCCAAATAATCCAAAAAGAAGGAATCCTATCCAAATCATTCTACGAGACCAATATCATCCTGATACCAAAACCCGGCAGAGACCCAACAAGAAAAGAAAACTTCAGGCCAATATCCATGATGAACATAGATGCAAAAATCTTCAATAAAATATTGGCAAGCCGATTGCAAGAGGAAATCAAAAAACTTATCCATCATGATCAAGTAGGATTCATCCCGGGGATGCAAGGCTGGTTCAACATACGGAAGTCTATAAACGTAATTCACCACATAAACAGAACCAAAAACAAAAACCACATGATTATCTCAATTGATGCAGAGAAGGCATTTGACAAAATTCAACAGCCCTTTATGCTAAAAACGCTCAATAAAGTCGGTATTGATGAAATAAAAGTAATAAAAGCTATTTATGACAAACCAACAGCCAATATCATACTGAATGGGCAAAAACTGGAAGCATTCCCCTTGAAATCCGGCACTAGAGAAGGATGCCCTCTCTCACCACTCCTATTCAATATAGTACTGGAAGTTCTAGCCAGAGCAATCAGGCAAGAAAAAGAAATAAAGGGTATTCAAATAGGAAAGGTGGAAGCCAAATTGTCTCTATTTGCAGACGACATGATAGTATACCTAGAAGACCCCATCGCCTCAGCCCAAAAACTCCTGAAACTGATAAGCAACTTCAGCAAAGTCTCAGGATATAAAATCAATGTGCAAAAATCACAAGCCTTCCTGTACACCAATAACAGACTTAAAGAGAGCCAAATCAAGAAGGAACTGCCATTCACAATTGCTACAAAAAGAATAAAATACCTTGGAATACAACTCACAAGGAACATAAGGGACCTCTTCAAGGAAAACTACAAACCACTGCTCAACGAAATCAGAGAGGACACAAACAGATGGAGAAACATTCCATGTTCATGGTTAGGAAGAATTAATATCGTAAAAATGGCTATACTGCCCAAAGTAATTTACAGAATCAATGCTATCCCCATCAAGCTACCATTGACTTTCTTCACAGAACTGGAAAAAACCACCATGAACTTCATATGGAACCAAAAGAGAGCCCGCATAGCCAAGTCAATTCTAAGCAAAAAGAACACAGCGGGGGGCATCACACTACCGGATTTCAAACTATACTACAAGGCTACAGTAATCAAAACAGCATGGTACTGGTACCAAAACCGAGATATAGACCAATGGAACAGAACAGAGGCATCAGAGGCAACACAACATAGCTACAACCATACAATCTTTGATAAACCTGACAAAAACAAGCAATGGGGAAAGGATTCCCTGTTCAACAAATGGTGTTGGGAAAACTGGCTAGCCCTGTGTAGAAAGCAGAAACTGGACCCCTTCCTGACACCTTACACCAAAATTAACTCCAGATGGATTAAAGACTTAAACCTAAGACCAGGCACCATCAAAACCCTAGAAGGAAATCTAGGCAAAACCATCCAGGACATAGGAGTAGGCAAGGACTTCATGAACAAAACACCAAAAGCATTGGCAACAAAAGCCAAAATAGACAAATGGGACCTAATGAAACTCCACAGCTTCTGCATGGCAAAAGAAACAGTCTCTAGAGTGAATCGGCAACCAACAGAATGGGAAAAAATTTTTGCAGTTTACCCATCTGACAAAGGGCTGATATCCAGAATTTACAAAGAACTCAAACAGATTTACAGGAAAAAAACAAACAAGCCCATTCAAAATTGGGCAAAGGATATGAACAGACACTTTACGAAAGAAGACATATGAGGCCAACAATCATATGAAAAAATGCTCATCGTCACTGGTCATCAGAGAGATGCAAATCAAAACCACATTGAGATACCATCTCACGCCAGTTAGAATGGCGATCATTAAAAAATCTGGAGATAACAGATGCTGGAGAGGATGTGGAGGAAAAGGAACACTTTTACACTGTTGGTGGGAGTGTAAATTAGTCCAACCATTGTGGAAGACGGTGTGGCGATTCCTCAAGGCCTTAGAAATAGAAATTCCATTTGACCCAGCAATCCTATTACTGGGTATATATCCAAAGGACTATAAATGATGAATCTGGAGAACATCATTCTCAGCAAACTGACACAAGAACAGAAAATGAAACACCGCATATTGTCACTCATAGGCGGGTGATGAAAAATGAGAACACATGGACACAGTGAGGGAAGTACCAATCACTGGGGTCTACAGGGGGGAAAAGGGGAGGGCCGGTGGAAGGGGGAGGTGGGGAGGGATTGCCTGGGGAGAAATGCCAAATGTGGGTGAAGGGGAGAAAGCAAACAAAACACACTGCCATGTGTGTACCTATGCAACTGTATTGCATGCTCTGCACATGTACCCCAAAACTTAAAATGCAATAAAAAATTAAAAAGAAAAAATAAAAAAATCACATTGAAAAGTGCCTGCTCAGGAAAAAAGTAGAATGATCAAAGATTAATGTGTGGTGGTACAGCCATATGCCAAGCAAATAGTGGAAAATTATTTCACAAGAAACTGAAAGGATCTACTATCACTTCTGTGAAAGGTACCAAGAGACATAATGAAAACACGCATTCTATAAGACTTCAGAGAAATCATAAAAAACTTTTCATTCTCAGCTCCCTTTCCCTTCTATTCATTTGTAAAGTAGGTTTAGAAATCACAAAGTTCTCCACTCAGAATAAAAACATTAATTGCAAATGAAAAAAAAAAAGAATTTTTCTTGAAAGCACAAAATAGATATTCTCTAAAACTGCTTTTCATTTTTGTAGTTTATTTTCATAATAGAGATCTGTTTTACTTTGAACCTTTAGGAAAAATATTCTCTTTTTCTAGTGCTGTGGAATTTTTTTCAACCCCAAGAGCTTGTGTTGTTTTATTCTGAATATTTACCCTAGAAACAAAAATCTTTTTAAGCCAAAGGATTGTAAACACACACTATTCTTAGACTGTCTTTATCGTCTTTGATCTTGACCTTGAGCATTCTCACTTTAACCCCCTCGGAGCTAGATTTTTAATTTTTCATTTTAAGTTCTGGGATACATGTGTAGAACATGCAGGTTTGTTACATAGGTATACATGTGCCATGGTGGTTTGCTGCACCTATGGCACATGTATACCAATTTAACAAACCTAGGGTTTTTTTTTTTTTTTTAAAGATGGGGTTTCGCCATGTTGGTCAGGCTGGTCTTGAACTCCCGACCTCAGGTGATCTGCCCGCCTTGGCCTCCAAAGTGCTTGGATTACAGGCGTGAGCCACCACGCCCGGCCCAAACCTAGGTTTTAAGCCCTGCATGCACTAGGTATTTGTCCTAATGCTCTCCCTACCCTAGCCCTTCACCCAACAACAGACCCCAGTGTGTGATGTTCCCCTCCCTGTGTCCATGTGTTCTCAGAGCTAGATTTTTAATAGATATGCATGAACACAATCATCAGCCCAATGCACCCTACTCATGGCCTTCATTTCACCTGATTCCAAAAGACTCAGGTCAAATCATCTTGCCCTTTTAGGCCTGAGTTCTTGAAAAGTCTGATACATTCTTTAGTGTGTATTATGTGAAAGACTAAATCCACGATAACTGTGCTACTCACAATGTGTTCCCTGGACTGGTGCTGCTCTCTGAACTGTTTTTTACTGGTCCACAATGAGATAAGTACAGAAATGGAGAGTATGACCTTATAAATTGTGATAACAATTTGATAAAATAATTTTACATCTGCCGGGCATGATGGCTCATGCCTGTAATACCAGCACTTTCGGAGGCCGAGGCGGGTGGATCTCCTGAGGCCAGGAGTTCAAGACCAGCCTGGCCAACATGGTAAAACCCTGTCTCTACTAAAAACACAAAAATAGCTGGGCGTGGTGATGTACACTTGTAATCCCAGTTTCTCAGGAGGCTGAGGCAGGAGAATCGCTTGAAACCAGGAAGTGGAGGTTGCAGTGAGCCAAGATCATGCCATTGCACTCCACCTTGGGTGACACAGTGAGACTCCATCTCAAAAAAAAAGAAAGAAATAATAGTAATTTTACATCTGTGGAATCTAATAACGGAACCTTGAGCTTTTGCTTTGTAGCTTTGTATCTTTGTATGTTTTTGACTTGTGTTTTTAATTTTTCTAGTGAGTCATCTTTACTGATTTTACCAAAGCATGGATCAATGATGGATTGGACTTCTTTTTTTAAAATAGTCCTTTACCACAGGTAATTTGAGAAGCACTGCCTTAGAATGAAGCACTTCTAAATATCTCCTTGACTTTTGCTCTACTGGCAACCCATTTCCCAAGGTACAGTGAACCACCACATTTCCCCTTAAACTTCCATTTCTTTAGTATGAAAGGATGCAGAAAGAAAAGAACTGGTTTTATTAGGGAAGCAGAGGTAGAGTAGGAGAGCCAGACTGATGCCATTTTAAGTTAACCTCCATCTTGAGACTAACAAGGCACATTTCTTGCCAGTCATGACCCGTGGTCATAAGACGTTTACATTTAAAGAAACAGCTTAGTGATATCTGCAAGGACACACTCTTACAACAACAGAGTGTCCATATGTCCCAATATCCATAACAATGTATGCTTCCAACTTCATTATAGTTACGCTTTGATGTACTTATGCCAACTATGATGTATTTATTTATTTATGCTTTGATGTATTTATAGTTATGCTTTGATATATTTATGCCAATTATGATGTATTTATGATGTATTATCCTTGGCATCCTAAGTGTCAAGGATAGCTTTATTTAAATCAGCAAAATAATAAATTTGTCATACTTTCAGCCCACCCACATGTAGACATAACTTAGCTTTTACATAGATAAGACCCCTAAATAAGAAAAACTTAAAACAAAGACGAGGCATTCCTCTTCTTGATTTCTGAGGACACACTAATCTGTAACTGAGTGGCTTTTAATAAACTGTCTCTTTTCACTGTACTTTGAGACTTACCTTTAAGTCTTTCCTGCTCAAGATTCAAGAACCCATTCTTGGGGATCTCTTTTCTGGCAACAGCTTGAGAGGGCTGGGAGAATGAGGAGGCATGGGAAAACGGGAGGGGCATAAGGAGGCTTTGATTCTTTCTCAGAAAATACCTCTCTTGCAGTACGTAGATGGCTGCCAGGGTCTCTTTCAATGCCATCTCTGAGTCGACAAGCTCAAGGAAAAAAGTGTGTGTGGGGGTGACTCCTGAGAATCCTTTTCCTTCCTTCCTTCTCTCCTGGGGCTCATTCTGCTCTGACTCAGGGGACAAGACTGTTTTTTTGACTACAGCACTACACAGAGTGGAAAGATACCTCCCTCCTCCTGCCAGACTTTGATGTCTGTGTTCTCTTCGTCTCACCTCTGGTACTTTGCCCAGTACCCAGGAATGTTTCAGATGACAAGACAGACACTGTCTGCATGCACCTGAGGTGCCTTGGAATCTTAGCTTATAGGCAAATAGACTGTACTGTCATAGGTTGTACTGTGAAGCCACTACTGGCAACCCCTACTCTGTATCTGTGTGATTGTTTTTTAAAAAGAAAACATTTTCAATAATTAATTTAAATAAGAAATATCGTCACGTGCTTACACATTTAAACAGTACAAAGGATAGTATAGTAATAACTATTTCTCCTGCTCTGACTTCCCCATACCCCGATACAGTATCATGCCTTCCCCATATCACAAATGTTGCAAGATACATGTATTATTTTGCTTGTTATTTTATTAAACAAAATATCTGAGAGTACCTTTCCTGTCGATTCATATGCATCTTGTTCATTCTTTTTAATGGCCACATAGAATTCTGTCACATAGGTATGCATAGCTCATAAAATGATTCCCCATTAACGGATATTTATATTTACAAAAACGTCATCAACCTTTTGTTACTATGAGCAATGCCGAATAAACACCTTATATGCACTTCTTTGCACAGATGAGCCTGATGGAGTGGGGAGACTATTTGGCTTTCTAAGGATTCTTAGATTCTTCATGTGTGATTGGTTTTTGAGATCTAACATAGGACATCATATTTATCCTTGCTGTCTTTTAATGTTTCAAGTCAATTCAGCATGCCTGCCTAGAGAGATGTTTGAAACCTGTTTCTTGCCGTCCTGTCTTCATGTCTATGCCAAAAAACCTTTTGCTAGTTCATAAATAGTAATATCAAGCGGGATAAGAATGGTGTCATAGCTCTGTGGCACTCCCTTAGTGACTATGCTTTGTTTTCATCAACTCATTAACCCATAAGTTATTTGACAGTTTACGAATTTATTTAATTGACTGAGTGTCTTCCAATATATTGTGGGATAAATTGACAACCCCTTCCTCCAGCTTCCCTCTATCCTCATCTCTTCTACTGGAGAGAAACCTGGAATGAAAATGATAAGAAAAAGAAAAGTCCCATTGGAATTCTCTCTATAATGTAGTATAGAGAGCAAGAGACTAACTTTTTTTCTTACTCCAGACTCTTATTTTAGTTTTTCTTGTTCATATTAGTTCTTCCCAGGGTTTATATTGAATACTTCAAGCTTGTCAAGGAAAAATAATGGTTTCCCAATATTACATCTAATTGTGTGCCCTGTTACTCTAACCTACGTGCTTTATATACTTTGTACATTTTAAAAACAATGGCATTCCTTTTAGTGTTCCCACTAGGTAATAATACCACCTTGTTCTCTCCTCTTTATCTTTGTTAGGTAAAAATGAAAGAGTTATTTTGATTTATTAATACAGGAGGCAACTGAGCTTGGATCTATCCTTCAAGATATCCCTGCACAATGAAAACAACAAATGTTAATTTGCTCTATAAACATTATATTGAGATGTTCCTTCATGCCTTTTATTTTTGTTTATTTTTATTTTTAATGGACACATTGTAAATGTACATATTTATGAAACCCCATTGCTACAAAAAAAAATTAGCTGGCCATGGTGGCACATGCCTGTGTCCTAGCTACTCAGGAATCTGAGGCAGGAGAATCATTTGAACACAGATATCCAAGTCTGCAATGAAAACAAATTCAAATTCAGAGTAAGACCCTATAAAATAAAACGGAAAGAAAAAACAGGCAGTTTTTTATTCTTTCTTTGAGAAGGAGTCTAGCTCTGTTACCCAGGCTGGAATGCAATGGCACCATCTTGGCTCACTGCAACCTCCGCCTTCCAGGTTCAAGCGATTCTCCTGCCTCACCCTCCTGAGTAGCTGGGACTACAGGTGTGCGCCACCACTCGCAGCTAATTTTTCTATTTTTCGTAGAGATGGGGATTCACCATATTGGTCAGGCTGGTGTCAAACTCCTGACCTTAAGTGATCTATGTGTCTTCGCCTCCCAAAGTGCTGGGATTACAGGCATGAGCCACCGCACCCAGTCTCAAGTCGGTATTTAGTGTGACCATCACCTCATCCATTTCTGATTTCTTTCTTTGTGGTGAGGACATTCAAAGGCCAGAGAGCAACTCAACAGTAAGTGTAGTGTTTCTTGTAATTCAGCCAGAATCAGTGGATAGGAGAGAGCTAGAATTTCCTTCTTAGCACAGTAATAGAATGTATACTGGTCATGGTTAAGACACATTGCATCAGAGATGACACAGGAAAGGAAGCCTGCTGGCCAGGCTAACCTGGACCTGGAATTTGAGGTGCACATTAATTCGCGTTTATGAACCTAAAAAAGTAGTTTTCTTTTTTTTATTTTATTTTATTTTTATTTTTTATTGCATTTTAGGTTTTGGGGTACATGTGCAGAGCATGCAATACAGTTGCATAGGTACACACATGGCAGTGTGTTTTGTTTGCTTTCTCCCCTTCACCCGCATTTGGCATTTCTCCCCAGGCTATTCCTCCCCACCTCCCCCTCCCACTGGCCCTCCCCTTTTCCCCCCAATAGACCCCAGTGTTTAGTACTCCCCTCTCTGTGTCCATGTGTTCTCATTTTTCATCACCCGCCTATGAGTGAGAATATGCGGTGTTTCTTTTTCTGTTCTTGTGTCAGTTTGCTGAGAATGATGTTCTCCAGATTCATCCATGTCCCTACAAACGACACAAACTCATCATTTCTGATTGCTGCATAATATTCCATGGTGTATATGTGCCACATTTTCCCAATCCAGTCTATCATCAATGGGTATTTGGGTTGATTCCAGGTCTTTGCTATTGTAAACAGTGCTGCAATGAACATTCGTGTGCGTGTGTCCTTATAGTAGAACGATTTATAGTCCTTTGGATATATACCCAGTAATGGGATTGCTGGGTCAAATGGAATTTCTATTTCTAAGGCCTTGAGGAATCGCCACACTGTCTTCCACAATAGTTGAACTAATTTACACTCCCACCAACAGTGTAAAAGTGTTCCTTTTTCTCCACATCCTCTCCAGCATCTGTTGTCTCCAGATTTTTTAATGATCGCCATTCTAACTGGCGTGAGATGGTATCTCAATGTGGTTTTGATTTGCATCTCTCTGATGACCAGTGACGATGAGCATTTTTTCATATGATTGTTGGCCTCATATGTCTTCTTTCGTAAAGTGTCTGTTCATATCCTTTGCCCAATTTTGAATGGGCTTGTTTGTTTTTTTCCTGTAAATCTGTTTGAGTTCTTTGTAAATTCTGGATATCAGCCCTTTGTCAGATGGGTAAACTGCAAAAATTTTTTCCCATTCTGTTGGTTGCCGATTCACTCTAGAGACTGTTTCTTTTGCCATGCAGAAGCTGTGAAGTTTGATTAGGTCCCATTTGCCTATTTTGGCCTTTGTTGCCAATGCTTTTGGTGTTTTGTTCATGAAGTCCTTGCCTACTCCTATGTCCTGGATGGTTTTGCCTAGATTTCCTTCTAGGGTTTTGATGGTGTCTGGTTTTAGGTTTAAGTCCTTAATCCATCTGGAGTTAATTTTGGTGTAAGGTGTCAGGAAGGGGTCCAGTTTCTGCTTTCTGCACATGGTTAGCCAGTTTTCCCAACACCATTTGTTGAACAGGGAATCCTTTCCCCATTGCTTGTTTTTGTCGGGTTTATCAAAGATTGTATGGTTGTAGATATGTTGTGTTGCCTCTGATGCCTCTGTTCTGTTCCATTGGTCTATATCTCGGTTTTGGTACCAGTACCATGCTGTTTTGATTACTGTAGCCTTGTAGTATAGTTTGAAATCCGGTAGTGTGATGCCCCCCACTGTGTTCTTTTTTGCTTAGAATTGACTTGGCTATGCGGGCTCTCTTTTGGTTCCATATGAAGTTCATGGTGGTTTTTTCCAGTTCTGTGAAGAAAGTCAATGGTAGCTTGATGGGGATAGCGTTGATTCTGTAAATTACTTTGGGCAGTATAGCCATTTTTACGATATTAATTCTTCCTAACCATGAACATGGAATGTTTCTCCATCTGTTTGTGTCCTCTCTGATTTCGTTGAGCAGTGGTTTGTAGTTTTCCTTGAAGAGGTCCCTTATGTTCCTTGTGAGTTGTATTCCAAGGTATTTTATTCTTTTTGTAGCAATTGCGAATGGCAGTTCCTTCTTGATTTGGCTCTCTTTAAGTCTGTTATTGGTGTAGAGGAAGGCTTGTGATTTTTGCACATTGATTTTATATCCTGAGACTTTGCTGAAGTTGCTTATGAGTTTCAGGAGTTTTGGGCTGAGGCGATGGGGTCTTCTAGGTATACTATCATGTCGTCTGCAAATAGAGACAATTTGGCTTCCACCTTTCCTATTTGAATACCCTTTATCTCTTTTTCTTGCCTGATTGCTCTGGCTAGAACTTCCAGTACTATATTGAATAGGAGTGGTGACAGAGGGCATCCTTGTCTAGTGCCGGATGTTTTCTACTGGGGGCATTTTTCCCCTGGGGCACATTTGTCAATGTCTGTAGACATTTTTTGGTTGTTACAACTGGGGAATGGGGAATTGCTACTGATATCTGTTGCATAGAGGCCATCAATGCCTCTCTCAATGTGCAAGCAGTCCTACTCCCCAAGAAAGAATGATCTAGTCTCAAATATCAATACTGCCCAAGATGAGAAACTCTGGTCTAGAATTTTTATCCTATACTAAAACTTATACCACGGAGCTTAGGGGGTTGGGGAGAGACAAAAATATGCATCTGGTCAAACTCCAGGTCACATCCCTAAAGATTCTGATTTCATTAGTGTGAGGCAGAGCCTGGATGTGGTATTTTCATGAAGCTCCCCAGGTGACCCCCGTATACAAGGTTGAGAATAACTCCTTGGACAGTGTGGTCTGATGGAGGCCACAGAAAAGCCCGATCTCCCCATTTTCCTGCGACTGGGGAGTTATTTAAGGGTTGTTGGTTCCCTGAAGAGGTAGCAGCAACGGAGAAACCCACAGGAGATGGAGCGAAGTCCCCCCAATTGCTAGGGAGGGTAAGATGGAAGTTCAAGTTTGGGGCTTTTGTGAGAATTGGGAAACAGCACTCCTTCTGGATAAACAAATTCAAAACTTCTCGGTGAGTGCTCCCAGGGATCGTAGCCTAGCTATCAGACCAGACTACTGTGCCAGAAAGATGCCCTTCCACAGTGGATGTGGCCCCTGCCAAGATACAAAGCTCCCTGAACATAGAGTTGTCTGGATTTTCCCTCCCACTTGCCCCTTCCTCCGGATGCCTTTGTACAGTGCCCAATCTGCACAACCTAATGCAGCAACTCCACTAAAATTTGCCTTAGCTAAGATCTTCCTGAGACAGCAAAGGGGCAACCTACTGCCTCACTGATTGAACAAGCACAAAAACAACCCAAACAACAAACAAACAAAACCATGACAGACTTTCTCAAATGCCTCAAGGAAACCAGACCCATCCTGAGGGCAGCCTAGAAACCCTATCCTGATGCCAGGATCCAGTGATGCCAAGCCACAGGGTGGAGGCTCCAGTCTGGTCATGGTATCTTTGGGGTGGTTGAGAACAACCTAGGAAATCAGGAGATCTGGCTGCAGGAACCTACAGCTGGATCCCCAAGGCTGTGGGTGAGATAGAGGACTTTCTGTGCCTTGTGCTCTCCCATCAGCTGATCCTGGAAGGAGAACCTCAAGGCCCATCCTAAACCGCAGCACAGCAGGCACAAGTCAGTCCAGTCCTTGATTTATTCCCTTGCAAAAGAGAAACAAACTAACAACAACAACAATAAAAAACTGTAGTATGGACGTTGACGTCGGCAGAACTACACACCTACGTTCCAGTCCCTGCTCTGCCAGTAATGGGGGTGAACCTGGGCAAGTTTCTAAGCGTCGGTTTCTTCTTGGAGAAAGTGTACACAGTAATAGCGAACTTCAAACCAGAGAACGTGGCCGTAGTAACCGGCCGCAGTGGGCCACTCTGAATTCCCTCAGTTGCCCCTTCTGTTTCCGCGTGACTCACGCAGCTTTCTGCACAGATGGTATCCTTCTAGACCTTTGGGATATTCGAGGCGATTGAGCCACCCGTGTGTGTGTGTGTGTGTGTGTGTGTGTGTGTGTGTGTGTGTGTATTCTGGGTGAGGGGGCGCTCAAATTGGAGCGAAGAAAGATACTCCAGGATATTTCGCTCTGCTGGGGCATGTCTCCAGCGCTCTCTGACCAGAAAAAGCGCTGGCACAAAAGGAGGAGATGGGTGGGCCAGTGCCCCGAACCGCGCAGTTTTCCAGGGGGGCGGAGAAAGGAGGGCAGGCCCCAGGCGGGAAGGAGGGAGGGAAAGAGGCGAGAGGAGGAGTTTTCCAGCCCAGCCTTCGCCCGCCCGCTAACACGCAGTCCCTGGTCTCTTTGGTCTCCTCCCGCCCCTTGGAAGCGCGCTGCGCTGCCGTGGCGAGCTGCTCACCCACTCGCTATGGGGAGCCCCGCACACCAGCCCGCGCTACTGCTGCTGCCACCTCTGCTGCTGCTGCTGCTGCTGCTGCGCGTTCCGCCCAGCCGCAGCTTCCCAGGTAGGATTGGAGGTGTGGCTGCCTCCTCAGCTGGGCACCAAAGAACCCCGGAGTCGCCACTGGGTCCCTTCGCTCGGGATAGAGGGAGGTGCCGGGGGCGCCCTTTGTTTGCGCAGAACTCGTCTTTCGCAGCCTGAGGGTGGCGGTGATGCGGCGCGGGGAAGGCGTCTGGGCACGCGCCGGGGAGAACTGACTGTCCCATCTCCAGGCGCGGGGCGCCCTCGCGGCGGCTGGAGCCCGAGCACCTTCTGCGTCCGGGCTTGCAGAGTTCCAATCAAACTCTTTTCGGTGTAGGAGGCTACAGAGGGAAAGTTTGGCCGCAGACTAGTTTGCTATATTCTCACACCCAGAACTTTGCCTCTCACTTGGTTGCTCGCGGCCAGGGACTGGGAGGCTGGCAGCTTGTCGTGGAAGGAGCCTCTATGCCCTCCCACTAGACGTCCCAGGCTACCCCCGCGAGGCCGGAGGGCACGAGCCACGCTAAAGCGACTTTTGTGGAAGGCACGGGCTGGGCCTCTCCTGAATCTCCTACCCACCCCCCTGCTGGGGATTCTGAGAAAGTCTGC
The DNA here is from genome assembly GCF_049354715.1 of Callithrix jacchus. Classification (NCBI taxonomy): domain Eukaryota; kingdom Metazoa; phylum Chordata; class Mammalia; order Primates; family Cebidae; genus Callithrix; species Callithrix jacchus. Next base: position 39,032,379 of record NC_133524.1, on the reverse strand, counting down.
GCCTCTGAGGAAGAGTTGCCAGCTGAGAGTGGTGACATGTGGCATGCACTTGATTAGCCCCAGGGAATGAGGGATACTCGCGCAAGGCTCGGCTGGGCAGAAGGTGCGGCTTATTGCTGGAGGGCGTGGTCTCCGGCATCTAAGGGGGCCCTGGTGTTTCTTGGGGGCTCTCATGGTGTGAGCAAAATTCTCTTTGGAGATGCACTTTAAAAAGCTCCAGCTGGCCGGGCGCGGTGGCTCACGCCTATAATGTCAGCACTTTGGGAGGCCAAGGCGGGTGGATCACGAGGTCAAAAGATCGAGACCATCCTGGTCAACATGGTGAAACCACATCTCTACTAAAAATACAAAAATTAGCTGGGCATTGTGGCGTAGGCCTGTAGTCCCAGCTACTTGGGAGGCTGAGGCAGGAGAATTGCTTGAACCCAGTAGGCGGAGGGTGCGGTGAGCCGAGATCGCGCCATTGCACTCCAGCCTGGGTAACAAGAGGGAGACTCTGTCTCAAAAAAAAAAAAAATAAAAAAAGGTCCAGCTAACTTCCTCACCTTAGAGTCTTAGGTGGTTAGCGAAGAGCTTCAGGGGAGTAGGGCAATGTGCCATGCACTCTTGTTGCCTCGGAATGGAGAGGAAATCCATGGATGTGTTTTAATTTAGTGTTAATGGGAAAGTGGGTGACGTGCGCTATAGGGCGTGGAAATATATGGCTTTGCGTTCAACACTGTGGGCAGTTTAAATCTGGGGTGTGAGAAATGAACCTACTGAGTTCTAATAGAAGGATAGAGGATGCCCATCTTTCTTTTTTTTTCTTTTTTTTGAGACGGAGTTTCTCTCTTGTTACCCAGGCTGGAGTGCAATGGCGCGATCTCGGCTCACCGCAACCTCCGCCTCCCGGGTTCAGGCCATTCTCCAGCCTCAGCCTCCGGAGTAGCTGGGATTACAGGCACGCGCCACCATGCCAAGCTAATTTTTTGTATTTTTAGTAGAGACGGGGTTTCACCAGGTTGACCAGGATGGTCTCGATCTCTTGACCTCGTGATCCACCCGCCTCGGCCTCCCAAAGTGATGGGATTACAGGCTTGAGCCACCGCGCCCGGCCAGGATGCCCATCTTTCTACTAGTGTGCTTGGGAGATGTAGGGATGGCTGCGGGAAATTATCTGCACACACCTAGATGAATGAATGAATAAAACAAATTTGTAAATTAATAAACAGGAACATTTGTGTTTTGAGCTGACTCTTAAGTTTTTTGGGTGCTTTGTAGGAACTGATTCAGGGTAAAGTGGAAAGGAAACTTTATCCTTACTGCCAGGCAACACTCATTCCCATGTGTTAATACCTCCTCCCCCACCCCCTTTAGCAGGAATCAGGTAAAAATGAACCTAGAGGGAAAGAGGAAGTCATTAAGTGCCCCAGAAGCAGCTTTCTGGGAGCAGGGAAAAAAGGTGAGAAGCTAGAGGTAGCTTTTCTGCACTGAACTGGGAGGTGCCTGTGAGCTTCCTGGGAACCTCAACTTCTAGTTGAGCCTTTCTTAAGCAGGGGGACCCTACTCCTTCCCTGCCCGGCCCTCATCTTCCACCTTTATATAGTTTGCTACCAGGGCCCAGACACAGAATCACGAGTTTGCCAGTTTGGGTATTCACTACTATTGGTCTTTTGGGACCTGTCCCTGGCTTTCTTGGTTCCCTCTGCCAGCCTGCAGTCTGCTCTCAACTTGGAGCCACCATGTTCCTGCTTGTCACCACCTCCACTGACTCCTAACCTGCCCTCTGGCTCTGCTCAGACCACAAATGAGCTGAAGCTGATTGGAAGTGCTTGATAAACACTCCTCTTGAGCCTATTTTGGCACAGCTCAATGGGGTCTCTTGGGAAGTATGCTCTGCTGAGGTTGTGAAATCCAGAGGAGGGGATTTCAGTCCAAGCCAGAGGCTTTGGGAGGCTGGGGAGGGGAATCTCTCTAGGTTCTGAGGTCCAAAAGCAAATCATATCGGCTGAGTTCGTCCTAAGAGCTGGGTGACAAATTTTAAAGATAATTTCCGAGACACTCTCTTAGCAAGTGGACATCACATCTCCAGTAAGACAGAAGGTAAAGGCCTTGAATCTGGAACATCTGAAAGAAGATGGAGATCTAGGGCCCCATCAGCAAGTCGATTATGTAACCGTCTGCACGTGAATAGCAAATCTGCCAGAGTGAGAGTAAATCAGTCTCATTCCCACTCCTAGAACATGTCTGAAGTTCTTCCATCTTAGAATTTAATGCAGCTTTTCTGGCTTTCTGATCTATTTTTTGCAGCCTAGCAAAGATACAGTGTCTATAAAAACTCACATGAAGCGTATGGAAAATTTGTAGAAAAGTTGTTTGTGTTTGACTGTGTTTGTATGCTTACAACAGATGAGAATTTTGATTCCGTTCTTTTCTGTTCTTAAAATAATTCTTAAAGCTGTATTTGCATGTGAGATTTTGGAGGTTCACTCTGCCTCCTTCTGCAAACAAGGCTGAAGATGGAGAATGAGCACCATGGCCTCTAAGAAAGGCTTCGTGAATCTTCTTACATCTGGAGAAAACCGGTAAAGTAGTGTGGTTTTACTAGTCAGGAAAACCAAGTGAGATTTGCTAAAAGCCAAACCAGACTACATCAGCTGAAGCAGTCTTCGGAAATACCACATTTGGAGATAAGCACTAGTAATCGAGCACCTGGCTCAGGTTATGTAATTAACGTCTCACCAGGAGCAGGCTCAGAATTTCTATTTAGATTTAAAACATGTAATCAGTTGACAAAAGTACTCTGCAATGAAAAGAAAATATGCTGGGGAGAACAGGTCATTTTCCTCTGGCATTTTCTTCGTTGGTAACACTGTCAGCACAGTACAATGCTCTTTGTTAGTTACTACTCATTTCACACATTTGGGAGCTGAATGAGACACCAGAAACCATTGTTAAAGCAGCCTCTCAGATCTTCCCACCTCATCAGTCTTTGTACCGTAACCAAAGTTCTGCTTTTCTCTTTTAGATTATTACTATAACATTCTCACTTTTGGTCTCTAATTCTGGCTCATTTTACTTTCTCAGTGTAGATAATGGTCTTTTAAGTCCATTGACTTTAGTATTGTTTTTTATCACACCACTCCCCTACTCAAAAACTTAGGGCAGTAGCTCCCTGTTCTCTCTCAAGTAGAAAGTTCTCAGTTGTTTTTAGGGGGCTACACAGTTTGCTTCTAGCCTAATTTTCCAGTCTTTTCGCCATGGTATCCTAAAATCCTATCCTTAAAGAACTTGAGTCACATTTTCCTTCTTGGCAGATGCTACTTTCTACATCTGGAATCCTTCCCCCTGGCTATTTGTCTAAATTCTGCCCATCATTCAGCAACACCCCCACTTTGATGAGACCTTTCCTTGATCGCTCCAATCGGAAACCATTTGCCTTCCTTTTAACACCCATGGGCTGACCCGCTCATGTTTCTTTTGTATTTGTCACATATATTACATACATGATAATGCTGTACATTATCATAATTTATGCGCTCTTCTCCTTGTAGATTCTGAGCCCTTGAAAGGAGGGGCTGTGCTACGTCTCACCCTTATTTGTATTTCCCACAGTGCCTAGCAGAGCCCTTTGTGCCAAATGGATATTTGTGCTTAATAAATTAACAGCGCCTGTAACTCCAGTGATGGGCCACTGGACAGGAAAGGAGCTGCGGGAAACATGTACACAGGTACACAGGGCTTTGTGCCACCATGAATCTACGTACATAGAAACGATGGCTTACTGGCTACAGGGGTTCCTTTTAAATCTACGAACACTCTCTGTTTAAGCAATAACCTTCTCCGTTGGGGGCTGTAAGATGAGAGACTAACTGCAGCCACAAGCTGGAGTTTGCATTTATTATTTTTGTTGGCCACCTTGTTCTGTGCCTTTCCAAAGTGGTTGAATGGTTTCCTTAGTAAACGCAAATATGTGTGCTACATCAATTCCCCTTTCAGAGAACACAACTGAAATTGGTAATTGAAAAGGAAGAGAGAATTTGAACAGAAGAAGGTTTAGTTTTGCCAGGCTATAGCATAGTATGAAATTTGTTACAGGCAAGTTATGATTGATGCCCAGGTTAAAGATTGGCTTCCAAAATAGCAGTATGAATAATAACCTCTCCCAAGTTCCAGTTCATAGGGAGTTTCTCAAACTAGCCCCTCAGTTCTTGCCTGTGTGATGTCTTAACTGCTAACTTTAATGGGCTATTTGTTTTCGGAGGGTGGTCTTTTAAGCCTGAATCTTTGTCTGAGAAATTTGGGTTTAGTTCTGAAATAGAATCAGTTTCTACCTTTTTAAATAAAACCTGGGATCTGCCCAGAGACTTATTTTTAAAGTTAACACTGAATGAAGGAGTTTTTATGTGCTTGGGAGATCACAATGGAGAAGGTACGTAATTTCTTCTCTCTTGTAGCTTTCTGTCTTATGGGGAAATAGAGACATAGTTATTTAAGGTATTATAATACAAGTGGATTGATAGGCCCAGGGAACACTGAGAGGAGCTATGTGGGAACACTGGGATTGGTTAATGAAGAATGATGCTGAGGCTTGCTGATGTGGAGATGGTGGCACCAAAAGCCCAAGAAAGGTGAAAGTAGAGGATGTGTGGACTTCTCTGAGAATGTTTTGAAATTGGAAACAAAAATCTGTGAGTGTCCTTGTTCTGGGGAGATGGCTCTATTCCGATTCAAAATCACTAGTTACTAGAGCATTTTCATGAATTCTGTGAGAAAATGTGTACTTAATGGGCAGAAAAATCAATGTACAGAGTAAGATGAAATTACCAGAGTAGGTAAACTTTTATTGAACCAGTGAGCAGCTGGCCTTTCCAGTTATAGCCAGGTGTATAGTTTCCAGTTCTTCTCACTTAAAAAGGAGCACCAAGCTAAACAGATGTAATCGTAAACTCTAAGTGCCTTCAGGCCTGGGCTGGTAACTTGCTGTACCCTCCTGCCCCACTTAGTACAGTGTGACTTGGGGGATGATCTTCAGTCAGTATTTGTGGATTAATTGATTGAAGTAATTGTGACAGGGAATCAAAGCATTCTATTTCAATCTGTCCTTTAGGATTTAACCAGAATTTCCAAGATGACATTTCCCTGAGAAAACAGATTGCAAGATAGCTAAATGCCAAAGGAAATTTGTCCATTTGGACAGGCAACGAACCAGGGTATAGTTAATTGCAAAGGCTCTTGGATGTCAAATCACCCTAAGACACTATTCTAAGAGACTTAGAAATTCAAGGGAGTTCTGGGGGCAGGATTTGCAGATAAAGATTTAGAAGAAAAGCTTGTGCAAGAGAAAAGTCTTTGGTAGCATTGCTAAGCTCCTAAGTTTTCCAGATGATAATTGGTAGCACCTGGATCTTATGGTGCCTGGCACATTCTGACTTCAGAAACCTCTGGAGTACTCATTCCCGAGCTGAGTGATTCACTCACCCGTAATCCTTAGCTCACACTGGATGCCTCTTTATGCATTGTTCTCCAGGGAGAAGATAAATGGGTTTGGACATAATAGCTTGGATTATCCCAGAGGTTTGGGGTTGTTAATTGAGCATATTGGTTTTCAAACTTTCTTGTGAGTAATAGATCCAAACATAGAATCTGGGGACAGACTTTCTGCCTTGGCCTTGAGATATCAATACAATATTCCTTCTGTCTCACTCTTACAGTGACCTGTAGTGTGATGGGTCACATGTACTAGCAGCTCATTTCCCCTGCTGTCACTAGCAGTTTGCAATGTACATCCAGTTGTACTTAATGAGCATCTCCTCAATGCTGATTACACGCCATGATCTGCTAATGGATGACCCTGGCCTGCCACTTATTGTGTGGGTGGCTGAGCTGAATGACCCTACCAATCTCAGCCATCCAAGATTGTTCAAAAACATTGGTTAAATTAGGGCCACAGAGTGAGAAGCCAAGGTTTGGCAGGACCATTGTGGAGTGGTGAGGAAGTGGTGGCGTGGCTACATCCTCCACCTTCCGAGATTCTGCCCACAGAGTGGCCATTCCTTATAGGAACTCTGACAGACATGTTGCTACTGATTCAGTATTAGTCAGATCCAGGCTCCAATTCCTTTCAATCCCCAATACTGAAATTCAGTTTTCACTTAGATTTTAATTCAGCTTTCCAAGGGGGTAAGGTCATTGTGTCACACCATTACCTATTCATGGATCTGATGCATCCAACCACGTGAGCAGGTTGTGGGGTCTTGTTCATTTTTGTATTCTCATGGTCTAGCAGGGAGCCTGACTTCTGGGAAGCTCTCAGTGGGTCTGTGGAGTGACATATGCTGGGGATCATGCCTCTGGCCAGTTTTGAGGCTCTGTGTAGGTGTCTTGGGCTTTATTGAGATTTCTGCAGGAATTTCACTGGTCCACACCCAGGCACTCTTTCATGGGCTGCCTAATTCATGGACCCATGGAACCTCAGACTGGGAGGATGCCTGAGATGGTAACTTGCCCTGCATTTTTGGGAGGAGCCTCTGAGGCTCAGCAAGATGAAGGGATTTGTCTGGGGTCACACAGAGAGTTAAAGGCAGAGTTGGGAGTAGAGCTCAGTCTAGTGGCTATAGCATTCCTTTTACTTCATAGGCATGCATTGAATTCAGTTTTTGAGTGGTTCCTATGTGTCAGGCATCCTGTGGGGTACCAGAGATAAGCAGGCAAGAATGAATGGCACTGAGCATTTGATATGGTTTGCATCTGTGTCCCCACCCAAATCTCATGTTGAAATGCAATCTTCAGTGCTGGAGGTGTGGCCTGGCCGCATGATGGTATTAAACCATTCCCTTTGGTGTTATCTTTGCAATAGTAAGTTGTTACAAGATCTGGTTGTTTTGAATGTATGTAGCATCTCCTCCTTCCTCTCTTGCTCCTGCTCTGTCCATGTAAGACATTCCTGCTTCTCCTTTGCCTTCTGCCTTGATAAGTTTCCTGAGGCCTCCTCAGAGGTAGAAGCCGCTGTGCTTCCTGTACAACCTGCAGAACCATGATCCAGTTAAACCTCTTTTCTTTATAAATTACCCAGTCTCAAGTATTTTTTATAGCAGTGTGAAAATGGACTAATACAGCATTGTTCACTGAGCCCCTGTCTGGGGTGTATCTCAGGACTATTCTTTACGTTGACACTTGGCTGCATTCTCGGCATCTCATATCTAGAGCTGTTTGGATGTTTTTCAAGAGTTCTGAGAAGTTGCTGCCCCAGTGTTGGTCCTTGCCCTCTTTTGAGGTTGTCAGAGTCCTAAATGCTTCATATCTATACCACTTGCTTTGAGACTCTCAACTGATTTGTGATTACATTGATAACCATTTTATTGAGATAGAAATCACGTACCATACATCATTCATTTAAACTGTACAATTCAATGGTCTTAGCGTATTCACAGAGTTGTGCATTCATCACCACAACCAATTTTAGAATGTTTTTATTGCCTCCAAAGTAAACTCCAAACCCATTAGCCATTTCCCAATCCCCCATCCCTAGGCAAGCACTAATCTATTTTATGCCTCTATAGATTTGCCTACACTTGACCTTCCATAAAAATGGAATTACACAGTATTTATCCTTTTGTGTCTGGCTTCTTTCACTTAGCACAGTGCTTTTGAGGTTCAACTGTGGCAGGATACTGGCCAGAGTCATCCAGTGGTGCCTGGCCTCCTCTCAGTGCTGGCTGTAAGGCCACCGCCAGTGCATAAAGCACCTTTGGGTGAGTTAGAAAAAGATGTACCCATCTGGGCACATGTAGATCTGTGGGCGCAGGGCTTGGTCAGGAGACAGACTTTGGGCTAACTAAGAAAAGGACAGAGGAGGCCCAAGACTCAAGGACTTGAGTCCTTGAGTCTAAGGATTCAAAACTTGGAGAGTGGAGGGCAGGCTGGATTTGAGACCCCATTTTCTCTTTTTAAGGGTGTGATGGTGGGTGCTGTAGTGCAGGAAACATCCTGAACTGTATCTATGTAGTCCTGGATGTTAGTAGCTCAGCTCCAAGTGGGACAAGCTGTGGACCCCATATTCTTTTAGAGCTTGTGACTCTGTTTTACAGAGTCCTTTTAAAAGAACAAAACAAAAAGTTGTGCTTGCATGCAGAAGCTCAGGCCCAAACTCAAAACATACTGAATCAGCATCTTAATTTTAACAAGATCCCTCCAGTGATTCTTCTACATGATGAATAGTGGGAAGTACTGGTCTGATGAATGAGTTCAGCCCTTGGCCGAGACAGGGTGGCTTGCCTGTGTATAACTGCTACACAGTGGCTCACTTCCCCTCCTCTCCCTTTTCCTGTTGGCTCTGCCTTCACCACTGAATCCTCTGGCCTTTCTTTCCTAAGTCCCTGACATTCCTGAGATAAGCACGTACAGCCTGTAGGTTTTTTCTCCCTTCCCTAACTCAAAAACAAATGCAAACCCACTTGACTTCATCTCCTTTTAAGTCTTTCTTTTAGGAATACGGCCCCTGCCTGGCTTAGCCAGGCAGCAGCAAAGCACATCTTCAGACTGATTGGTAACAGGGGGCTTGCATGGCTTTTCCCTGCAGCTAAGATGTATTAATACCTTATGAATAACTTCAGCTGTCAAGAAAACCAGGCTAGTGTGATCAGGGCTGATCCTGCCTCTCTGGCGAGACTCCTGGGGCTGAGAATTTCTGGAAGTGATCAGCTCTTAAAGACACAGGGACTTCTTATCTTCATGCCAGAAATCAATGCCACTGAGATTAGTGGGGAGGCAGCACCTTGGGAGATGCGTGAGAGTGAGACCAGTGAGTTAGTCAAGAAAACACACCCAGCCCTTCACATTAAGTGGATTAGTCAGGAAAACACACCCAGCCCCTCACATTAAGCCCCCCAAGCTCCATGAACTGGGGACATCAGGAAGACTGAACTGTTAACAGCTCTTAAAGGGGGCCTCTCACCTTTTCAGGGAGTTGGGTGGGTAAGTAGTTTCCAACCCAGCAATGGTATTTTTCTTTTCTTTTTCTTTTGAGATGGAGTCTTGCTCTGTCACCCAGGCTGGAGTGTGGTGGCATGATCTCGGCTCAATGCAACCTCTACCTCCCAGGTTCAAGCAATTCTCCTGCCTCTGCCTCCCAAGTAGCTGGGATTACAGGTGTGTACCACCACGCCCAGCTAATTTTCATGTTCTTTAGTAGAGAAGGGGATTCACCATGTTGGCCAGGCTGATCTCAAACTCCTGACCTCAAGTGATCTGCCCACCTCAGCCTCCCAAAGTGTGGGGATTACAAGTGTGAGCCACTGTGCCTGGCCAACAATGGTATTTGTACAGGCTGAATTAGGATCACATGGGGAGTTTGATGAACTACGGTTTCCCTGGCTCTACCTCTGTGCATTTTGATTTGGTAGATCTAGGGTAGGGACCAGTAATCTAGGGTGAGGGTCTGCAAACTAAGTCCAGGCAGGCCAATGATGGCTTACTGCCAGTTTTTATATGATTAATTGAGTTAATAATGGTTTTAACACTTTAAACTGATTGAAAAATCAAAAGAATAATAAGGCTTTGTGACACATGAAAATGATATGAAATTTAAATTTCAGTGTCATTGGAACACAGCCATGTTCATTCCCTTGGGTATTTGTCGATGGCTACTTGGTGATGCAATGGCACTTAAGTAGTTGTGACAGAGTCCATATGGCCTACAAAGCTGAAATATTTTTCTTTACTAAAAATGTTTGCCAAACCCCTAATCCAAGGCCTTACTCAAAGTGTGGTTCAATAACCAGCCTCACCTGGGAGCTTTATAGAAATGTAGAATCTTGAACACCATCACAGATATGAAATAAGCACCTACCTTCTAACAAGATGCCTGGGTGTTTGGGGCTACTTCTTCCCCACCATGAGACTCAGCTCAGGACTCATCTTGGAGGTCCAGGCCAGCATGCTATAGCTAGCCTTGTATACAGTTAATTTATCTGACATATAACTGGGTATCTCATTCTTAAGGTTTGAGGCTTGGTAACCTCCTGATATCTTAGATTCTCTAAAAACTAGGTCACTGTTTTGTTCTTGCCAATTCCTGCCTAAGATCCAGTGTCCTAATTTGAGGCTGGAAGTGGACTGGCCTTTGCTACTTGCTGACAGACTTCCTTAATGCTTCCTGGATTTCTAGACACCAGTTTCCAGATGTGCCGCCCTGCCAGGATCTTGCTATGTAGTATAGCCCATACCCCTCCACCATGTCCTACTTCCTTCCATGAAGCACTGCTTCCCACAGACATTGAGAAGTGGTGTATGGGCAGCAGGATGCATTGTAATTTAGTTGCAAAAGGCTGGGTTAAATAGGTTTCTTTGTTGCAGGACTGCTCAGGGTCATTGATATGCCAATGTACCTTGTTACTCTCTGAGAGAGGATGAGGAGAAATAGTGAGGACCACAGAATCTCTAAGTGGGCTCTGCAGACCAGCAGCAATGGCAGCAGCATCTCCTGGGAAATTAGTAGATACATACATTCTCAGGCCACACCCCAGAGCTACTGAATCAGAAGCTGGGTATGTGGGAAGTGAGCCTAGCCATCTGTGTTTTAGCAGATCCTCCAAGTGATTCTTATACACACTCAAGCATGAGAACCACTGGTGTGGACATTTCAAAATGGTTTTCTCCGAACATCTCATTAGCCTAGTGTTTCACCTTTGTTGATTTCAATGAACACTGTGTTTCTGGTTTCAGGACAAGATATTTGGGAACATGATATTGAATTCCCTGAAGCATTTACTGGTGGCAGTGACCACTGCAGGCTTGGGGAGGTGGGGGTGGGAAAAAAAAACCAAACCTTTGGGTGTATCATCTGTCACACATCTGTCTCTTTAGCAATTGTGTCTTGGTTAGAGGAAGTTTCCTTGAGTTGAAAGCCATCAACTTTTGGCTATTGCAAACATATGTTTTTTAAAATGTGTTTTGTGTATTAAAATGTAAAGAAATCTGGGGAACAGGCCTTGGGGTGTTTCTCTCTCTTCTTCACATTGCTTCCTTTCAGAATACTCTCTTCTGTAAGATTTCCTTATCCAAATTCCAAACCCATCTTTTCAGGCCAGCCAAGTCCAAATGGCTTTCATTTGAGTGAGTGACCCTTTTCTCCATGGGAAGCCTCAGGACACATTCAGATAGGAGGGAAACTGTGGCTCTCAGCATGAGGAGGCTGTGCCTTCCTTCTCAAGGCTCAGCTTACTCCCTCTCATTCTAGACCTTCTTCCTTTGCCTTCCAGGGCCAGTGGTGTCACAGCCATGGGCCTGTGTGTAAACACTTTTTGGTCTTTACTCTCTGAGGATATGTAACTGTTGTGTTGTCACTTAGTTAGAAATTCTCAGTGATAGTGAGGCTTGAGGGTGAGTTGAGAGTAAGCACTAAGTTATTCTATTTCCTCCACGGGCTGGCCGCTGAGGAGAGGACTGAGGATTGAGAAAGCATGCAGACCTTGATTTTCAGTGAAAGTAGATGAGAAAACTGACAACTTCCATTTCTATACATGTTTTCCCCAGGTGCGGGGGTGGGAGAAAATAGATATTATAGTTTACTTTTCTTGGCTTTGTGGTTGAATGCTACACTTATCTATAAAATGGCCCATTTGATATTGCAGATGAGCTGAAAGTGTCCTCTGATGAATGTACTGTAACAAACCTTTTAAAAATTATAGGCTGACCTTTTTTTCCAAATATTTTTTGCAAAAAAATATTATAGACTGAGGATGTTGGTTCATACCTATAATCCCAGCACTTTGAGAGGCCTAGGCGAGGATGACTTGAGCCCAGGAGTTTTGAGACCAGCCTGGGCGACATAGTGAGACCCTCTCTCTCTAAAAAAAAAAAAAAAGAAATTAGTCAGGTGTGGTGGCACTCACGTGTAGTCTCAGCTACTCGGGGGCTGAGGTGGGAGAATCACTTCAACCCAGGAGGTTGAGGGTGCAGTGAGCCTTGATCATGCAGTGTACTCCAGACTGGGTGATAGAGTGAGTCCCTGTCTTTAAAATAAAATTATAAAAGTAAAACATGTTCATTATGAAAATATTCAAACAGAGACATAAAAAGTTGAAAGCAGGCCCACCCTTCATTTTCCTCTTGATTCCATTCTCTTTTTCTGAAGTCGCTAATCAATAGTTGAATATAAACGTCGGGACACATTTCTATGCTTGTGATTCTTAAATAAACAAGGTGAAAAAGAATGTACTGCTACATGTAACAACAGGGATGAATGTCATAGACATAATGTTCAGTGAAATAAACTAGACACAGAAGAGTATACATGACAATTCCATTTACACAAAGTTCAACAACAATGTGCAATACTAGTCCATAGTGTTACAAGTGAGAATAGCAGTTGTCTTTATGGGATAGCCACTGGGAGGGGCCACAAAGGGGTCTTCAAGGGTGCCAGAAGTGTTCTGTATCTTGATCTGGGTTGGGAGGTCTCATGGATATGCACATAGAATGTATAGAGCCATATATACTTAAGATTTGTGCCCTTTACTGTATATGTTTACCTCAATTACAAAGCAACAAAATACCCACAAATGTATGTGTGGACAGGGCACGAATGGATTTAAGATGATTCTGTTAAATTTCCATGCCATCGCCTAGGGGGACTTTGGACATATGTGGTAGTGCTTCGGGTTGTCATAGTGATGGAGAAGGCCAGGCCTGCACAGTAAAGAATTGGCCCCCGTCAGAATGCCCACAGCACCCACACTGAAAAACACTGTTTTAAAAGTTTGCAGACTATTCTCTTAGGCAGGTGTTCAGAATATGGGGTAGACCTTTGAAACAGTCTTGCCTAGATCTTTACTCTGTTTTTGTTTAAATGGAGATGAAGCCTCAAGAGCTGATATGGATGGATGGGTTCTTGATTTGTTTTTGCTTTCTAAGCCAAACTGTAAAGGAGTGGAATCATCTCATTTGCCGGGGAACAGAGGCAATTTAATAACCCTCAAATGTGAACTTGATGCAAGAGAGGGCTCTTTTCCAGCTCAGTGTCTCCCTCCCATGCTCATAGCTCTCTGAGGCCATCTGGCCTCAGCCAGTGTCTTGGTCTGGAGTATTCTGCTGAAAGTCTTACTGCATCCTCCTGTTTTTTTTTTTGGATTTCCCCTGTGTCCCATTTGACCTCTACAGAGGAGAGTTAAGCCTTTGAAGGACCACATGCCACATCACAAATTGCTTTTGTTGTACTGTCTGGTTTTACTTTAAAGGCTAGCCCTCTCTTTGTCTGCCTGTGTTGACTGAGGACAGTCAGGCTCCAGAGCTTTGGGAATGTCCTTGGTGAGAACAGGAGTTGGCATTTATTGAGGTCTCCTGCTTTGGACTGAAATCCTCAGATTTTGGTGCCTGTCTTTTTTCTGTTCCTACTCTCTCCCAGCTCTGGGCAATGGGCAGGGACACACTTTGGGCCTTTGTAGTATTAAACAATAGAAGGAGACTAAGTTGGATAAATATTATTTTTCCCTTGGACCAAAGTAATACCTTCATTTATAAAGCTTTTCTTTTCTTTTTATTGGCTCTGTAAAGTAGGGCCACAATTGATATTTCACAAGCCACATGCTGTTTTAATTGTCTTGGCTAATTAAAGGCAGAGTGCCTGGGGATTATGGATGCCATGGACTCTGCCTAGAGTCCTCCTTTTGGGGTCTGCACAGAAGAGTTTGAATAAGTGGATGGAATATTGTATAATATTGTCTCTGATGAAACGGCTGTAGAAGCAAGGCTGCCTCTGAGAGCTCAGGTCTGGCAGGGATCATCCTCTCACCAGCCAGCCATTCTACTGCCATTTATTTCCGGATGAAATAAAGTTAAAATGAACATTTAAGAGTGGCCTCAATGGGGAAAGAAGATACACAGGGTGGTGTTTGGATGCAAGAGAGGGAGTAAGAGTCCCCAGTAGGATGGAGCCCCAGTTTCCCACAACAGTGACTCAGAGCAGTTGCCCAGTGAGCAGTACCCTTATTGTCTTTCTTCCCTTCTCTGTCTCTCTGCTCTAGTCCATCACTATGCTTCCTAGGATCACTTCCCAAATGAACTATTTGTACTTTGTCTTAGAGTATGCTTTTGGAGGACCTCAGACAATGGCTAAGCTGGAACTTAACCCAGGGTTTTGATTTCTGATCCAGAGTTCTGTGTACTGCTGAATTGAGTCCTGCTGAATAGAGGTCACTGAGTAAACTGTAAGGAAGATTTCTATGATGGACGCTTGGAGGTCGTTTCACTTATCTTTTGCTGCATAAGAAACCACCCCAAAACGTAGTGATTTAACTCAGTGACAACTGTGTATTTACTTATGATCCTGCAGTTTTGGCAGGACTCAGGGGGATGGCTCATCTCTGGTTCACATGTCTGCGGTGACTCATTTGGGGCTAGAGGATTCAAGATGGTTCCACTCATGTGTCTGACACTTCGTCTGGGATGACTGAAATGGCTGGGATGGCTGGTCCCTCTCTCTGCCTCTCTGCAGTCTGCATGGTTTAGCTCTTTTCTGTCTCCCCATATTGCCTTACCCTCCAGCAGGAAGCTGGCAGTACATGCATCTGGCCTCCTAGTGGATAAAAGCCAAAGCTACCGGGAACTTAAGGCATAGCTCCAGAACTGTCACAGCATCACTTCTGTTACATTTTATTAGTCAAAGAAAATCGCAAGGCAGGCTCATATTTGGGATGGTGGTGGTCGTGGATGGAGTCTACTTCTTATATGCAGGTGCAGGGTTGGAGGAATTGCTGGTGGCCACTTTGCAGGCAATTTACTACAGGGCTGGTTTGGGAAGGGATATTTGAGATGGAAGTTTAATTTTCCAGGATGTTTGGTAGGTGCATTCTGATTAAATGGTGGACCCCAGGTTGCTAGCCAGGTGTATTAGGCTGTTTAGCTACACAATGTGGCATATGCAGGTTCATTGAAAGTTCATAGAAATGAGTAAGTTGGCAGCCTTGGGAATATCCAAGGCTCATTTTCTAATGCTTATTGGTACTAGCACTACCTCCCTCCCCTGCTATCTCAGACTTCTCTCTCTCCCTTGTAGCAAAGGCAAATACTTTATTAAACAAAAGTTAACTCAAAATAGATTATAGACCTAAATATAAAGCCTATAAGTAAGAAACTTCTTGATGACAACATGGGAGAAAATCTTTGTGAACTTGAGTTAGGCAAAGATTTCTTGAATATGACACCAAAAGCATGGTCTATAAAAGATATAATTGGTAAAGTTTACTTTATTCAAATTTAAAACTTCTCTTCCAAAGACCCCACTAAAAGAGTAAAAAGAAATATATAATGAATCTGGAAAACATCATTCTCGGCAAACTGACCCAAGAACAGAAAATCAAACACCACATGTTCTCACTCATAGGCGGCTGTTGAACAATGAGAACACATGGACACAGGGAGGGGAGCATCACACACTGGGGTCAGCTGGAGGAGGCTGGGGTAGGGAGGGTGGGAAGGGATAACATCAGGAGAAATGCCAAATATAGTAGATTGGGGAACGGAGGCTGCAAGCCACCTTGCCATGTATGTACCTATGCATCAACCCTGCATGATCTGCACATGTACCTTAGAACACAAAGTACAATAAAAAAAAGAGAACTCTCTAAGCTCAATAACAAGAAAAAAAGCCACCTAATTTTTAAAATAGACAAAATATTTGAACAGATACTTAAACCAAAGATGTTCAGTATTATTATCTACCTGCTAACTGGATTAAATTCAGGCGACTTAACCTCTGCTCATGTCTGCCAAGTGTGAACAAAGCCACTGGCTCTTTTAGGAAGTGATTTGTAATATACAGTGCAAATGTAAGGTATGGTTATACCTCCCACAATATAACTTGCACATATTTCTGCTCCTTGTAGAGGGCTGACTAGCTGTTTTCTCTGTCTCTCTCACTGGAGTTAGTGTGACAGACACCCGCAAATTGCTAGCCATGGCCATTTAGTAACCACTGGCCACTGGCAATCTGAGGCAGATCATTTACTGTAAGCTCAAGTGGACGTGGGTGTCTCCTACCATGCTTTTCCAAGCCAGGCTGGTTTTTAGGGCTCCCTAAAAAAACTCTCACTGCCTACTTGTTCTGCCCTCAAGTGTCCTGATGTTCTTTCATTTCAAGGAACTTGCAGCATTCGAGCTTGTAACAAAGGGCATTTCGTCTTCCTTGGCACTATTGTTATATAAGAAATTTACTTTGACTTTGATTTTTTTCTTTGAATTCATTTGTAAGCAGTGGCGAAGTTTGAAATATATTACTTTCTATTATCATAAATTATTTTTCTCAGGACCTAATGTTAAATATAATGCGAGTGCTTAATAAGGATACTGATTACATGAGAAGTAAGTAACAGAACAGTTTTCATCTAGTTTCTAAATTTGGGGAAAAGAAGCTTGGATGAACAGCTGCAATGTGCCAAATAATTTCCCACATTTTTAAATCCCAAAGACCCCTCTTCATGCATTTAACATTCCTGAAATTTCTGGAATAAAAATCACAAGAAGAGCACACAAGGTTTTAAAAAGTGACTTTATACTTGAGGTGTACTTGCCAATTGGAAATTTTTGTGCAGATCTGTTTCTGGGTGCTTTATTTGGATCCATTGGTTTATGTGCTTATGTCTTCACTAATACCAGTACTGTATTGATGTCTTGATTACTGTAATTTTGTAATATGTCTTAAACTTGGGTAGTGTGATTACACTAAATTTATTCTTCTTTTCCAAATTGTTTTGGCTATAAATTTCATATAAATTTTAGAATCAGCTTGTTTATATCTGCAAAAATCTTGCTAGTATTCTGATGGCAATTATGTTACATCTACTGATCAGTTTGGGGGAAAACTGATGTCTTTACTATTTGAATCTTTTAATCCATGAACACGGTACATCTCTCTATTTATTTAGGTCTTAGTTGATTTCTTTCAAAAATATTTTGTAGTTTTCAGTATATAGATCCCATACATGTTTTGTTAGACTTATAAGTATTTCATTTTTTTTTCTGTGGCTACTGGAAACTCTTTTTTCTTAATTTTACTCCCTAATAGTTTACTGGAAGTATATGGAAATACAATTGATTTTTGTGGTTTGACTTCGCATCTTGTAATATTGCTAATCTCAAGTGTTATTTTGTCGATTCTTTGGGATTTTCTACATAGACAGTTCTATCATCTGTGAATAAGGACAGGTTTATTTGTTTTTCTTTTCTCTCCCTTCTCCTCTCCTCTCCTCTCCTCTCCTCTCCTCTCCTCTCCTCTCCTCTCCTCTCCTCTCCTCTCCTCTCCTCTCCTCTCCTCTCCTCTCCTCTCCTCTCCTCTCCTCTCCTCTCCTCTCCTCTCCTCTCCTCTCCTCCCCTCCCCTCCCCTCCCCTCCCCTCCCCTCCCCTCCCCTCCTCTCCTCCTCTCCTCCTCTCCTCTCCTCCCCCTCCTCTCCTCTCCTCTCCTCCCCTCCCCTCTCCTCCCCTCCCCTCCCCTCCTCTCCTCCCCTCCCCTCCCCTCCCCTCCCCTCCCCTTTCCTCTCCTCTCCTCTCCTCTCCTCTCCTCTCCTCTCCTCTCCTCTCCTCTCCTCTCCTCTCCTCTCCTCTTTTGACCTTGATGGTGAAAAGTCTTTTGTGTGAGGTTTTATAGTTACTACAATTTAGAGAAAGGATTGGATTGTTTATCATTGGAAAACACTTTCTGTTTTCTAAAGATATGTCTACCAGGATGAGAGAATAAAAAAATCATGATCTAAAAAGTGGGGAGTAATAGTCTTTTGGAGTCACTGTGAAAGTTCAGAGGGATGATATATTTGTACCTGGAGCAAATAGGTTACATTTGTTCCTTTAAGTAAATCCTGTCCCATCCAAAAACCTATTTATTGACATTGGCTCATTTTTGAAAGCCTTTTTAAAATGAGCTAATGTCAGTAAATGTGTTAACAATGAAAGCAACCAACAATGCAGAATGATTATGCATTAAATGCTGTGTGTTTACTGTGGTTTGAATGTTTGTCCCATCCATAAATCATGTTGAGATTTAATTGCTATAGTTACAGTATTAAGCGGTGTGACCTTTACGAGGTGATTGGGCCATTAGGGCTCTGCTTTCATGAATGGATTAATGCCATTATACAGGAGTGGGTTGTTAGTTATCTCGAAAACGGTTCCTGATCAAAGGGAAGAGTTTGCCCCCTCTTTCCCTTTCTGTCTCATGCACTTCTTTCTGCCCTTCTGTCATGAGATGATGCAGCATTAAGGCGTCACCAGATAACAGTGCCATGTTCTGGGACTTCTCAGCCTCCAGAATTGTGAGCTGAATAAATTTCTCCTCCTTATTAATTACCTGGTCTATGATTATTATAACAACAGACAATGTACTAGGACAGTGTCCTTCTTCTGCTTTATAGCTGATTTGAAAAGTGAACAAGTAACCCTGCTTGTAGTCTGAGAAATGGAAATTTGGGAGTTGAGGGAGATTCAGGAAAAGATGATCTTTCACATAGATGAGGCTATTGTCAAACTTTTCATTAAATTGCTTTTATTTTGGGCCTTGTATTGGTATCATCAAACATTAAACAGTCTTAAAAAGTAAGTGAAATTATATCCAGTCATCTATAAAAGAGTGAATTGTGAGGAATTATGTGGCTTATTTCCCAGTAGAGTCAAGTGATTTCACATTCTGCAGCAGATCCATGAGGCACACAAATCACATGAAAGGTGGCCATAGCTCAGGTGCTTGGCTCAGCTTCCTATTCTGTCTGAGCTATTTCTAATCACAGATGAACCAGCCACATATCCTTATTTTGAGCAGACATCTGAAATTGACTTCAGCTTAATTCCAATGAAGCTGAGGATTGGAAAACATTTGTGTTAACATCTACATTCTGTTCAAAACATCAACAAAAGCCAATTCCCCAAATTAATAGGCTCTTTTGAAGTCTTCTCTTTTGAATAAACAGTATTAACATGTAATTCATCATTAACTCATAAAAACACTTCAGTAATATAAATCAGGGTTGAAGTCTAAGACAAAGCCATTCTGCTTTCAATTAGAGCATCCCAATCTGGCATCTGAGATCTTTTCTCTTTTTCCCCAGCCACTCTGTTATTTTGTCAATCTCATCTCCCTCCTCATTTATATCCTGCTCACTCTCTAGAAATCAAGTCTTTCCCTCAGATGTAATATCTGCATCTTAATGTTAAAAATAGTTGATAGAATATACCAATTCCATGTTTAAACAGGAAGAAACTAAGACTCCTGAGAGGTGGTGGGGTGGGACAGTCACATGGCTAGCTAGTAGTAGAGCTAGATGAGGATTCTTAGCATCCCACTCCATTATTTTACTTCTAGTCTTCTAGAAAGACTCTGTGCTGTTCCCAGAATCTCGCCTTTGAACTATCACACGAAGTTTTTAATTCACTCGCAAATATTTTCCAATATCTTATAAGTATATGAAAGAAAACCAACTTTTGATGTCATTATGTTAGTGCAAAAGTAATTGCATTTTTTGCCAATGGCAATGGAAAAAAAAGTAATTACTTTTGCACCAAAACTATAGAAGTCAAGATAGTGGCAGGTTTCTGATCATGTTCTGTTTCTTAATCTGAGTTCTGTTACATGGGTGTGTTCAGTTTATAATAATTCTTTGAGTTGTGCACTTAAAAAAATAAAGTATTTATTAAAAGTATACAAAAAAAGAGCTAACTCCAGTTGTGGACAGGCTGGGAAATGTGAGTAAGAGGGGACAAGTGGCTTTTGGTATTATTCCTGATTTTTGCTTGTGCCACAGAACTTAATATGCTACTAATGTCCTTTATTATGCAATGAGTCACCTTTCTCATCCAGCTTAAAAATGAATTTTCCTCTTAACGTTCTTTTATTCTGCTCTCCAGTATATTTTTGCTTCCCAGCACCTGCCTAATGTTTGTACCATCAGTGTTGTAGAATCCTACTTAAAAAGAAGCATTTGCTACAGCCCAGAATCATAGTGGTAATCATGCAGTGATCTTAGCCCCTACCCCAGGGTGCTTGCTTGTTTGATATTCACTGTGAGCGCTTCTAACAAGCCAGGGCATATCTGGATTCATAGTTTCCCTGCACGTCTGTGCTCCAAGGCTCCAACAATATGTGTGATAAAGAGTCTGTAGCTTATTTTTGAAATGACAGCACTGAAACCTCCTGTTTTCCTTTCTTTGAATTGAATCTGAGATGCATGAAATTGGTATTCTCTGAGGCTTCTCTCTTCCCCCTCCCCACATTTCTTTTATAGCAGGAGAAAACGCAGAAACCTAAGTTTGTAATTGGCAGTGGATTGAAAGCCGTAGATCTTTCTCTGCTCACCAGGGCTAAGGAAATGATCTTTTGTGGGCATCGTCACTCTGCCTTTTTATTATTTCTCTCTCTTACCTTTAGAGTCTTGTTTCGTCCCTTCCTCCACCTTTCTGTATGCCACTCCCTCCCCAAAGGTTGCTTATTCATGGCATTAAGGTTGATTCTGAGTCTGTGTGCAAGACATTATTTGGTACTGCAATTTCACAGAATCATAGAATCTTAACCTTGGAAAGGGCTGTAGAGCCCCACCCTACTTCCCAATGCAAGAATCCCCTCATCTCACCCCTCTTGCCAGCATCCTTCAGCCTCATGGGAACACTTCCAGCTTCAGTAAGCTTTGATGGAAACTCAAGATGGTCTTGAAGTCTTAGAAAACCTTACCTCACACTGGGCTAAAATCAGCTCTACATAACTTGTAGCCATTGTCCTTATTTCTCACTTTTGGTAATGCACAGAATAAGTCTCTATTTTTATCCATGGGATGGCCATTGAGAAATCAGAACACAGGGATTCTATTTCCTTTAAGTCTCTTTTTCTTTGGGTTACAAATCTAAAGTTTATTTACCATTCAACAATTTTTTTTGACCGGGTGTGGTGGCTCACACCTGTAATCCAAGCACTTTGGAGGCCAAGGTGGGCAGATCACCTAGGTCAGGAGTTCAAGACCAGCCTGACCAACATGGTGGAACCCTGTCTTTATTAAAAAAAAAAAAAGAAAGAAAGAAAGAAAAAAGAAAAAAAAACCAAATTTTTTATTTATTTGTGATAAAAGCTAGTTTCTGTTGGCCACTTTTTGTTTTTTCTTTCTAGCATCTTCTGGCGTATCTGTGTCCTTCTCAAAGTGTAGCTCCAAGTGATAAATATTTGAGGTGATAGATATGTAAATTACCCCAATTTAATCATTATGCATTGTATGCACATATCGAAATATCACTCTGTATTCCATAAATATGTACAATTATAACATGTCTCAAAAAAGAAAAGAAAAAAAAGAATTGGCCCAAATGGCCTGTTATTCCAGCATGGTTGCTTCAGTCCAGGATAAGCCAGACTTCTTTGGTTTAGCCTCTGTCCTCTTGCAGGCCACTATTGCTCTCTCTTTTTTAAGAAGCTATTCCACCAGCTGGATTACAATGTGGGCAACTAGCTGGCTCTTCTTTTCCAAGCCTGCCAGGGAAGGTCTCCCCATTGCTGGGTGTATAGCTAGGTGTAGGGAGAGAAATACAAGACTTGATGTTTATAATCTCTATAAATTCCTCCTTGTAGGTTTCAAACTAGCTATGGCCTATGATTTCTTCATCTGTTGGTTTTGCCTATCTGTAGCCAACACTGTTGATGCCCAATGCCATCTCCCCTCAGCCCATCTCTGGATTCATCTGCAGCTGAGGTAGACCATTCTCAAACATGCTGACAGTTTCTCACCTTAGATGTCCACATGTCTTAGAGGCTTTGCCTTTGGATTTTCTCCAGTCCTGTGCGAGCTTGCTCAGCAAGAATTTCTAAAAGAGTAGGAGATATAACACCCCAGGGGCCAGCTCTTAGCCAAAAAACGACAGGAGTCTGTGGGTAAGTACCCAACCTTTCATGTCCCTGGATTGTGTTTCCTCAAAGGCTCCTCAGTAGGAATGAATTCAGGTTGCCCCCAGAAGTAACCTGCTCATTAGCATATCTTTATGTTCTTTTCCCCCTTTCCTTTCTCATTTCACCTGCTTTCTCACTGTGCTTCCTGGGATCACCTCCCAAATTAACTACCACCACCCAAGTCCTTGTTTCAGACTCTGCTTTGGAAGAAACAAAACTAAGATCTTGTCCTCTCCAGCTTGCTTATCTTCCGCAGATTTATTCTTTTTTATTCTTCCTTCACTGGTAGAATGACACAGAGCCCTACAGCACACCTCCTGAGAGGAGGTTACATGTTAATGGGTTGTGAAATTCTTGTAGTGTCATAATCAGCGCTTTTTAAAAACTAAAATGCAATAGAATACCAAATATGAGAGGACATCACACCTTAAATATTGTTCCATAAAACTTATTTTTTGATCATATAAATGTATGTGTGTACTGAGTCATAAGAGGAAACATTTTCTGTGGATTGTATTCAAAAAAGTTGAAAAGTAATTGCTTTCTGTGGATATAATTCATAAATTAGTATTTCTCTAAATGGACTTTTATACAAACTAGATTCACTAGAAAGGCATTTTTCTTGAGTAAACTAAAGAAATTAGGTTACTTTGGCCTGATTTGCTTTTTTTGAACCAATGCTGACTCTTAACTGTCACCATTCTAAAAAATTCTTCTTATTTTTTTCTGTCAATAATCTGTTCTAAATAATGCATAGGATAAAATTGAAACTTTTTATGTCTGCGGTTTCCATACTCCATATTTTTACTGGTTTGAAAATTGTCTATTCATGGTCTTTGACACTTCTTTGGTCTCCCATTCTTTTTCCGTGATTATGAAGAATAATTTCACTGTCTACCCTTTGTATTCTTTAAGGCCCTGGGATGTAGTTTCCTTGGATCTGGAAATTGGAGCTCAGGTCAAATTCCCAGCTGGGGTCTCATTACTCTTGAGCCCCTCTTCGTAATCCATGGCTTTTCCCCACATATAATATTAAAGCAAGATAGATATTTAGGTGGACTTTAAGGAAGAAATTTCAACTTTCCTGCAAGTAAAATGTTGAGAACAGCTTGGGAGTAGGCTGGGAAGGCTGTCTCCAGACTTTTGAGTTTTCTGTGGGACACTCTCAGTACTTGAGGCTGGTGCCTGCATCAGATTATCTTCCAGGAGTATTTCCAGATCTAAGATTCTCTAATTGTATTGGCAAAGCATGTCTTTTAGTTGAAGGCTTAAATGGTCATTTTTAAGAACTTCTTGGATAAATAAGTTCTTATAATTGCAAACAAATGAGAAACAAACCTAACAAGCTCTTTGCATCAAAGAGAATTGCTCTGCATAAAAAAATTTTAAACAATGATTAGAACAAAAGAATATATAATATGCATATGGTAAAAAACAAAACGAAACAAAACACAGACACCTCTACTTATCAGCCAGTTTAATAAGAACTTACCAAAAAAGAGCAAAAATGTTACCCTGTAGTCCTTGCTATTCTTGCCTCTGGATTCTTTTCCTTTCCCTATCTCTTCAGAGATAACCAATGTCCTAAATCTTGTATTTATAATTCTTATCATTTTCTTTATAATAATACTGAATAAGTTTATATCTCTAAAAATACATTATTTACAGCTGGGTGTGGTGGCTCATGCCTGTAATCCCAGCACTTTGGGAGGCAGAGACTGGTGGATCACCTGAGGTCAGAAGTTCAACACCAGCCTGGTCAACATGGTGAAACCCCATCTCTACTAAAAATACAAAACTTAGCTGGGTGTGGTGGCACGTTCCTGTAATCGCAGCTACTCAGGAGGCTGAGGCAGGAGAATGGCTTGAACCTGGGAAGTGGAGGTTGCAGTGAGCCAAGACTGTGCTACTACACTCCAGCCTGGGTAACAGAGAAAGACTCCATCTCAAAAGAAAAAAAAATACATTATTTACTTTTGGATGCTTCTGACTTGCATGTAAATTGACACATACTGCATGTATTCTTCTACAAGTTTCTTTTCTTCACTTAATATTAGGTTCTTAAGATTTGTTCATGTTTTTGCATGCAGTTGTGGTTTGTTCATTCACATTGTGTAAATATGCCATCAGTTATCCATGCTACTCTTGAAGTACATTTTGGGTTGTTGCTAGTTTTATGTTCTTGTAAACAGTGCTGTTGTGAAGATTCTTGTTTATCTCCCTTGAAAAATGTGCAGGAATTTCTCTAGAATAAGTAATTTCTCTAGACAAAGATGTGCATACATATCTTGACTGTTCAATAATACCAAATTATTTACTAAGGAAGTTATACCAATCTAAGCTTCTAGCACCAATGCGTGTTTCCATTGCTCAACATCCTTGTTAACCCTTGATCTTGTTATTTTTAGAGTTCTTACAAACTAATGGGTGGGAAGTGGTATGACTGTGGTTTTAATTATTATTAATGATATTTTAATAATATGATAGTAATAGTAACATGTCTATTAATTCTCAGGTGAAGGATTTATCTTCTTTTGCTCAGTGCCAGGGTACAAGATGAGAACTTTTCTTTGTAGTCCCCATACATGGGATGGATTTATTTCACTCTTTTACGTTAACAGTATAGGCTGTCGGTATATTAGCTTTATATAGGAGGTTGAGGGTGAGGGGATATGAGCAGTCTCCTCTAAAACTGATGACCTTGAATAGTCCCTGGAGTTTGCCTTCTGTGTCCAAGGCCTCACCAGTCCATGGAAATTAAAGCTCAGTTTTGGAAGTTGTCCTCAGAATAAAAGGTGAGCCTTAATATCTGGTACCTAATCAGGGCCCTGCTTTTACAGTATTTCTTACTTTCTTGCAAGCTCAAAATGGATTTTTTCATTGATTTTCATGTGAGCACAGCCAGGCTACATGGCTCACTATACTGCCTGAAATAGGATCCTAATTGCTTGACTTTGAAATGGATTCCATTTTTAACCTTTAGTTACTTTTAAATGTGTTTCATGACATTGTGCCAGAGAAGCCTGTAATTTGATGTTTGAAGGACATATGTACCCCCTCAAACTACCCTCTTCAGATTTACAAACTAGAAAATTCTCAGTGGAATGGCTAACCCACCACTTGTTCAAGACTTTACAATAAGACAAAAAGTTGCCGTTTGCAAGCATTTGGGAAACTTTTTTGTGTGTGTTCATCAAGGAAGGAGGTGAAAAGTCTGCCGAGAGTGTTTCCCATTTGGTGCCTGTTTTAATTTTTCATTTACAATTCCTTGCTCAGAATTTCATTGAAGAGGGAAACTTCTAGGAAGCATTGACATTCATGCCTTAAAAATGCCTGTGTCTTAACTTCCCAAATCCAGCCTTAACAATGATGAAGATCCCATACCCGGTTTGGTTGTGCTTTGTAAAATTTGAACGTGACTTGACGACTGCACATAGAAAAACATTAAAAGACCCATTCTAACAAAACAGTTACTGACAGTTTGTTAGGGATGCAAAATAGTATGTTTGCATTTTTCCCTTTTTTTTTGAATAGGTTTCATATGAATTCATGTGAGTTCCTTGATTGAATTAAATTCACATAAATCACCCAAAGCACTGCCTGAGGTAGTGTCTGTTCACTAAATAGTAGGTCTTTCTTCTCTCCTACAAGCTAGGACTGTAAGGATTGTGTTAGGACTCACTGGTGTCTACCTTGGCCAATGAGGCCAGAGAAGATGGTGCTGTACAGAGGTGCTCCTGCATGGGAAAAGGCTGGAGAAATAGTTGCTACTTCATTTAATTTACATTTTATTTCCTTCTTATGCTGGACTTTCATCTGCACACCAGGATGCTGGAAAATTGCTCAGAAAGACTCAGTTTTGGCAAAGTTCCTTTTAGGGCACATACTGCCTTTTTCACTGGCCCATGGTTTCTGAGAACTGGCCTCATCCCTGCAAATGAGGACTTCACCAGCCCCTCCAGACCCCTCTCTGCAGACAGTCTTGCCTTGGCCCTAGGGAAGGGACAAAGGGAGCCTGTCACTGCAGGCCCTTCTCTAGCAAGGAACTGGGAAGGGCTAACATGCCCATAGGCTCCTGTATTGATAAGTTGGAGCATCCTTAAGAGCAGCCAAGAAATACAATGGTAATTTGTGTTTGCATTTGGAATTTCTGAGCTTCAAAATCTTGGATCACAGCACTCTCAATAACATAAACCAGGACACACATATAAATATCCATATCCATATTAGCCTCTTTGTTAGAGTCTGTCTGGGTCAGCAGCTCAAGAATGAAAAGTAGCAGAATGATTGTAGAGGAAGTAGAAAGAACCTGAATGCTGTGTTTCAAGGCAGGGGGCAGCAGGCATGTTGGCATGAGAGGGAGGAGAATGGCCTCCCCATTTAGTGGACACTGAGCCACCCCCGAAGGGACATCTAGAGTTTGACTACATTATGGCTTAAAACAGTTCTTATGGATTCTCCAGGTAACCTGATCACCACTGATAATGTGGTTTCCAAGGAAAAGTCAATTTCTAATTATAAGCAACTGATTTACAAATGCACTTTGGAGATGCTGCCCTCCATAGGTGAGAGGCCATATAACTCCCCTGTCATCAGTGCCCTGATACTTTGGCAGGGTTACAAGCCTTTTTGTGGGGCTCTCTTTGGCTGGGAAGTGGGCCAAATGTGGTATTTGCTGGATAGCACCAGAAGCCTATCCATGTAACATATTATCTCCATTTGCCTGTTCTGCTGCCTGAGGTTTCCCCATGAGGATCAGAAAGTTTTCACAATGAGAAGGCAGCCATTTGGGGAACACTGTATAAAACTAGTGTGTTAAGGCATTATGTAAATATGAGAGTAGATAAATGACTTAGCTGATGTGTACAGCAAAGACTGATTATTAACTTAGGATTTCTAGATAAGTTGTGTAATACAATTGTTTTCAAACTCTTTTGATTGCTACCTGCAGTAAGAAATATATTTTGTATCACAATCCAGAACATACACATACATGCACACAGTATGTCATTAAATCCAAAACTCTTTTTATCAGTCATCAGTAACCATTATTTTAGGTATCACTAAAAAGAAAAATGATGCCAATGAAACTATGCCATTCCATTGATTACAGAGCTCATCTTGGGTTCAGGGAAATTAAAATGTAAAACAAGTGTTTTTTAGAGTTGATAAAATATGGTATACATATGTGTGTGTGTATGTGTGTGTACTGTGTGTGTGCATAACTGAAACAAAAGTGTCATTATACAATGCTCCTTTTATGTATAATGTATTATGAATACCTGCCATTTTTCCCTATTCTAATGTATTTATTGCAAATCAAGCTGTTCCTACGAAAGTTTTAGAACAGCTCACTAATATTTTAATTTAATTTTATTGTGTTAAGACTCAGCTACAGTATTGTTTTGAAATAGGGAATTGGAAGTGATACACTGTGACTGATTTCTTATCCCAAACCAGATGTCATGCTATATGTTTTAGTCATTTATTTCATTCAAATGGAAATTGATGGTCTTCTGTTTAAGTCAGGACTCTTGATGACACATGACAGAAACCAGTCTCGAAAAAGCTTCAAAGAAAGGATGGGCTTATCATTTTATGTTAGGGCAGGGGTGTGCTGGGAGGGCCAAGCAATACTGGAACCAATATCTCAAATATTGTGGGATATCTCTTTTTCTCTAACTGTATCTGTTTTGTCTCTGCTTTTCTTTGATAGTTTCATTCTCTCAAGTTATCATTCTGTATGATTCTTAATTTTTGTCATTGGAGCTTCAGGACTCACATCTTCCTCATTTTACCACAAGAGAAAAATACTTCCAAGGTTCTCATTGTTCGTGTGATTGGTTCATGTGATTGTTTCATATGATTGCTCCTGTAGTCAAGGGACAGGATAAACTCACCTCTGCTAGAACCACATGGGTGTCATGAGGCATAATGCAATTTTCCAAAAGAAAGGGTCTTGTTTCTCTGAGAGGAACATAATAGATATCCATCACACTTAGGAAGTGCTAGCACCAGGAATTGTGTGTTGGGGTTTAGCCTCACACAACAGTTATTGCTGAAGGCCTGCAGATAATCATTTTGAAAACTAGAATTGCCATCAGTTTAGCATCATAATTTTCCCACTAGAGCTTGAGTCTCCCAGTGAAGATAATAATAACTGACAGCCACTGTGTGACTATCAGTTCAAGGGCACCAAATGGAAAAATGGGTGCTTTCAAGAGAGAAGCTACCCAGAAGAGAAATGATTCCATCTCCCACCACAGGTGGAGCTGGCTAAAATAGCTGTCTGTAAAAGACTTCAAGTAAGTGCAGGTTTTTGTTATTGGGTACTCATTTTCTATACCCTGTTGGGGAATCAGAGACTGTTCTATAAGGAAGAGAAGCCTTAGGTTTCAGCTGAGCAGACTGCAGCGTCACTTTCAGGCATTCTCATGATGTTCATTTCAGTGTTTCAGTGCTGTTTTCTGGAAGTATCTTTCTTCATGGTCTCTTCTGTCTGTGATTTAATGTACTGCATTAAAATACAAATCTACAGCTGGGGATTAAAAGTTTGTT
Source organism: Callithrix jacchus (assembly GCF_049354715.1). NCBI lineage: Eukaryota > Metazoa > Chordata > Mammalia > Primates > Cebidae > Callithrix > Callithrix jacchus. The sequence goes on along the minus strand of NC_133524.1, from coordinate 39,003,935 downwards.
GCCTACAATTCTCAGTACACACTGTAGTGATTTTATTTTCTTAGATTCTCTTTTCTGAATTCAATTATTCTCAGTTTTGCCATGATGTGCCAGAATTTTGTAAATTATACCACTGGATTATTGCTAAGGACGTACCAGTCACAACTTTATTTGGGCAGCTTTTTCATGCCTTAAATACAGTATCTGTTTTTCTAAGTACAACCTTCACTGAGGGAGATGGATGTCTCATTTCAATACTGATGGAACAGCTTGAGCAGATCAGTAATGTGTAGACTAAATTCTCAAGGTGAAGAAAACTTTCGAGAGCCTTTGTTAGTTTCACTGGGACAGTAAGAGGAAACAAACCGTGACCGTATTCCCTGAAGAATCTGATGTCTAGTTGGGAAGAAAGAACCTGAAATGACTTCTGAAAATCCAAAGCAACATAAAATCAGTGCTAATTTAAAACTGTGAACAGAGCGCATCAGTGTGAATGGAATGATTAAGAATGACAAACTGGGGGAGCTAGGCTTTGAAATCGCTTTAACCACAAGAAAGGAACTGAGGAGGGGAAGGGCTTTCAGGTGGGTTTCTGAGTCATGAAGGCAGAAACAAGGAGTTGTGAAATTGCATGAGATTTAGGATCAAAAAAGTTCAATCCTTGTTCTCCTGTAACTGATAATCACTTCATTCTCTGAGCTGAGAATACAATCGTAAACAAATTAGAAAAGAGTTGTTGCCCTCCCAAGGTTTACACTCTAGTCATTGAATGATACCTGTCTTATAAGGTTGCACTGAGGACTTAAAGAGGCAATGGAAATAAAAGAGCCAAGTAGATTTTTAAAAATGATGTACTATGGTAATTTGTTTATTGCCAGGTGGAGAAGGAGGAGGGCAATTTGATTTGCTTGACTGCAGTTCTCCCAGCTAGAGGTTGAAGATGGGAGTGTTCTGGGGGAATATAATTTGAAGACATGTCCTATGCCCTTCTACAGACTACTGCTACCCCATTTTACAGATGAGTGAACTGAGGCTCAGGAAAGAAAAGTGGCTTCCCAAATCAGGATGGCACTGGAACTTAATCCCAGGGCTTTTTCAATTGCATCCTACCAGAGAGGATGGCCATGGGCAGTTGAGGAAACTCAGTATCAGCTTGCTGTTTCATGGGACATAACATCTATGTTCTGAAGAAATCAGAGAAAAGTAGCCTTCCACAACCAACCGCCAAAGGCTTTCTCATATTTTCAGATTCTTTCATTCTGAGGGAGGAAACAGAATTAACTTGACAAATGTAGGTTTTCAAAGTATTTAAATCACTGTTTTTCTAATACTTTTGACAAGACTCACAGGAAGAACTATTTTCTACTGTGACCTATTGTTAGAGTGAATATATTATTTATTGTCTAAATTAGAAAGGTTTTAAGTGTGAAAGGGAATGCTATACATATTCGTGTTGGATGGTAAACATGTGAGGAGATGGATGTGTTAATTAGTTTCATTATGGTGACTATATCACAATGGATACGTATTTCAAAGCATCATGTTATAAACCTTAAATATATATAATTTTGCCCATTATACCCCAGTAAAGCTGAAAAAGTAATGCTGGGACAACAGGAATAAAATGGGACAGTGCTATGCAAACTGGGGACACTGTACCACACATACACTTATATAATTGAAACAAAAATTATACAAAATAAGGTCTATTCTTTCTATGTGCAGTGTACCCTGACGTTTTCAATTCTGTTGTACTACAAAAATACTAGTAATGACCTACTAAATGGAGTCAACAGTTTGAAACTTACTATTCTTAGTTGATTGTTGGTATCTCTGAGGGGCTTATAATAATAGTAAAGACAGGGATTTGGTAAGGTGAACGTCTGATATGTCCTGTAAACTTGTTTCATCTGTACATTCTGTTGAATCTTCTGCCCCAAGAAAAGCACTGGTAATAAACATTTTCTTCAATTTATTCCCCATGATTAGCAAAAGGTTTAGATTGATCTTCCTGGATCCCTTTTTTCCATTTGGAACGAGGATCTTCCTCTCTGTACTTTCTCTTCTTTACTTACCTTTGGGCTTTTATCTGTTAGTCTGCCACTTATTTAGAGAAGTAAGGAATCCAAGGAAGAATGTCTCATTTATAGATTCTGGCTCTCTGTGTAATTCTTCTGAACCTTCATCTTGGGGTTGAAGCTGGTGCTCCAAAAACCTAAATTTTCTTCTCCGCTCTACTCCTTCAAACATACATACCTTTACACGTAACTCCTGGACAGCTCTCCTCTGTTGAAACTTTGCCAAGATATAACAGGGTTGGTCTTACCTGCTAATCAGGCATGTGGAACTCACTCCTGGGCTTTTTCAAAAACCCCCATAAATTAGGACTTTCCAGAAAAGAAGCCCCTGCAGATTTAGCCATGGAGGAGAGAAGGGTTACCACTTTACCTGTGTCCACACAAGCTATTGCAGGCCCTTTGTTAGCCCATTTCTGTCAGCAGAAATGTTTGTACACTCACATGTGTTAACAAGAGCTTCAAGAATGCAAGAGACCTGGTAGTAATACCTTTCAGCAATAAAATAGCTTTTGGTGAGCCTCCATTTTGTATATGTTTTTAAGTCATAAAGGCATACAGGGAAGCACAGGGTTCTTCCTGCCTCATAGTATAAACTATGGTAATCTCTGAACCTAAAAATCACTTTTTCCTAAAGCAAATTTTATTATCTGGATCATCTGATTTTATAGAGTAAACTTGACAACATTTATTTTACTGAAAAAGATTGAGTATATGGCTTTTCCTGGTGGTTAAGATGAATATGTGTGTGTGTGTATGTGTGTGTGTGTGTGTATGTGTGTGTGTGTGTATGTATATGTGTGTGTGTGTGTGTGTGTGTGTGTGTGTATGAAAGATTTTCTAAATCACAAATAATACAGGATTGTTAGAGGAATTTTAAAAAACACACAGAAAACTTTGGAAGCACTGAGATTCTTGACTTTGTTTCATACTTAAACTTTTAAAAATATATCATGCCAGATATATATTGTAAAAAAATATATTTTTACATTTTTTTCCAGAAACTCATTTACACAGCAGCTCAAGGTAGTGGAGGCCGTCAATTGATACTCACAGATTTAGATAGAAAATGTGATTATCTGGGGAGGGATAGCCTGGGGAGAAATGCCAAATGTGGGTGAAGGGGAGAAAGGCAGCAAAACACACTGCCATGTGTGTACCTATGCAACTATCTTGCATGTTCTGCACATGTACCCCAAAACCTAAAATACAAAAAAAAAAAGAAAATTTGATTATAAATCCTCAAATCAGAAACTTGTAAAACCAAAACACACACACACACACACACACACTCTTCTTTTTTTTTGAGACAGAGTCTTTCTCTGTTGCCCAGGCTGGAGTGCAGTGGCACGATCTTGGCTCACTGTTGCTCCACCTCTCGGATTCAAGTGATTCTCCTGCCTCAGGAGAGTAGCTGGGATTACAGGTGTGCACCACCACGCCTGGCTAATTTTTGTATTTTTAGTAGAGACAGGGTTTCACCATGTAGGTCAGGCTGGTCTCTAATTCCTGACCTTGTGATCTGCCCACTTTGGCATCCCAAAGTGCTAGGATTACAGGTATATGCCACCACACCCAACTAATTTTTGTGTTTTTAGTAGAGACAGGGTTTCACCATGTTGGTCAGGCTGGTATCAAATTCCTGATCTTGTGATCTACCCACCTCGGCCTCCCAAAGTGTTGGGATTACAGGTGTGAGCCACTGCAGTAGGCCTAAAACATATATATTATGTCATTTAATTCATGGAAACCCTGTTGAGGTATGGCTAATTGGGGTATTTGATGCTTAGAGAGATTCAATGGGTCTCTTAGCTTGCTTTCCTAGAAGCAGAGCTTATGAATTGTTGAGGGAATACCCTCAGGAAGAAACCTATAATTGTGGAAGGGAAGCAAGATAGAGCTAAGCAAGCATAGAGTCTTAGGTAAAGTCTAGCACCACAGGGTGCTTAGAAACGTAAATACTGCAGGGTAGTACTTCCACTTCACCTCTGGAGGCTGGGAGTCTTATGTTCCTCCATATCAATCAAACACTGGCTGCTTCCAAGAAACAGATGGGGAGGATGAAGTAGCTCCTGTCAGCTGAGGACAATTCTCTGGAGAAGAAGGAAACTGTGAGTTATTTGCAATCAAAGGCTCCCAGCAGCTGGGAGATGGGCACACCAGCCTGAGTAAAGGGGTGCCTGGTTGGGGAATAAGCAGTATCTACTGCAGTGACCTAAGAGAGGGCTGTTAAACCAATGTTGAGAGGTACATCAGAATCTTCTGACTTTAAGCCAAATGCCCTTTTCTTCTTCCCTTCCTCCTCCTTTTCTACTTTCTCCTCTTCCTACACCTTTTCCTCCTTCTGTTTTTAAAAACAAGTACTGTTTGTTGTGTCAGAATTTTTATAAACAAATTTTTAAAAACAAATACTGTTTGCTGTGTCAGGATCTGGGGATGGTTTAGCTGGCTAAAGGTCTCTGATGAGGTTGCAAACAAGTTATTGGCTTGGCCTGCATTTTCATCTGAAGGCTTGACTTGTGGGTGTTATATGTATGTGTAGCTGGGGAGATCTTCTTATAATCTTACTTATGTGATTGTTGGCAGGCTTATGGTCCCTCAACTCATGGGTCTCTCCACAGGGCTCCCTCATGACTTGACAGCTGACTTGACCCAGAATGAGTGATCTAAGAGAGAGAGAGAGTATGAGACAGTATCCAAGATGGAAACCACAGTCTTTTTATAACTCAACCTCAGAAGAGATATAGTGTGCCTTCTGCCATATTTTATTCATTAGAAGCAAGTTAATAAATTCATTCCACACTTAAAGTGGGGAGTTACAAAAGCTTATGAATGCCAGGGTACAGGGATAACTGGGGGCCATCTTGGAAGCTGGATATCAGAGTCTAACTTCTGGCACCCAATGATTATTTCCCCCCAACATGCAAAATATACTTACTCCCACCACCTTTTTTTTTTTTAGAAAGATAGCACCTATTCACAGCTAAGCGACTCAGTGAACCTACGTTCTGGAGTAGAATTTTGGAGGTTCAAAGGCCTCTCTTTGTTCTGTAATGTTTCTGTCCTCCTAAGTCAAGCTAGTGATATTTCAGCATATATAATTCTTTTAAGAATTTTGTGGGTCTCCTGTGAATCTTTTTAGAATTCACTCTTAGACAAAAGCCACCTTGCAAATCTCATAGATATAGACTCTTCTCTGTTGTTTGAGAGGATCTTGAGATACCCTTAATCTCTTTAAAGGGCCTTTTGTAAGACTGAAGGTACTCTAACGCACTACTTTGATTTAACAAAGGATTCTATAGCTGTATTTTTGCCTTCATCTTTAAATCATGTTTTCCTGACAGTGCCCTGGATTTGGTCTTTGTTCAGAAGCTATTCAAATGTCCTTTGTACTGTACCACAGCTGCTGTGTAATCCGTTGGCAGATCATTTGTTAGCACTAAATCATCTGGCTCCCACAAACACCCTATGGCTTCTAATAGTACAAAACACCCTTTTCTAAACATCCAAATCTGCAGTATTGTCACAGTTTAAATTTATATACTGAAGCTGGACTGATTAGGATAAAACCATCTAGAGACATAAACATGAGGACACAATTTATGTGTCACAAGAAACTTAAGGCAGATTTTTCTCTTTTTCTCCATTTCTACCAATTCTAAATCATATGTTGGGTATACAAGGTAAAGTAGACATGGTTCCCACCAATGAGCAATTTATAGACATGATTTATCTCTACAGAATATTTTAAAAAGTTAGGTCTAGACCTGTGTTATTTAGTATGGTAGCTATTAACCACATGTAGCTATTTAAATGTAAACTTAAATTAACTAAAATTAAATTAGTCAATTTAATTAAATTAACTAATTAGATCAAATTAAATTAGTCCATTTAATTAGATTAACTGATCAAATTAAATAGGATTAAATTAAAATTTTAAAAATTAAATTAAAATTAAATGAAATAAAAACATTCACTTCTCTAGTTTTACTAGACACATTTTAAATGCTTAATAAGTACATGTTGCTAGTGGCTGCCCCATTACACAGTACAGATAAAGAATATTTCCATCATTGCAGAAAGTTCCATTGGACAGCACTAATCTAGCAGAAACTGACATGATAAGAATTTATCCTTTTTTAAAAACGTATTTGCTTCTCTCTCCCCCACACTAAAATGTGTCAAATATCAAAAAGAAAGACACTACATACTTCTTCAGTAAATATTCTAACATGCTTAACAATAAAGAGTGCTATAAGATCATGGCTCTTAAAATTTATTAAAATCTACTGAAAGCTAGCATCCTTTTTCCCTAGAAAAAGCATGCTAGTACCAAAAGGCATGTACCAAAAAACATGTCCACTTATAAGGAGTTCATGGGCCCTCTAAAGCCCTTTCATAGGTTCTGTAGTAGGCCATGATCCTCGGGTTAAGAATCGCTACTGCAAAGTAAATTTTATTTTCCCATTGACTTCAGTATTAAATTCATGATGTAATTTACTATTAAATATGCTTCTTTCTGATAATATTAAAATTATATTTAGAATAATGAAGATGAGGGGAAAAACAAAATATAAAGAATACAGAACTGTCTTCAAAATGACTAAAAAACCCAACACTTTGAGCTAAAAATATAATACAGAGGCAGCAAATCTACCAATTTGGGTCATGTATCATAATCAATACAGAAATATACAGTTTTAGCAAATTTGCTAAGTTTTCCGTTAGTCTCAAATCTCTACCACATCCCCACCTTACAGTGGAAACCTTATGGCGTAATAGTGGGAACACTCTAGTAGCCTTCAAAAATCTAGATTCCTGATGTAATTTCAGTACATATAATAAGTATTACTTAAGAGTGCCATTGGTGCCTCAATGATCTTACCTACCTGGACATTCCAAATGAATGGGTGGAGTTTGGTAGGCCAGGAAGACACTTCTTTGAACTTCAGAAAAGAAAAAAACAAGTGGCTATTTCTTTGAAAATCTGTTGAATTAGAGACAGTTTTTGCAAGGAGAGCAGAATTATAAATGCAGTTGGCTCCAGGTATGGCTGAGAGACAGAATCCTACATGGCTCTGAGTTTCTGATTTCTGAGCCAACGTACAATTTGTATTTGTGTGGAAGAAGCACTGAAGCATTCTTTCCAGAGTGGTAATCTGAACCATATGCAGACTGATTAATAGGTATGTCATAATAAAACCTCGATTAGCAGAATTCTAGAGGGATGGCCTATTGTAAATAAAGAAAATTTACTAGGAAACCTCCCTCCTCCACTCTTCTTCAACTTCTTTATTTTTCTTCCTTTTTAAAACTTTAATGGTGGGGAAAATCTTTCCCCGATGTACATGAATCACCTTTGCTGCTTTAGTAAGTATAGTCTACTGAACATAAGTGAGTCTGTCTTTGAGATTATTGTATCAGGATGTCTATTTTTCAGACTAGTCATCATATTTTTATAGAAGTTAATATATGAGCTCAGGCTGAAAATAAAGTGGAAATTTTCTGAAAGTGGCAGTTAATACCCATTTATTTTCTTTTCACTTAAAAGGCATCTATCAAGGCTGGGAGCAGTGGCTCACGACTGCAATCCTAGCACTTTGGGAGGCCAAGGCAGGCATATCACTTGAAATCAGGAGTTTGAGACCAGCCTGGCCAACATGGTGAAAGCCTGTCTCTACTAAAAATACAAAAATTAGCTGAGCGTGGTGGTGCATGCTTGTAATCCCAGTTACTCAGAAGATTGAGGCATGAGAATCACTTGAACCTGGGAGATGGAGGCTGCAGTGAGCTGGGATCATGCCACTGCAGTCCAGCCTGGGTGAAAGAGCGAGACCCTGTCTCAAAAAAAAAAACAAAAACAAAACAAAACAAAAACCTATCAAGAATACGCAGGAAAGTTTTCATTTATTTGTGTATCAGTTTAGATGCATCCGGTTGCAAGTAACAATGCTACTCACAGTGGCTTAAATTGAAAGGACCTTTATTGTTGATCTAACAAGAATTGTGGAGGTAAAATGTCTAAGGTTGATATTGTAGTCTAGTGAGGTCATCCAAGATCCCAGGTTCTTTTTATTTATACACACTGCCATTCTAGGCTGAAAATCTTCAGTCCTGTGACATCTTACCTTGTGGTTGCAAAATGGCTGCTGCAGCTTTTGGCATTTATCCTTACAAAATAGCCACCAAAGCTGGAAGGGAGAAGAGGGAAAGTCTCCTTATGCAGTTTTCTCTTTTATCAGGGAGAAAAATCTTTCCCATAAGTTCCCTACCCCCATCCCTAAAGCAGACTTCGTTTTGCTTGCCATTGTCCAATATTGGGTTACATGCCTATCCCTGGAGCAATTTCTGGCAAAGAGGAATTTATTTTTTGCCTTAGAGTCATCATGGTTCATCTTTTGGGGAGGGACACATTGCTGCTGAACACAACCTGTGATCATTTAGGAAGAAGGAAGAAGAGAATGGCTGCTAGACAGGCAACCAGCAGCTTCTACTACACATGGACTCTTCATTTTGCTTCTGAGGGACCCACTCTTGGCATACTTGTTCTCACACTATTGAAGAAGCCATTTGCGGTTTGCCTATCAATGATTCCAAAGCCGGCTATCTCATTTCTTTGAAATTGTAGTAGCAGAAGGCAGTAAGGCCTAGTGAAAAAAGAATGATAGATTTGAAGGCCAGGCAGACTGGATTCGAATCCCTGATTTACCATTTACTGGCTTCATAACCTTGGACAAGTAGTTAAAGACCTTAGAGACTTGGTTTTCCCTAATGATAAAAAAGTATAAAATAGTACCAAAAAAAATAAAATAAAATAAAATAGTACCAAAGGCCAATGTTATTGTATAGATATAATGAGATAGTGCATAGAATTTGCCTAGCATGGTACACATATCATGGGCACTCAGTGTATGCTACTTCCCTTCCCATGTGAATTCAGTTGCTCAGAAATTAGCTAGCATTTAGCTTAGTAGAGAGACTGATTCAGAAGAAAAATACATTTGACTCTAGCAGGTTTTTTTTCTTTTTTCCTCCTTACTCAGCTATATTCACATAAAAGTCCCCTCTCTTATCTTCAAAAGGCTTGTGGGTAGCTCGCAGTGTGCCCTGTGTTAGGGTAGTGTCCAGTAACTAAGAGAAAGCTACTAAAACCATGCATTCATTTCTTAATTAGTTTGCTTAAATCCCTGTTAGGTTTAATATGGGAAACACAATCCTCTCTAGGTATTTTAGGCAAAAAAGGATTGAATGCAGGAAATAAGGTACTCACAAAATTGGAAGAGCTGGAGCAATGGAAGTTAAAAAGTCTGCATGAAAGGTCAAATGGCACCATGACCAGATGCCAGAAATTCCTCCTATTGCTCGGGCTAAATAACTGTTGCTGCCATGGCTATCACCACTGCCAACATCACATCCTCCCTATCACACAAAGCTGATGAGGGGATGGGGCACAGTTGATAACACTCACATCTGGTGAAGCCTATTTTCTGCATGCACAACTGTAGAAAAGAGTTCCTTCCCTTTGATTTCTTCCAAATCACTAAAAGTAGACCCTTTCACAACCTAGGGATAAGGGAATCTAGAAACTGTACTTTTCAACCCCATGCCAGGGTTTCTTCTGCCTTATCCATGTGAAAGCCCTCCTCCTTATCTTATTTGTCTGTGATTCCTCTGCTGGGGTATCCTCCCATGTCTATTCTGTCTTTGCCCCTGTCTTCCCTCTATGTCCTATTTGGGGTCCAACATCCTGCTCTGCCCTACCATACCTCCCTGTCCTTTCTGGTACAGATGTCTGCCTTGCTCTGTCTCACCTAAACGCTTTAGAACTCAGTTGTTCAAGAAGAGAAGGTTAGGAAAGGGTAAGAGATCGCCTTGCTTTGTTAAAAATTATAGTACGTAGCTTTGTATTTCCTAAAAATTTAGTGTTAGAAGTTTTTGAACTTTATAAGGCAGTCATATATATAGTATATAGTCTTCTGGGACCTACTTTGCCTACAATATTATTTTAGTTTTATTGAGCCATATTGTTGTTCTCACAAATGAGCTTTGCCATATTTTAAAATCTTTCTTAATGTATTTTTGCCTTTTGGGGGTTATGCTTTGTTCTTTACACATTCAGCATTCTGTAATATTTTCCCATGTCAAGAAACCTCTTAAAAATGAACATTATTAGGTTATGAATGGATCATAATATGATTGACCATTTCTTGTAGTCAAATACTTAAGTTAATTTCTATCTGAGAATGTGGTAGATGAAGAAGATAGAAGGAAAATAGTTGAGATTTTCCATGTAGCAGACTAGCTGGAAGATGCTTATTTGCTGAAATGGGAAACACTGGAGGATGCGCAGCTTTGGTGATAAGAAAAGGATCTGGTTTTGAACTGGTTGATTGTGAGTGTGGAGATATTCAGAAAGCAGTTGAAAATTCTACCCTGGCTTTTAGGAGAAAGATCAAGGCTAGAAGCAATGGATTTGTCATCAGTACATGGAGAATGGTTTGAGGCAAGTATGGGAGTGAGATGGCCCAGGAACATGTCTGGAGATATGTAAAGGACCAATACTGGACTCCTGGGAAATGCTTCTGTCCAAATGGCAGGCTGATGTAGATGTGCTGTCCAGAAAGTCTGTTTAGAAAGGGGGAAGAAAATTGGGGAAGTGTTGTCATTTGAAAGCCACTGCAGAGAAGAGCTTCATGAAATGAATGGGTAGTCATTCATACTTAATGCTGTAAATGCTGTAGACAAGTTAACCAGGATGACAACTGAGGGGAAATGTATGTGCATGTGTACATATGTGTTGGAGGGCTGGGTGGGGGGAGAGAGTTTGCTGCTCATGTATTCAGTTTTTTTTTTTTTTTTTAAATTTTTTATTGGATTATAGGTTTTGGGGTACATGAGCAGAGCATGCAAGACAGTTGCGTAGGTACACACATGGCAGTGTGCTTTGCTTTTCTTCTCCCCTTCACCCACATTTGGCATTTCTCCCCAGGCTATCCCTCCCCACCTCCCCCTCCCACTGGCCCTCCCCTTTTCCCCCCAATAGACCCCAGTGTTTAGTACTCCCCTTTCTGTGTCCATGTGTTCTCATTTTTCATCACCCACCTATGAGTGAGAATATGCGGTGTTTCATTTTCTGTTCTTGTGTCAGTTTGCTGAGGATGATGTTCTCCAGATTCATCCATGTCCCTACAAACGACACGAACTCATCATTTCTGATTGCTGCATAATATTCCATGGTGTATATGTGCCACATTTTTCCAATCCAGTCTATTATCAATGGGCATTTGGGTTGATTCCAGTTCTTTGCTATTGTAAACAGTGCTGCAATGAACATTCGTGTACATGTGCCCTTATAGTAGAACGATTTATAGTCTTTTGGATATATACCCAGTAATGGGATTGCTGGGTCAAATGGAATTTCTATTTCTAAGGCCTTGAGGAATCGCTACACTGTCTTCCACAATGGTTGAACTAATTTACACTCCCACCAACAGTGTAAAAGTGTTCCTTTTTCTCCACATCCTCTCCAGCATCTGTTGTCTCCAGATTTTTTAATGATCGCCATTCTAACTGGCGTGAGATGGTATCTCAATGTGGTTTTGATTTGCATCTCTCTGATGACCAGTGACGATGAGCATTTTTTCATATGATTGTTGGCCTCATATATGTCTTCTTTCGTAAAGTATCTGTTCATATCCTTTGCCCACTTTTGAATGGGCTTGTTTGTTTTTTTCCTGTAAATCTGCTTGAGTTGTTTGTAAATTCTGGATATCAGCCCTTTGTCAGATGGGTAGACTGCGAAAATTTTTTCCCATTCTGTTGGTTGCCGATCCACTCTAGTGACTGTTTCTTTTGCCGTGCAGAAGCTGTGGAGTTTCATTAGGTCCCATTTGTCTATTTTGGCTTTTGTTGCCAATGCTCTTGGTGTTTTCTTCATGAAGTCCTTGCCTACTCCTATGTCCTGGATAGTTTTGCCTAGATTTCCTTCTAGGGTTTTTATGGTGCCAGGTCTTATGTTTAAGTCTTTAATCCATCTGGAGTTAATTTTAGTGTAAGGTGTCAGGAAGGGGTCCAGTTTCTGCTTTCTGCACATGGCTAGCCAGTTTTCCCAACACCATTTGTTAAAAATGGAATCCTTGCCCCATTGCTTGTTTTTGTCAGGTTTATCAAAGATTGTATAGTTGTATGTATGTTGTGTTGCCTCCGGTGCCTCTGTTTTGTTCCATTGGTCTATATCTCTGTTTTGGTACCAGTACCATGCTGTTTTGATTACTGTAGCCTTGTAGTATAGTTTGAAATCTGGTAGTGTGATGCCCCCCGCTGTGTTCTTTTTGCTTAGAATTGACTTGGCTATGCGGGCTCTCTTTTGGTTCCATATGAAGTTCATGGTGGTTTTTTCCAGTTCTGTGAAGAAAGTCAATGGTAGCTTGATGGGGATAGCGTTGATTCTGTAAATTACTTTGGGCAGTATAGCCATTTTCACGATATTAATTCTTCCTAACCATGAACATGGAATGTTTCTCCATCTGTTTGTGTCCTCTCTGATTTCGTTGAGCAGTGGTTTGTAGTTCTCCTTGAAGAGGTCCCTTACGTTCCTTGTGAGTTGTATTCCAAGGTATTTTATTCTTTTTGTAGCAATTGCGAATGGCAGTTCGCTCTTGATTTGGCTTTCTTTAAGTCTGTTATTGGTGTATAGGAATGCTTGTGATTTTTGCACATTGATTTTATATCCTGAGACTTTGCTGAAGTTGTTTATCAGTTTCAGGAGTTTTTGGGCTGAGGCGATGGGGTCTTCTAGGTATACTATCATGTCGTCTGCAAATAGAGACAATTTGGCTTCCACCTTTCCTATTTGAATACCCTTTATTTCTTTTTCTTGCCTGATTGCTCTGGCTAGAACTTCCAGTACTATATTGAATAGGAGTGGTGAGAGAGGGCATCCTTGTCTAGTACCAGATTTCAAAGGGAATGCTTCCAGTTTTTGCCCATTCAGTATGATATTGGCTGTTGGTTTGTCATAAATAGCTTTTATTACTTTGAGATACGTTCCATCGATACCGAGTTTATTGAGGGTTTTTAGCATAAAGGGCTGTTGAATTTTGTCAAATGCCTTCTCTGCGTCAATTGAGATAATCATGTGGTTTTTGTTTTTGGTTCTGTTTATGTGGTGAATTACATTGATAGACTTGCGTATGTTGAACCAGCCTTGCATCCCTGGGATGAATCCTACTTGATCATGATGAATAAGTTTTTTGATTTGCTGTTGCAATCGGCTTGCCAATATTTTATTGAAGATTTTTGCATCTATGTTCATCATGGATATTGGCCTGAAGTTTTCTTTTCTCGTTGGGTCTCTGCCGGGTTTTGGTATCAGAATGATGTTGGTCTCATAAAATGATTTGGGAAGGATTCCCTCTTTTTGGATTGTTTGAAATAGTTTTAGAAGGAATGGTACCAGCTCCTCCTTGTGTGTCTGGTAGAATTCGGCTGTGAACCCGTCTGGACCTGGGCTTTTTTTGTGAGGTAGGCTCTTAATTGCTGCCTCAACTTCAGACCTTGTTATTGGTCTATTCATAGTTTCAGCTTCCTCCTGGTTTAGGCTTGGGAGGACACAGGAGTCCAGGAATTTATCCATTTCTTCCAGGTTTACTAGTTTATGTGCATAGAGTTGTTTGTAATATTCTCTGATGATGGTTTGAATTTCTGTGGAATCTGTGGTGATTTCCCCTTTATCATTTTTTATTGCATCTATTTGGTTGTTCTCTCTTTTCTTTTTAATCAATCTGGCTGGTGGTCTGTCTATTTTGTTGATCTTTTCAAAAAACCAGCTCTTGGATTTATTGATTTTTTGAAGGGTTTTTCGTGTCTCAATCTCCTTCAGCTCAGCTCTGATCTTAGTAATTTCTTGTCTTCTGCTGGGTTTTGAGTTTTTTTGATCTTGCTCCTCTAGCTCTTTCAATTTTGACGATAGGGTGTCAATTTTGGATCTCTCCATTCTCCTCATATGGGCACTTATTGCTATATACTTTCCTCTAGAGACTGCTTTAAATGTGTCCCAGAGGTTCTGGCACGTTGTGTCTTCATTCTCATTGGTTTCGAAGAACTTCTTTATTTCTGCCTTCATTTTGTTGTTTACCCAGTCAACATTCAAGAGCCAGTTGTTCAGTTTCCATGAAGCTGTGCGGTTCTGGGTCGGTTTCTGAATTCTGAGTTCTAACTTGATTGCACTATGGTCTGAGAGGCTGTTTGTTATGATTTCAGTTGTTTTGCATTTGTTGAGCAGTGCTTTACTTCCAATTATGTGGTCAATTTTAGAGTAGGTGTGATGTGGTACTGAGAAGAATGTGTATTCTGTGGATTTGGGGTGGAGAGTTCTGTAAATGTCCACCAGGTTTGCTTGCTCCAGGTCTGAGTTCAAGCCCTGGGTATCCTTGTTGATTTTCTGTCTGGTTGATCTGTCTAGTATTGACAGTGGAGTGTTAAAGTCTCCCACTATTATTGTGTGGGAGTCTAAGTCCTTCTGTAAGTCATTAAGAACTTGCCTTATGTATCTGGGTGCTCCTGTGTTGGGTCCATATATGTTTAGGATCGTTAGCTCTTCTTGTTGTATCGATCCTTTTACCATTATGTAATGGCCTTCTTTGTCTCTTTTGATCTTTGTTGCTTTAAAGTCTATTTTATCAGAGAGGAGAATTGCAACTCCTGCTTTTTTTTGCTTTCCATTAGCTTGGTAAATCTTCCTCCATCCCTTTATTTTGAGCCTTTGTGTATCCTTGCATGTGAGATGGGTTTCCTGGATACAGCACACTGATGGGTTTTGGATTTTTATCCAATTTGCCAGTCTGTGTCTTTTGATTGGTGCATTTAGTCCATTTACATTTAGGGTTAATATTGTTATGTGTGAATTGGATACTGCCATTTTGATGCTACGTGGCTGTTTTGCCTGTTAGTTGTTGTAGATTCTTCATTATGTTGAAGCTCTTTAGCATTCAGTGTGATTTTGGAATGGCTGGTACTGATTGATCCTTTCTATGTGTAGTGCCTCTTTTAGGAGCTCTTGTAAAGCAGGCCTGGTGGTGACAAAATCTCTGAGTACTTGCTTGTTCGCAAAGGATTTTATTCTTCCTTCACTTCTGAAGCTCAGTTTGGCTGGATATGAAATTCTGGGTTGAAAGTTCTTTTCTTTAAGAACGTTGAATATTGGCCCCCACTCTCTTCTGGCTTGCAGTGTTTCTGCCGAGAGATCTGCTGTGAGTCTGATGGGCTTCCCTTTGTGGGTGACCTGACCTTTCTCTCTGGCTGCCCTTAGTATTCTCTCCTTTATTTCAACCCTGTTGAATCTGACGACTATGTGCCTTGGGGTTGCTCTTCTTGCGGAATATCTTTGTGGTGTTCTCTGTATTTCCTGCAATTGAGTGTTGGCTTGTCTTGCTGGGTGGGGGAAATTTTCCTGGATGATGTCCTGAAGAGTATTTTCCAGCTGGGATTCATTCTCTTCGTCTCCTTCTGGTACACCTATCAAACGTAGGTTAGGTCTTTTCACATAGTCCCACATTTCTTGGAGACTTTGTTCATTCCTTTTTGCGCTTTTTTCTCTGATCTTGGTTTCTCGTTTCATTTCATTGAGTTGGTCTTCGACTTCAGATATTCTTTCTTCTGCTTGGTCAATTCGGCTATTGAAACTTGCGTTTGCTTCACGAAGTTCTCGTATTGTGTTTTTCAGCTCCTTTAATTCATTCATATTCCTCTCTAAGGTATCCATTCTTGTTATCATTTCCTCGAATCTTTTTTCAAATCTTTTTTCAAGGTTCTTAGTTTCTTTGCATTGATTTAATACATGATCTTTTAGCTCACAAAAGTTTCTCATTATCCATCTTCTGAAGTCTAATTCCGTCATTTCGTCACAGTCATTCTCCGTCCAGCTTTGTTCCCTTGCTGGTGAGGAGTTTTGGTCCTTTCTAGGAGGCGATGTGTTCTGGTTTCGGGTGTTTTCCTCCTTTTTCGCTGGTTTCTTCCCATCTTTGTGGATTTGTCCGCTGGTCGTCTGCGTAGTTGCTGACTTTTCGTTTGGGTCTCTGAGTGGACACCCAGAATGTTGATGATGAAGTATTTCTGTTGCTTGGTTTTCCTTCTACCAGTCTAGCCCCTTCGCTGTACGACTGTTGAGGTCCGCTCCAGACCCTGCTTGTCTGGGGTGCACCTCTAGTAGCCGTGGCACAGCGAGGGATGCTACCAGTTTCTTTTTCTGCTCTCTTTGTCCCAGGATGATGCCTGCCTAATGACAGTCTTTTGGATATAGAGGGGTCAGGGAGCTGCTTGAGGAGACAGTTTGTACTTTATAGGGGTTTAATTGCTGAGCTGTGTACTCTGTTGTTCATTCAGGGTTGTTAGGCTGCTATGTTTGATTCTGCTGCAACACAGCTCATTAAACAACCCTTTTTTTTTTTCTCAAATGCTCTGTGTTGAGGGGTTTGGGCTTTATTTTTGGATGTCCGATCAGGTGTCCTGCCCAGCTCGAAGGCAGAGTAGCCACTGTTTGGCTGCCGAGGCTCCGCCCTGCTGTTGTGTGATTCGCGCTGTTCCTGCTGGCTCTGCTGTGGTCTCCGCCACGCCCTGCGGCGGAGTCTCTTCGTTGTAGCGTGTTGCCTCAGCAACGGCAGGCTGCGTCAGCAGTGGGCGTGTATCTCAGTAGGGACGGGTTGCCTCGGCAACGGCTGGCTGCGTCAGCAGTGGGCGTGTATCTCAGTTGGGGCGGGTTGCCTCGGCAACGGCTGGCTGCCTCAGCAGTGGGCGTGTATATCAGTTGGGGCAGGTTGCCTCCGTAGTGGTGGACGCCCCTCCCCCACAGAGCGTCTCGGACCGTCTGCCCGGGATAGTTTGAAATCGCGGTTTTGTTCGTCCCACTGGGTATCCCAAACGATCTGTCCCTGCAATCCCCTGGGCTGGGCTACTGTGCAAGTCTCGTTCAGTCTCAAGTCCGGCCCTCTCAAGTCTCAGGTTGCCGGTTCAACAAGGCACCCGGACAAGCGCGCCCTGTGGGGATTGCTGGGTAGGGCCGGCCGCCGCCGCCCCGGCTGCCGGCTTCGCCAGGCAGACCTACTGCCTGGCGTCCCGTGTCTTTTTATACTTGGGAGTTTCCCCGTTCTGTGGGCAACAAAGATCAGTCTGGAAATGCAGCACTGACTCACCGTTTGCGGATTCAACGCGGGCTCCAATCCTGGGTTGTTCTCACAGCGCCATCTTGAGTCCCCCTCTCCAGTTTTTTTTTTTAATTCGGATGATTGAAAATTCATATGCTGACATGCAGTTCAACTATTTTCTTGGGTAGATTCCTAGAAGTGGAATGACTTTATCAAAGGGTTTGAGCATAGGCCTTTGGTTCATGTTGTTAGGTAGCTTTCCTGATTTTCATTTTTTTTGTTTTGTTTTTTGAGATGGGTTCTCACTATGTTACCCAGGCTGTTTTTGAACTCCTGGGCTCAAGTAATTCTCCTACCTCAGCCTCCCTAGTTTCTGAGATTACAGGCATGAGCCACTGTGCCTGGCTCCAGTGCTCATTTTTTTAATATGCGACAATGAATAGTTTGTAATTTTGTACACGTCTGGGTGTGCAGAGACAAGGTGAGGAAATCTGCAGCAAAGGAGAATACAGAATTGCACTTCTGTAGTTGGGGGTCTTTTCGAAATGGACATAGTCCAGCCCTCATCTCCTCCCCACTTTCGGTTTCCACACTCTACATCTGTCATCCAGAACACAAGTGGAACAGGGACCATGACTCATGAGCTGCATGGGGATTTGAATAACCTCACAGTGGAGGATGTTCTTGTCTGTTGTGGTGGCAGGTAACTACAGCTAAATGTGTGACCGACATAGAGCTAACTCAAGTCATTGATTAGACTATGAAGTGTAGAGGGAAATTCTCTGAATTTAAGATTACAGTTTTGAAGTCTGGCACCTGCTACCACTTCAAGGATTAAGGATTCACTGCTAACTGGAATTCAATATTTAATATTCTAAAACCATTCAGCTCCAACTTACAAATTAGTTAAATTATAATAATACACAGACGTTCTCTTGGAGGCTGTGGTTTTTATTGGTAGCAAGACTCATTAAGAAATTTTATGCCTTCATGAGAGATTCTACATAAACACACAGTCTATTTCAGCCCTCATTTCCTACAAATACTGTATATGGAAGCAACTTTGCGTTTCTCTTGTCATAATACATTTGATTTACCTCCTTATCTTCCATTCAAATTTATTTCACAAGACAGACCTGTTTTCAGGTACCATCAACACCCAGTTCCACTGGGTTTTCTTTGACTGCTGGGGAAACTGTGGACTGTATATGATGCACATATTTTATTGCATCTCCCCTGGCATGAGATTCATATACATTGGCATCTTCTCAGAGTGAAGTTGACTCTCTCTGTTTCCCTAGTCCAGAATTGCACTTGGCATGTGTTGATTCCAAAACAGTTTGAAGCTCATTTTGATTGGCTTTTGGCAATCTCAGCTCAGCCAGTTTCACTCTGAGAGATCCCCTGTTTGTTCCTTCACGAATGGCCACAGAAGCTTTTGCTCTTGGCTCTGCATTCTAATAGCACCTCTTGCATGGTCTGTGGCAAAGCAATGCTTTGAAATATGCGTCCATACTATGTGGCCTTTCTTGCTGCAGTTTCTGTTCTTTTTTATTGTAGGATCGGGAGACTCACCACTAGAAGACGATGAAGTCGGGTATTCACACCCTAGATATAAAGGTGAATGCTTTGCTTGTGTGCTAATGAGGACCCGCTGATGCCAGGAGAACTTTCCTTTTTGCCCTGCGGAACAGATTGTAATAAAGTGACCAGACAACACATTTAAGTTCTAATAATCGATCAAGGAAAAAATATTATAAAACAAATGTATATGCTCCCTTTTTTTAAAAAAAAAGAAAAGAAATAAAACAAAATGCATTGGAAATCTCTGAAATGCTGTCCTTCAGCATCCCAATGGTCATTTTATTCTCACAAGTTTCTTTACTGTCCTCACTTCTGCAAAGGCAGCTGTAGCTGAGGAAAGTGAAAATCAAGCCATGAGTTCTGCCTAATTCATACATTACAGCCAGAATCATCCAGAGTAAACCATCCAAGGTCAAATCTGGACCAAGTGCTGCTAATGTACTAAGATGAATGGGGAATGAGAAAACTTGATTTTCATAAGCTCATTTCATTGTGCTCTTTCTGAGCCCAGCATGGCTCCTGAAATGGTATGTTAAAATATGTTGCTCAAATGATACTTTACTTAATGATAAAGAACTCCATCTCTACATATTCTCAGCAATCCACTCCCCAGCAGGTATAAAATGCCTAAAAAAAGAACCTTCTATGCAGACTCAGGTAAGTATGTCCACAAATATTTCTACTGGTGAAACATTTCTCTGAAGCTTAGGGAACCCTAAGAAAAACGAAGGTAAATTTAGAGGTGCTTTCTCTCTGAATCTGGTTCCTTTTATAGTAGAGGAATAATTTGAAAAAAAAAATGGTTAACAAAGTTCCACTGTGGCATTTTGCCCTGGAAATTTGTCCTATATTCTGGGAAGAGGACATGGCCCTGGTCTGTTGCGATATGTCTCAGATACAGGAGAATCAGGGTAGGCCTGGTCAGCTTTTGGCTGGAGAATGTCCTTCAGTTGTTTTTTACACAAGTGAACAATATTTCTGGTATAATGACTAGTGCCTGGTGCCTATGTCCAGGTGTGCTTCCCATCATATACCACATTTGTTTATCACTTCTAACTGCAAATATTCATTCCTACCTATAGTTTCCATCTCCATAGCCTCAGGAATTAACGAATCAAGCAAAGCACAAATATGTTAATCAGATGTTTGGGGTAAGGAAATGTTCTGATTCACAAATTTCTTAATTAAGGGTTTAGATTTTTTGTCTTTGAGTCCCTTGTTGAAAAATCTTCCTAAAACACATGCGTGCACAGGCGACCCTTCACATCTACAGTACCGGTTGCCTAGTGCCCTCAGGTCATTGTTTTTCATGTCCATCCTCACCTCACAGCATTGCAAATGTGGCAGGTAGACCAGATGGCCAAAATGTGTGCCTGCCTTAGAACTTGCCCTGAATGTTTAAGAATACATTTTTCTTAGGGCATTGTTTCTAATGCCAGTTCTATTATTATTCTATTTTATTATTATTAGTTGTTGTTAATCTTTTACCATGTCTAATTTATAAATTAAACTTCATCATAGGTATATTTGTATAAGAAAAAACAGTATATATAGCGTTGGGTACTATCCAAGGCTTCAGGTATCCAATATTTCCCTGCGGGCAAAGGAGGAGTACTGTATATCACAAACATATGTAGTATATACAGACTATATATGGAAATCCTCAGAGGAAGGAAACTTTATTCAAGGAAGTTCTTTAGCCCTTGTGTGAGCTCCTGCAGATTTACATCCACATAGTCAAATTTAATCGTTCTAGATTAAGCCTTCAGAACATCACTTTTACCTAGAAAGTCCAAGGAATACCACATGAGTCTTGAGTTTAGGACTCACTTGCATCTGTCTGCAAAACATTATATGATGAAAGTATTAGCCAGGCCAGGCATGGTGATGCATACCTGTAGTTCCAGCTACTTGCGAGGCTGAGAAAGGAGGATCGTGTGAGGCTTAGGAGGTTGAGACTGCAATGAGCAATGATAATGCCACTACACTCCAGCGTGGGTGACAGAGTGAGACGCTGTTTCTAAAAAAGAGAAAAAAAGAGAAAGTGTTAGCTGAAGGAAATGTGAAGGCAAAAGTAAAACAGTGGTCTATGCACAAGACCTCGCCCAGAACTGTCGTTTTTGTAACTGAGCAGCAGTCAGAGGCACATCCTCAGAAAAGAATTCCCGGGAGAGTAAAACATGGTCTGTCCTCCTTCCTGGCCACATGATGGCGCACTTACCTCACTCACTGACAGCTCAGGAGCTGGAGTGGAATGATGAGCCAGGCAGCTGCAGGGAAGTGGTTTCTATTCATGGCATTGAGAGCCTAGCTGGCCTTAGGTAACTCCTCACTGGTCCCCATCGATTGTGGGACATTGGGGCAGTGGCTACTGTAGGAAGTTACCCACCAAGGAGCTCATGTTGCCGTTATATTTTATGGATCTCAAAGATAACATTTCAAAAGTGCAGCGGGGAGGTTGTGATTTATTCATTTCATCCTAGCTGTGCTTTGGGCAACTATGAGACCAAAATCAAAACACCTGTGACTTTGCCATCTGGGGAGGGTGTCACCCTGTTACCTAAATGGGGCATAATTGGGGATACTTCCCTATGAGGAGCAGTTGTTCTTTAACTTTAAGCCAAATTTATATCTTGTTGCAAAAACCTGGAAATTGTAGCTTCATTTAGATTAATAACAGCATTACAACATTTTAGAGAGAAAGTGCATACAGCTCAGAAGAAATCCAAATTAACCAATTTTTGAATCCCACCCACGCCACTATGTGTGAGATCAATTGCTCTTGAAATAATTATTTATCTAAAAATACAATATAAACAAACCTTATGTATCTGGTTAAGGGAAATACTAAAAAGAATAGCATTTATTGAACATAAACTATGTGCTAGGCACTGTGCTAGATGCTTGATATGCAATTTTTAGTCCTTATAACAGCACTATGGCATAGGTAGAGATATTGACTCAGAGAGGTTAGCTAACTTGTCTAAGATCACACAGTTAGTTATAGAGGAACTCAGATTCATGTTCAGATATATCTGACACTCAGTCCCATGATCATAACCGGAGACACCTAAGAAAACTTGGGGCACTATTTGAAGATCCAAAATTTGGAATGTATCCTGCCTGGGACTGTGAGAGTAAGGGGACACGTTTTCTGAAAGTGTCATTTGGTATTTCTCTGTTTTTTGTTTCTGCTACTTGTAGATACCCCATGGTGCTCCCCCATCAAGGTGAAGTATGGGGATGTGTACTGCAGGGCCCCTCAAGGAGGATACTACAAAACAGCCTTGGGAACCAGGTGCGACATTCGCTGTCAGAAGGGCTATGAGCTGCATGGCTCTTCCCTATTGATCTGCCAGTCAAACAAACGATGGTCTGACAAGGTCATCTGCAAACGTGAGTATCCCAGCCCCATGTTGGGTCCTCAGGGATGACCAGATCCAAAGTTCTTTTGCTCTGAGATTCAGGATTTTCCCTGAACTTTGGATGAGAAAAATTACCGTTATGAGCAGGGGGACAACAGGGGAGTTCTAAGATGTGGTGGAAGTGAGATGGCTCCTCTCAGAGAGAATGATATGATCAGCTGTTGAGAAAAGGGGAGAGAAGATCATTGTTCAGAAAATTATTACATTTGTTTAGTAAGTGCTGGATCCTGAAGAGGTGTTAGGGATTTAGAAACAAGTAAGGCACCCATGGGCCCTGCCATGAAGAGGCTCTAGCAAGGCAGAGGCATCAACTGGGAGATAAGTACAAGGAGGGTACAAAGTCAGGAACATATGGTAGCAGATTAAGGAAGTGTTCTCCCAGGGAGTGGGGCTTAGGGAGGCCGGAAAGAGTGTCTGAAGAAGTGAGGCTTATTTATGAAAGCGACTGTGCCTCGGGGGAGAAGATTAGAGGGCCGTTTCGGGGGCTGACTTTGAGCTTCATGAGAAGTTATACCTCATCTGGAAAGCTGTAAGCGGTACGGCATTGTCGAAGCACACTTTAGATGTCTTTGGTATTCAAAACAGCACCACTTTTTGAGCACTTATGGTTTGCCAAGCATTTCACATACATTTGATTTTTGCAATAACACTATCAATATGGGTGCTATTATTTTGACTTCATTGTTGGGGAAACCGAGGTTTCAAGGCTGCAGCCATGTAATCAAGACTTTGCAGACTGTGCAGCTGGGTGACGATCTGCTTTACCCAGATCTCCTCGATGCCTTTTACTAGTTGTGTGTATCCAGTCCCCAGCTTCTGAGCACTTCGCTCTTAAAGACTTGCAACTTCGACCTTATTTAGATGACTGCTCCTTCAGAGGACTGCTCCTGCGCTCTCTCGCTTTCTCGCTCTCACTCTCTCGCTCTCTTTTCACAAGAGAAAGAATCGCCTATGAGCAGCCTGTAGCTGTTTAATGACTGACCGGTAGAGAATTATGAAAGCCCAGCTTCCTTGCCTGATCAGGCTGCTGTTGACTTTGCCCGAGATCTCATCTTGCCTGGCTTCCTTCCCCTCCCTGTTCTACTTTTCTCACCTGCTCACTGGTCTCCCTGGGAGGACTTTCTTACTAAACCTCATGCACACAAATCCGTATCTTAGAGTCTGCTTCAACCTAAGATAGTGTCTTATCTGGGACGCCAATCCAAGCCAGTGTGACATGAAACTTTGGCTCTTCTGCGTGACATAAAATCATCTATTGTTTCTCAAATTCCATTTGTTATATTTAAATTAACTTTCACCCTATACTTTCAGAGTTTCTGGACTCTGAAACAAAACTCTATAGACAAAAACTCAGAAATGCTGAATATCTGATTTTCTCATTTTCAGAAAAGCGATGTCCTACCCTTGCCATGCCAGCAAATGGAGGGTTTAAGTGTGTAGATGGTGCCTACTTTAACTCCCGGTGTGAGTATTATTGTTCACCAGGATACACGTTGAAAGGGGAGCGGACCGTCACATGCATGGACAACAAGGCCTGGAGTGGCCGGCCAGCCTTCTGTGTGGGTAAGAAAATGCCACAGCCCTCAGGAGGCACTTGCTTTGGGAGGAGCAGGGAGTGTTCCTACTGTGGATTGTAAAGGGAGCATCACTATCCCTCCTGTAAAGCCTAAGCATGCAACTTTGCTTTTAGTGGCATCACTGGTTCTCTGGCTCAGCCGTAGATCTAACCTTAGTGTTTATCCTGGAACTGACTTCATAGCTAATGGCTTCCATCTGACTTTAGTCTTTTTCTTGGTTTGCTATTGAGGCAACTACAGGCTGGCAGAGATGTGGCATACTCCTGTTGATTTTACTTCAGGGTTCTGAGCAAAGTTATTGACACTGTAGAAACAGTCCAGTAGAGAACATCTATGTGTGTTTCAGCCCCAATGTAGTTCCTTTTTCATTGACTCTGGTGGTCAGCAAGGATTCAATGTGTCCAGCTGGAAAGGATTTGGATACTTTGCCCTACTCTGGTTTAGTTGGGCAGTGAGTGGTTCTCATGGTGTGGTCCTGGGAGCAGAAGCAGCAGTAGCATTCCCTGGGAACTGTTTAGAAATGCAAATTTTTACCACCCCAGCCCTACCACCTGCTGAATCAGAAACTTTAGGGGTTGTGTCCAACACTTTGTGTTTTAATGAGCATTCCAAGGATTCTGAAGCACTCAAATAGATAGTTACTGACCTAAGGCACTGCTTCTCAAACTTTACTATGCAGGGAAGTCCTCTAGGGACCTTGGGAAAAATGCAGATTTAAATTCAGCAGATCTGGGGAGGGGCCTAGGATTCTGCTAAACAGAGCTCTAGGGAGAAGTTTCTGAACCCTCAGCATGATGGACATTTGGGGCCAAATCTTTGTTTTGGAGCTCTGCTTTTCTGTGTTATAGGATGCTTAGCAGCATCCTTGGATTTTATTCACTAAGTGCCAGTAACACCGCCCAAAGCGGGTACCTCGCAGATGTTGCTTTCAGTATCCTCCCTGTGATTTGGTATGTGCAAGCTAGCTCTTCAAAACAAACCAAACAGAAAATTGAATCTGCTCCCTCATATTAGAAGGGGCAGAGGTGATGGTGGGAGGAGAGGAGAAGCTCAAAACTCTTTCTGCTAAGCAAGCTTTGGCAGAGTACTCTAGGGATCATACTGTTTAAATTTCCAGATTGTGTGCAACAACGGAAAGAAAATGCTGATTGTTCTCAAAAAGCAACAAGCGTGCCTTAAGCTGGACCAGATGGGCCTGGAACCTTCTCAGAGGGAGAGAAAATGAACCCCAAATTCAGGGGATTCATATTACAGTTTGTCAAGACAAGGTTCAGGCATATTTGGGGGAAAGAGGATCGTACATGCAATTACGTAGGGGTGACAAAAACGGGTACAGTGATCCACAAAAAAGCCTAGAGCTCCCAGGAAAAGAGAGAAATGGAAAAGCAGGCAGGCAATTCTTTCTTTGATTTTGGTGACAGACAAGCTGGAGTCTGGCCCCAGTGAATTTTACTCCAGGGGTATCATTTACTCTTTTGGCTTTAAATGTATTAAAATAGTTTAATACATTTGTTTTTGTGTTGGCAGGGGTAGGGGGTCCTTGAGCATAACTCAGAACTTCAACCTATTTTAGGAGCTGACACATAGTGGCTAAGTAGTTCCCAGATTTCCACACAACCTTCAACAGTCTTGGCCAGAGCTGTGCTGAGTGGTGAGAAAGTTGTCCCAGTTCTCTTCTAGACTGGGAGGGAAGAGAGAAGACTGGGTTTTATTTTGACTCTGAGGTGGTCAGTTCTGTGGTCTGGCTAATTTCAAGGTGCCACAAGTTAAAATTAATTCTCGTACACAGACCATACTCTGGCAATGGGCTGAAATTCATGGTTATTTCAGAAACAGATATAGATAAAAATAAATCAACGTAGGAGGAAAAAAAAAATACTGCAAATTGCAGGAGGGCAAACTCTTTGAAGAGCCACAACCTCCGTTGATCTGGAAGAAAATAAAACTTAGAATGTAACCACTATTGTTTTGGGGGGATATTTTTCTTTCTTTCCATTTTTAGTTATTTTTGGTTATGTTGGTATTTAGATAGCACAATGGACAGTTGGAATCACAAGTCCTCATTTGGAGACCAGATTTTGAGTAGACACATGATCTCTCCTTTAGACCAATACTTCTGCCTAGGCCAAAACAGGAAGAAAACAAATTAAAGATACTTCAAAAACCATGGCCAATGATAAAGCAGCAAAGGTCTTTTGACATGCAGACAGTATCCACTTAATTGTTTTAACAAAAGACAATGTACAAACTAAGTTGGTTTTCTTTGGCAATGCTCTCTTACTTTTTATTTTCTGCAGAGTAGAATAGGTAGAGATTTATTAACACAAGTGAAATTCTGGAATAAAAAATTTGGGAGATTTAATATATGGAAATTGATGGCATACTTTTCTTGTTTCCTAGCTGTCTCACAGCTGGTTTACTCAATGACCCATAGGAACAGGATCATTGCATTATTGCTGGGCTGCATTGCATTATTTAGTTGATGCAAACATCACTAGGGCTCAGCATAAATTTATACATGTATTGTTACAAATGATGTTAAATTGTGCTAAATTCTCCTGGGTTGACAAATACACATTCTTTTGCAAATGTTCAGAGGCTAGTTTCAGTTTTAAACCAACTTGATTGATTGAGATGCTGATTCACTTTTTCCCTTACATGATTGGTTAGTACAAACAGAACAGGTCAACTTTTGATGGCTCTCTCTAATATAAATGTATCATCAATGAATTTTTACTTGGGCTTCTTTCTTGTGAAGATGTGACTGTTAGAGATGAGGTCTCACTATGTTGCCCTGGCTGCCCTCTTGCTATGTTGTCCAGGCTGGTCTTGAACTCACAGGCTCGAGCAATCCTCTCACCTCAGCCTCCTGAGTAGCTGGGGCTACAGGCATGAGCCAACATACCCAGCCATGATGACGACATTTACATGTGGATTTCATTGCCTCCCTTCTTGCCTCTTCTGTCTGTTTTGGGAAGCAAACAATTGGGTCAGTTTTCAATGGCCAGGTTTGTTCTGCATTTGGCAGTCACTCACTTCCTATGTCCCCTTGAAAAGAACTCTTCCTTTTTCTATCACCAAACTCAAGCTATGTTATATTTGCCTCAGTGATCTATTGCTGCACAACAGACCACCCAAAACTTAGTGGTTCCAAACAACTATGTTACTGCTCAAAGATTCTATGGATTAGAAAGTTGGGCAGAGCTCTATGGGGACAGCTCATCTCTGCTGTATGTGGTAATGGCTGAGGTGACCAAGTGGAGCTGGAGGGTTCAAGATGGCTTCACTCACAGGTCTGGTACCTCAGTTGGGAAAAGCTGTACTGACTGGGGTCTGGCTGAATATCTCTCTCTCTCTCTCTCTCTCTCTCTCTCTCTCCCCCCCACCCTCCCTCCCTCTCTCCCATTTATAGTTTCTCATCCTGACTATTTGGCCTCTCCAGTCAATTGAACTTCTTTAGATGGCAGCTGGCTTTTAACATAGTGAAAGCAGAAGGCACCAGATTCTTTGAGGGCCAAGGTCTGGAACTGGCACCGGGCCACTTCACTTGCATTTCATTGATATGTGTTGGCCAAGACATTGTCCTTTTGAACCTCTTCCTCATTTCCACTACCTACCTGGTAATATGTGTTAAGGATTCCAAAGTACATAGTTTAGCTTCAGCTGGGTGCTAGTGGCTCATGCCTGCAATCCCGGCACTTTGAGAGGCTAAGGTGGGCAGATTGCTTGAGCCCACCAGTTTGAGACCAGCCTGGGCAACATGACAAAACCCTGTCTCTACAAAAAAAAAATAATTAAAAAAATTTAGCCAGGCATGGTTGTGCATGGCCATAATCCCAGTTACTTGGGAGGCTGAGGTGGGAGGATCACGAGTCTGGGAGGTCAAGGCTACAGTGAGCCAATATTGTGCCACTGCACTCCAGCCGTGGGGGAAAAAATGAGACCCTGTCTCAAAAACAAAAAAGTCCAGTTTCTTAGATAAATAGTAGTTGATACAATGCAATATGTTTGTTTCTTATATTTTATATGCACAGGGAAAACTAGAGCACAGAGAAGGGAGACAGTGTGTCAAATGTGTCCAATGAATGAGGCAGAGAGCAGAGGACAGAATTTTTACTGAAGGTTTCAATATTATACAATTGCAGGCATCCTAATTCAACAGGGAATAGTAATTATGTTTCTATAGTAACTTTGTTCCTTTCATTCATGGAAATGTATAACTTATACAAAGCTATCTGGCCAAGTCTGGGTAATAACAGGCTTAGGTCTCTGGAGCATCAGCTGAAGGGCAGACCAACTGGTTTCATCAGCTGAGAGAGAAGGCAGCTGCTTGAGGATGTGTCAGGATCAAATCCTGCAGCTGCTCTTCATGGGTTAATGGGGAAGCTATGACAGGCCATCACAAAACAGTATGTGTGCAAAAGTTGGTGGAAAACACAAGCTCAGCAGCAGACAGACACACAAAAGGGTTTGATTTATTAAAATAACTAAAATATGTAATGGCATTTAAAAATCCCAGACCACAAAAAGAACGGAAATGCTTCTTCCCAGTCTATAAATGCGATGCTAATAACATTGCTTAGTCTAATGGGTGGTTGTGTAAATTCAATAAAATAATATAGGGAGAGTACTTAGTATGGGGTGGGCATGTAGGAAGGACTTCTCCAATATTAATTATTGTTTGTAATGATTTATTTCTTCTTGTTTCTTCTTTGGAAGAACACTGTTTCTGAAAAGCTAGGCCAGTTCAGAAGATCACTGTTAGCCAGAGATAAGCTGGCTTTGGGAAGCTCTCAGACCCTTCACCCAGATAACCTATTGTGGAGCCTGTGTGCTTACACTGTTAGTACATCCAGATCCAGAAAACAAACAAACAACTATGTATCATCCAGAAATTTGGTTTACCTGACCGAGAATAAGTTGCTTTTCACTCTGACCATGCTGCTCCAAGAAAATATGGTAACACAATGTAATTTTACATTGAAATCTCTATGCTAATAAATATACTTTCTATACTGTAATTGCCAGCTATATTTGACCAGCAGGGGGCAGTCATTATATGCTAGCCTTTCTGTGAAATGTTCATCCGAATTCTAAAAGTTTGTCTTCTATCACGTATATAGTAAAAAATTAAGAAATTATTTTTAGAAATCTTCATAACTAAAAATAGACATATTAAATGCATTTAAGTCATTTTCCATTTCATCATAGTATTTTATCAATTCTGAGAAGAACATTTTTTTCTACCTTTTAATATCCCTGAAATAGAGATGCATTTCACAATTAGGAGTGACTTAGATTCAACAAAATGTAGTGGTTATTCAGTTTAGGACTGGTGCATTAAGGTTGTTAAGTTCACCCTCCATTGAAGCATAACACAGAATGAAAATGAATTTGGATAGCTGAAGGCAAAATTGTTTAATAAGTTATTCATAACTTCTTACCTTAAATAAAATGAGAAATTATTAGACAAGACACAGGAGAAAATATATCAGGAATTTTACTTGGTGCATTTAGTCTCTCAAAGGCATTTGTCATTCAAAATCAAATAATTTTTCATTAAGGCTGTAATCGCACTTAATACTTTCAGTTGATAAGTAAAGCAATGCAAAACTGAATGCCCTTGATTTGCTATGCCCTCTTTAAATACATTCTATACCTGTTCAGAAAGAGTGAGTAGAATTTGCAGAAATTCGAACTTCCTCTTGTAATTTTACTTCCGCTATAAGATGAAATACAACCCAGTGTAGAGTTGACATCTCATTTACTCTGAGCCCTCATCATCCACCCATCCTTGATATCACTATTGAGGCAGAACTTCTATTACCAGGTAGAGAAACTACTTGAAGAAATTTGCAAGGCTTTTGGAGGTCCAGAGCCACAGTAAAACTGCTGTCCCGAACACAAAACCATCAGTGTAGTTCAGTAGGGGTTTGAGGGCAGAGTGGACCCAGACAGACCATTGCCTATTTTAAGATATTGAGCAATATGTTGATAATAGACAGCAGGAAGAGAGAGCAAGCTTGTTTTGGTGGCAAGTGCTCCGACTTAAATTATAATTAACAGTGCCATTATTTACATGTGTGGTCTTAAATAAATCGCTTAAGTTCTCTGAGCCTCAGTTTGCACATCTGTAAAATGAGAGAGTTGGGTGGTTCCTCTATCCCTCCATAGCATTCAGTTTTACCTTGCCTGGGGCATTGCCGTTTTCTTA
This sequence comes from Callithrix jacchus, assembly GCF_049354715.1. Lineage (NCBI taxonomy): Eukaryota > Metazoa > Chordata > Mammalia > Primates > Cebidae > Callithrix > Callithrix jacchus. The sequence goes on along the minus strand of NC_133524.1, from coordinate 38,973,941 downwards.
CCTCATGTTATATTTCATGGGTGGTAATGTAATCCCCCCAATAGATAGCGAATTATCTGACAAGTCAGGAGCACATGATTCTCTTGTCTTTGTGTACCCCCAACCCCAGCAGTTGGAATGAAGCCTCGGATAAGATTGGCACTCATGAAAAATTTGTTGCCTTGAATTGAATCTGACTAGATGATAGCTAGAGGGCCTTTCTCTAATATTCCATGATGCTGTCTTCAAAGCAGGAGGAAAGGCTGTAGCTAATGAATTATCCACAGGATACCTCGCAAGGCCAGTGGATTGCAGGTTTAGCCCTGCATGTGTGAGTATTTACACAATCTTCAAAACTTAGCAGGAGAGTAAAACCATAATGAAGGGCTAAAAGGGGAATACCCAGAAGTTCTGGTATTTTAAACTTTGGGTCTTGAATCCCAGTTTGACTATATATTTCATGATGATGATGATGATGATAGTGTTTTGGTTATATTTTCAGATATGGAACCTCCTAGAATAAAGTGCCCAAGTGTGAAGGAACGCATTGCAGAACCCAACAAACTGACAGTCCGGGTGTCCTGGGAGACCCCTGAAGGAAGAGACACAGCAGACGGCATTCTTACTGAGTAAGTGAAACTTGGCAGCTGAAATGATGCTGTCTCTTTTATCTGAGATGTTTGCTACCAAGAGTAGGCGAGTGTATTTATGCTGGTCTATTTATGCTTTCAGATGTGGTCCCCTGGTCATCGCCTAGCATACTATATATTTCACCTGTGTATTTGTTGATTGCCTGTCTCTATTATAATATGTTTACTGCCATGTCCGTAATGCTCAGAACTGTGCCTGGCACAGAGTTAGCACTCAGTAAATCCTTACTGAAGGAAAAAAGAGAAATAAGGGGTGGTGAATGATGTGATTCTTATGCATTGCATGCCTGTATCAAAACATCATGGCTGGGTGCGGTGGCTTATGCCTGTAATCCTAGCACTCTGGGAGGCCGAGGCAGGCAGATTAGTTGAGGTAAGGAGTTTGAGACCAGCCGGGCCAACATGGTGAAACCCCATCTCTACTAAAAATACAAAAATTAGGCAGGCATGGTGGCGGATGCCTGTAATCCCAGCTACTTGGGAGGCTGAGGCATGGGAATAGCTTGAACCTGGGAGGCTGAGGTTGCAGTGAGCCAAGATTGTGCAACTGTGCTCCAGCCTGGGTGACAGAGTGAGACTCCATCTCAAAACAATAAAAAAATTTCGCATACCCCATAAATATATACACCTACTATATACCCACAAAAATTTAAAAAAATTTTAAAAAGGGGTGAGAAGAAGGGAAGGAGGAACAGAAGGAGAAAGAGGAAGCCAGTTAGTTCATTTAGGGATAATGCCACCTCCATTGCCTGCCCAGGCAGACCCTTCCCATGCCCCCAGGCCTTTACCTGCACTGGGAAGCCACCTGTGTCTCCCAGGTGATGTCAGAGGCTGCCGCTCTTGTGCTCTGAGTACAGTTTAGTGCAGAACTCTTTCACCCCTTGTTTTTTTGGCTGTATTTATCTCTTTCAAAGCTTTTAAATTTATTTTTAAAACTTCTGACCCTATCAAACACTCATAGAAACTTATGAAAAAGAAGAGAAAGTGTCTTCTTCCTTGTTTCCCACCTCTACCCCATTGTTCTGGACCAATTTCATTCATAGTTTGACATATATCTGAGATGCTTTTTGTTTATATGTTGGTTTACCAACCATAATGAGAAACACTCTTAAGAAGCTTTTAAAAATGGGTGGATCCCTTTGCAAGGGTTAGCTATATGTTGTTCTAATCTAGCATTTGGGCCTGTACCCCTGCAACTGTTTGGTTGGCCTTCATATTCCCTGGAGACTACTACTCCATGTGAGCACATTCATATCTGTGCCTTGAAGTTCATGGGCATATTAAAGCTCCCCACTGAATTTTCATCTGTAGATAAAACGATATCTCTAACTTATCCCTGGTGATCCATAAAGCAAGAAGAGACTTTCTAGAATCCTATCAACACAGGCTGTGCATGACAACACATTTTTACACAATGATTAACAATAACAGCACATTTTCTAGTGAGAGGAGGTTGAGTCTCTCATCTCTAGCAGGACATTTTGTTCCTACATTCCAATAATCTTCCCGCAGTGCCTCATCTAGCTTAAGCAATATTACTAGTTATGCTCCCCCATTGTAACTTCTCAAAGATAAAGTTTGACCATTAAAAAATTATTTGCTGTCACATACACATCCCACAAATCCATTTGAAGAAAATCTAGGCAATCTGATTTGAAAAGTAAGTTGACGTAATCAGTGATTGGATTTTATTTACCTTTGACTCTTCAGCATCTAGCACAATGCCTGGCCCAGCCCCTAGCACATCATACATTTTTAGATGTTTGCAACTCTGTCTGCTGTTGAAATCCTGTGTAATAAACACAAAACATCAAGTCATCAGATGACACTATTTGTCTACAAGCTTTGTGAGAAATTCACCTTGTTGTTTTTGTGGGTAACTTGTATAACATGGTTAGGAGTATTATATTTTACTTAATTTTTAATGTAAGGCTTTCCTCAATGGTGACAATGATATTTCCACATGTTCATTATTAGCAAATATTCTCATCATTCCCAAGAACTGTAGGGATATGTATATTGAAAAAAAAACACATGGGATTTGATCATGCTATACCTATTGGTGTATAGACAGCCAAGGAAAAAGATGAACTCACCCTAGCTGTGTGATCTTGGGCAAGTTCTTTAAACTTTTGATGCCTCAGTTTCCTCATCTGTGAAAGAGAGATAATACTACCTACGTAGTAGGGTTGTTGTGAAGATTAAATAAATATATGCAAAATGCCTAGAACCATGCCTGACATGTAAGGTTTATGCAAGTTCAAAGAACACTCGTTGTAATTATTATTATGATAACCAAGGAATCACAGAGAACTTGCCTTTTGGTCAGGAAAGGTCTCCACTCGCCCAGATAGAAAGAACAGAGAAGGTTCTAGCACCCCCTGCAGGCCCAAATTGCCAGTGACTGCTTGGACTATATTCTCGAATGATTTTCCTTACAGAAAATTCCCTTGTCTTCCCAACAGTGAGGCAATTCAGGTCCTACCTGGAACAAGAGTGAGATTGAAGGAAGAGATTTGGGCTCTATATTTTTCACCCTCCCTCCTCCCATCTACGCCCGTCCCTGCCATTCTACCCTTCAGCAAGAAAAAGGTCTAAATTTCCCAGTAGTTTGGGTCTTCCATTTTCTGCTCACAAACTGCTCTTCTAAGACAGACTGCAGCTTAGGAGATTCTATTCTTCAAGAAATTTTTGTTCTACTTAAACTGGTCTAATGGTTGCCCTCAGTCTCTCCATGTTCTGTAAAGAGTGAGAGGTCATCACTTGCTTGTCAGGTCCATAATGTCATCTTTCCTGTTTCTAATTCTTTTTTCTCTCTAAGTGTCATTCTAAAAGGCCTCCCCCCAGGCTCCCATTTTCCAGAAGGAGACCACAAGATCCAGTACACAGTCTATGACAGAGCTGAGAATAAGGGCACTTGCAAATTTCGAGTTAAAGTGAGAGGTAAGAGTACTGCTTATTGCTTTTTTCCCCCTTCTCTCTAGAAGAGCAAAGGGAAGCAGGCCCTCAAGCCAGAACTCTCCCAAGTGCCTACTGTGGTGGGAGACTTGCTAGCTTTAGATTAGTCTCTAATGAGGCTCAGGGAAGTGCCCTGTCTTAATACCTGAATTCAGTGTTGCCAGATTCTTTAAGGAGTTCCACAGGATTAGTCTCACAGAAGCCCATAGCTGACTGTCCCAGAAGATGATTCAATAATTATTTTCATCCATGAGCATAGGTGACCAGCTGAAGCCTGTGAGTCTGTCTATGACCAGAGTGGATAGGAGCCCCCTAATTTGGGCCACCAGGAGAACATGTTCTTAGTGTTCTAGAACCATTGGTATGAAAGAAAATGTTTTTAAGGATTATTTTATGCCCAATGGTTTGGGCGACTGATTGCTAACCATCTTTTACTCCTTACTTTTATTGGACTTCACTTCCTCATCTATAATGCAAGGGGCTAAACCAGTTGATATAGGTGGTCTCACTGGTATGGATGGTGACCACTGCAAGGCTCACCGACTGACCTAATAGTCATTCGTGCTCCCTCACTTATTCCACAGGCTGATGTAAAAGCCTGATGGCAAAGCTGATGCCTATGCATCCTCACCTTTTCTGCTTACTCTGTGGATGGGAGCTCAGCACTGAGACCCCTCTGGACTTGTGTCCCTACAGTCAAACGCTGTGGCAAACTCAATGCCCCAGAGAATGGTTACATGAAGTGTTCCAGCGACGGGGATAATTATGGAGCCACCTGTGAGTTCTCTTGCATCGGTGGCTATGAGCTCCAGGGTAGCCCTGCCCGAGTATGTCAATCCAACCTGGCTTGGTCTGGCACAGAGCCCACCTGTGCAGGTATGTATGCAGCCCTCTCTCCAGCCAGCAGCAGAACCTGTAAGCTCCTTGGTCCTTGATTCCAGTGCAAGAGAGGTTTCCTTTCATATACTTTGAGAAGTTCATGGCCATCCCTCTTTATCTGGTTGGGTGAACATAGTCCTTAGCTAAATGCCTGAGAGTCTTCAATTTCATATATTAAAGTACAAAGAACATACCTATTATAGACTCCCTACCTAAGGACTTCATGCCCACCATGTTGGCATTAACGCCTGGGGTGTAGTGTCTAACAGGATCCTAGACGTGTGTGGTCCAACATGGTAGCCACTAGCTATGTGTGGCTATTGAGCACTTAAATTAGGCTATTCTGAATTGAGATATGCTATAGGTGTAAAATATATACCAGTTTCAAAATCTTAATATGAAAAAGAATATAAAGTATCTTAATTTTTTATACTGATTACATGTTGAAATATTTTGGATATATTGGGTTAAATAAAACATAAAATCATTTCCACCTATTTGTTTATACTTGTTTTTTGAGATGGATTCTTGCTCTGTCACCCAGGCTAGAATGCAGTGGTGTGATTTCGGCTTACAGCAACCTCTGCCTTCTGGGTTCAAGCAATTCTCCTGCTTCAGCCTCCCAAGTAGCTGGGACTACAGGGGTGTGCCACCACACCTGGCTAACTTTTTGTATTTTTAGTAGAGGCAGGGTTTCACCACGTTAGCTAGGATGGTTTTGATCTCCTGACCTCGTGATCCGCCCACCTCAGCCTCCCAAAGTGCTGGGATTATAGACATGAGCCACCACACCTGGCCTCTTTATACTTTTTTAATGAGGCAACTAGAAAATTTAAGATTAAATATAGTGGCTTATATGGTATTTTCTCTTGACCAGAGCTATCTTAGCCTCTGAGCCCCTGGGGCAGGGAAGAGGGCAAGAACTGTAAATCACTGTGTGACATCACAGTATCTAGCATAGAGCTTGGTACATAGCAGGTACTCAGTATATAATGGCTGAATGAATTAATGTGTGAATGAACAAATACTTCAATACAAACCTAAAGTGTGAAATATGAAAGCCAAGTTTGTAAATCATACATGGAATCTCCTAGTTTTTCTCATATTATTTCTTCTCTGGGGCTAAGTCTGTTTGCTTGCCTATCTATACAACATCCTTCATTGACCTTGAATGGTAGAATTAGTTGTCATTTATTTGCTTAAAGGGAAGACCTATTATGAAAGAGCCCTGTCCCATGTCCTCTATGCCTATGTTGCTTGCTCTGTGGCCTTTGTGCCCCACATTGCTCTGTCCCTTCTGCACCAAGGTGGTAGACTTCAGAGATTCTGAGCCATTCCAAAGCCAGCCTGGCCATTGCCCATTCTCTCACCCTTCTGCCTCTCTGCATCCCTTTCCCCAGCAGATACTATGGTGCTTGACCCATATGCCTTTCACATTCCCATCTATGTTCAGAAGGCTACTTACTGCAATTACCTGGGTCTCTCTGTCTAAGAGCTTTTCTTTTCTGGCTATCAAAGCATTGTCAGCCCATGCACAGAGCCAGCTGGAAGTGATGGAGAGTTAGTGCCCCGGAAGCAGCCCTCAACAATGATGGAGCAATGGTATAAATACTCCAGGTCCCTCCAGTGGGGTAATTCTGAGGTATGTGGTATATCATCTCCTAGAGTTCCCCAGTGGAAGTTGGTTCCAAATGCCCACAGCAATAACTTGCTTGATAACCAACTAGTATTGTTTTCTTTCCTTCACTGCCTCACTTCTTGACATAGGCAGAATAATGGTCCCCCAAAGATGTCCACATACTAATCCCCAGAACCTGAGAATATGTTCCCTTACAAGAAAAAAAAGGAACTTTACAGATGTAATTAAGTTAAGAATTTTGAGATGGGAAGAGTATCCTGGATCACCCAATGGGCCCAATGTAATCATAAGGTTCCTTATATAAAGGAGGCAGAACTGCTGTCAGAGTCAAAGAAAGAGATGATGGAAGGAGAGGTCAGAGAGAAGGGAGATTTGAAGATGCTACACTGCTGTCTTTGAAGATGGAGGAAGGGACTACTAGCCAAGGAATGAAGGTGGCCTCTAGATGCTGAAAAAGACAAGAAATCAGATTCTCCCCTAGAACCTCTGCAGGAACATAGCCCTGCCAATACCTTGATTTTAGGTCCATGAGACCAGAATTTTTTAGATCCTGATCTGTAGTATCTAAAAGAATAAGTTTTTATTATGTTAAGTCACTAGGTTTATGGTGAGTCATTACATCAGCAAGAGGAAATGAATATACTTCCTCACTCCTCTACAAGTGCTTCTTGGGACTGCTTCCCAAATAAACTACTTACACTTGAATCCTTATCTCAGGGTTTACTTGTTACACAAGTGGTTCTGTGTGTCATCACAGGCTCTGTTGAGCCAGAACAAGTAGAAGGTTGATGACCCATGTGGCCATTTCTGATTACAGCTATGAACGTCAATGTGGGTGTCAGAACAGCAGCTGCACTTCTGGATCAGTTTTATGAGAAAAGGAGACTCCTCATTGTGTCCACACCCACAGCCCGAAACCTCCTTTACCGGCTGCAGCTAGGAATGCTGCAGGTGAGTCCTCCAGGCAGGGCCCAGGTGGGAGGGAGACCTTTAACAGGAAGGGCCCAGCCATTTCACTAAAAGCAAAGGCCAGATTCAGTGCCTAATCCACTTACAGTGGGTTTCAGGAACTGGCACTTTAGAGCTACCATCATTTATTTCTGGTTCTGGGCCATAACCTGATTAACATCAACTACTTAGAGTTAACCCAATCATTTTCCAACTAATGAGGTTTGTCAGTTTTCACCAATAAGTCTAATTGACATGCTGTCCAGGCCTAGCCTCAGAACAATTGTCTTTGCTGAACCTGTCCAGGATATGCCTGGCTGGACGCAATCAGTTAGCTGCCTGCCCAAAAGGCTGGCCCAAGAGATGAAAGGAATCCGGGAGGCCTCAAGGCCCACATTCTTCCTGAGAATTTCTTCAACTCTCAGAGGGTGAAAACCAGTTTTTAGACAGTGGTTGTCAATGTGACCAGACCAGCAGCATCAGCATCACCTGGGAGCTTGATAGACATGCGAATTCTAGACATACCTCCCAGATCTACTGTGTCAGAATCTACACTTTTAACAAAATCTCCTGGTGATTTCTAAGCACCCTAAAGTTTGAGGAGCATTTTTCTGGGAAATGTGTCCTTCTCAGCTGTGTAAATTTTGTAGCTACTAAATGAGGCGACCAGCATCTTGGTTGTGTGGGGAAGGATGACTGGAAACTGTAAGGATCAAACTAGAAGTTGCTTGCTTTTTTCCTAAAGCTGGTTTGCAAAAGAGTGGCCAACCTGACTGAATGCTAGAGAGGCAGGATGTATGCTGTGTCATGGATAGGGTGCTGCACATATTTTTTTGAGAATATTTTATTCATATATTGCAGTGGACAGAACTAAGTGCTTAGAACAGTCTTGATTTAATCAAAGGCTACATTTACTTCTCATGTCAGCATTAATAAAATGGATAAGAATAACTCTCTTTCCACTCTTCCCATGTACTTGAAGAATGGCCTATGAACTCTGAAGAGCCATATAACATTTTTATGAGCTCCCTTGAATCAAGGAACCAAATTCATTGCATCTTTTCCTCCACTTTCCACCAGCTTACCTCCCTTTGTATCTTATTGTCCCAGCCGGGGGCTTGCTCTTCAGAAAGCACAAGCTTATACCTTTCTCTTTTGTGGGAAGTTGACATTGCAGGCTATATTCCATGATCATGCATTTCCTCATCTGGTCTTATTCCATAGAAAAATGAATTAAGCCAAACAACTTGCTTTTCGTCTGTGTCACTATAGGTTTTATGGTGACCCATGGTTAGGTTTGGTAAATTAATTTTTATTGGACACAGCCACACTCATTCATTTCTACAACTGCTTTTACACTACAGTGATCAAGTGAAGTGGTTAGGGCAGAGGCCATCCGAGCTTGCCAAGCCTGAAATATTCTCTGGCCCTTTACAAAGAAAATTTGCCATCATTGCTCTAGTGTCCTATCCCTTCAAATCCTTGATAACAACTAGTTGGATAAGATAGTTTATATCAAGATGTTTTATGTAACCTCCTCCCTCGAATATATTGACATTTGCGTTTTAACCAGAGCCTTCAAGGAAAGATTTGGTTGACTTAGACATTTCAGGGAGAGTAATACAAAAGTTTATTTCTAACTTTTTAAACTTTTCAACCAGTTCTGTAACCTCCCATAGGGATGTTTCAGTGGAAATTTGGTAAAACATATTTTATGTTTTTGTATTTCAGGACTTCAAAATTTATTTTTTCCCATTTAGCCAAATTCATCGTGTTTGTCTTATGTTACTTTTTTTTTTTAATTGCCACTGCCATTCCTGATGAGCCCTCCTAGCACGTGGTTGACTGGGCCACATTCCCAAGGTTCTTGCCAAGAGCCAGCTTAGAGGCTTGGAACCTTTTATCCTTGTTTCCCCTGGGATTGGGTGTGGAGAGCATAGGGCAAGGGGGTGTGGAGAATGGAAACAGGGCAATGAAGTGGACTCTGGAAATAGTCTTCTCTCCTTGCAAAGAAAAAATTAGAATCCTCTGGGGTGGTCTTAGACACTTTTTAGGAAATTTGACTCACTCGAGGTCTCACCCTGTCTGGAAATATATAGACTGCCATTTTGCTTAGGTTTTCAAAATCCCATGGTCAAGCCATTTTTGAGTGATTCCTCTAGGATGGTATTTAGGTTTTATAGCCACTAGCTTAACCCCAATTTCTCAACTGTTTTCAGTACAGTTCAGAGTGGACAATAAACTTCCAGAGGCGGGCCAGTACTGCTTCTGTTGGTTTCAAGTTTGATAAAGATGTCTTTCTTTACCCATGCTCACACCTCCCATGTTGGGTTTTCTTTTTCCCAGCAAGCACAGTGTGGCCTTGATCTTCGACATATCACCGTGGTGGAGCTGGTGGGTGTGTTCCCGACGCTCATTGGCAGGATAGGAGCAAAGATTATGCCTCCAGCCCTAGCGCTGCAGCTCAGGTAGGGGGAAGTTCTGTTCTTAAATCTTATCCCATATGAATGCACTTTTAACTTATTAGCTTCCCTGGTTTCTTTCTATTCAGGATTGAGTTCAGGCAACCTCAGTGTTTAATTGCTTTTATTCTAGGAGTGTTATAACCATGCTAATCAGCATGTTGCTGTTTGTTCAAATAAACAGTGCAGTAGATAATTACCAGTGTTTTATTTCTTTCACTCTCCAACCATTCATTTTTGCTTCGTATGTGTCTATCTATGTGTGTGTGTGTGTGTCTGTGTGTGTGTGTGTGTGTGTGTGTGTGTGTGTGTGTTTGGTTGGTTGGTGGAGGAAGGATGGCTAGGAGAGGAGGACCTGAAAAAAAGACCTAAGCAAGCCTTGGTCTTATTAGAAGTGCAGGCATCCAATTAGTGTTTCCAGGCTTGGTCTCTTTTTCCTCCATGCCTCCAGAACACTTGTCCATATCTCTATTTTAATAATTGTACTTTACTTTCATAACCCTTACAAAGTTGGGGCCGTGGATTTTAGTCTCTGAATGATGATGTATTAAAGAAGTAGAATTCAACAACGAAAAGGTAATTTCAGAATAACCCAAATTTCTACTTGCATCTCTTGACCACTGTGAAATGAAGAATTAGGCTAAAGCAAAACTTCTTAAAATCTTCCTTTCTCACCAAGCTTTTCTCTCATACCCTGTGTGGGAGGGTACAGATCTCTGTTCTCAGGGTCCCAGGCTGCTCCCTGCCTCTCAGGATCTCAGTGCCTACAACATTTTATACATCAACATCCAGAACACATGGCTTTCAGGCTTATACAACAGGGGGGAAAGAGAGTAAAAACTCACACCCACTGCTTTATGCTTCATGCTGGGGATGCCACACCTTGCTCACTCTCCTAGTTCATTGGCCAGAACTAGCTACATGATTGCAATTCACCTTTAAGGGAGGCTGGGGAATGGAGTCTTTCTGTATTGCCAGAAAGAAGAAAATGAAATGGGACTTGGTGAACCCTATCACACCTGTTCAGAGGGCACAGAAACTCCTTGAGAGGTTATATGATAGAAACATATCCTTAGCAAATGATGCTACAGATTGGCACAATAGCTTTTTTCTCTAATTTCCCAGTTTTCCAGCTGCCTTTGGCCCATCCCATGTTTGATCTATACCACTTTCTACCCAAAAAAATTCTGCTGCATTCCCACCAAGGTAAAAAACTCAGAGGGCCAGGGATGGAAGAAAAATAAGAGGATTCACGAGTTCTCTTTAGTTGGTCGATGAAGGCAGAAGCCTGGGTACACTCATATGCTTTTGTATTTGTTTTATTTTACTGCATTTGCATCTAGCACCTCCCCATACCAACTTTTGAGTTCAGTAGCAGAGCTTTTGAATATTTGCTACTCAGTACCTAGCACAGTAACTGGCACCATGTTGGCACTAAGTGTAGTAAATGACTCAAAATTTCACTGAAACAGCCTTACTATTTCCAGAGGTGATAATAGCTTTTAAGAATATATTGTATATTTACAATTAATATGCAGATACTTCAAGTTGAAGTGTACAGAACTTAAGACGGAGAGCTGTGTTGACAGCTAAATATTTATAATGAATATTTTCAAAGTAGGTTTTATGAAGCTGTTGCTTATTTAGAACTACTTGCTCATATCCTGTGTCAATGGTTTTTTAAAACTTGTTACAGATTTTTCTGAATGGTTTTTGGATTGAATGTGTGTGTGTGTGTGTGTGTGTGTGTGTGTGTGTGTGTGTGTAATCTTCATAAAATCTTGATGTGATTTTAAACTGTTTAATCTACTTGAGGAACAGAAAAATGTGATTAAAAATACTTCTATCATTCAGATTGTGTATGTTGGGGCTACCGTAGACTTCTATAGGTTAAAGATGATTTAAAATACATCATGTAGTGGTTCTGAAACTTTTAGCCTGCATCAGAATCCCCTAGAGGGCTTATTAAAATACATATTGCTGGAGTCTACACTGTGGGCTCTAAACTGTAAATCAGAATCAGTTTCTGACTCAGTAGGTCTCTGGTCATACCTGAGAATTTGCATTTCTAGTGAGCTCCCAAGGGACCACATGGTGAGGACCACTGGCTTAGTTTTTTACCAAAGACTTTATTTACAATTTTGAAATAGAGTTTTTTCCCAGTAGCCTTCACAAAAAGGGTCAATCTGTATTGTGCAGCTGGATGATAGTCCAGGTAAATGTCGTACAGAAATGATCACTCAGAAATGATCATGCATTACCTAATGGATTTGGTGTCAGGTCAGCATGCCTGTGTTATCAGACATATCAGTGAGAAGCAAAGAACTTGGCAGGACTTCCCTTTAAATCGGAAAGGTTTCTTTAGACACCTTGGAGTGTAGTGCAGAGGAAAAAAGATGCTTTAGGCAAAGACTGAAAAGGTAAAGAGGAGAAGGAAAAACACAATGCCTGGATAATCTAAAAATTCTCTTGTCTGGCTGTCATACTATTTTCAAAGAGCACTGAGGCCATGATAAACCCCTTGAAGGGAGTCAATGGAAAGAAGAGATTGGCTGCCTGGTGTTGCAGGATCCTCACCTGCCTTCTTTCTTGCTCTCATTTTTATCTGAATGTACGACCTGATTCATGCTTTCTAGAGCAATTTTCCAGCAATCTCAAGGATGACAGGGACAAAGAAAGCCATAGTTTCTATACCCACATTATTCTTTGAGTCTACAGAGTTCCCTGGAAGATTTTTCAAGAAGAATTCTTTCCAATCTGACAACAGACACATATGTAACTCAGAAATACTGTCAGCATCACACCTCATCCCATATTCTATGTGGTGTTCGATCCATGCCCAAGATTTCTGTGGTCTTTCAGCCCTAGTGGGAAGCATTCCTGTGGCTGCTGCTGGCCTACTGATCCAACCCTGAGCTCTTCCCATGATAGTTTTCTTCTTTACATTCTGTGTAAATCAAAGCACAAGGCTTAGACAGGAATGTGTGTTATAGCAGATGGTGGCACTATGATGGTGGTGGGGGGTTCCCATCCTAGCCTCACAAGCACGATACAAAACCTGAATGCTCCAATTTATTATTGGTCACCCTTTCCCAGAGGCTTCAGCCACCACATTCCCTATGCCTCTCTTTCCTGAGAGCTCCGTGTGCCAGAACTGCCCCATGCTCCCAAAAGAAAACTCAATGCCTTTCTTCTTATAGATGCAGAGCAGTTTTTTTTTAAATTTTTTATTGCATTTTAGGTTTTGGGGTACATGAGCAGAGCATGCAAGACAGTTGCGTAGGTACACACATGGCAGTGTGTTTTGCTTCCTTTCTCCCCTTCACCCACATTTGGCATTTCTCCCCAGGCTATCCCTCCCCACCTCCCCCTCCCACTGGCCCTCCCCTTTTCCCCCCAATAGACCCCAGTGTTTAGTACTCCCCTTTCTGTGTCCATGTGTTCTCATTTTTCATCACCCACCTATGAGTGAGAATATGTGGTGTTTCATTTTCTGTTCTTGTGTCAGTTTGCTGAGGATGATGTTCTCCAGATTCATCCATGTCCCTACAAACGACACAAACTCATCATTTCTGATTGCTGCATAATATTCCATGGTGTATATGTGCCACATTTTTCCAATTCAGTCTATTATCAATGGGCATTTGGGTTGATTCCAGGTCTTTGCGATGCAGAGCAGTTGATCTCTTCACTCGCACCTTACTTTGCAGCCTACATTTGCGTGTTTAGAACTCATTAATGTACTTTGCAGTCATTTGCTTCTGAGTTCTCCTCAGGAAACCTGGCAGAGGCATTGTCATGTCCTCTTTTTCTTTTTAATTGCATTTTAGGTTTTGGGGTACATGTAAAGAACATGCAAAATTGTTGCATAGGTACACGTGTGGCAGTGTGATTTGCTGCTTTCCTCCCCTTCACCTGTATCTGGCATTTCTCCCCATGCTATCTCTCCCCAAATCCCCCCCCGCTGTCCCTCCCCTGTTTCCCCCCAACAGATCCCAGTGTGTAGTGCTCCCCTCCCTGTGTCCATGTGTTCTCATTGTTCAACACCCACCTATGAGTAAGAACATGCGGTGTTTGATTTTCTGTTCTTGTGTCAGTTTGCTGAGAATGATGGTCTCCAGGTTCATCCATGTCCCTACAAAGGACACAAGCTCATCTTTTCTGATGGTTGCATAATATTCCATGGTGTATATGTGCCACATTTTCCCTGTCCAGTCTATCATTGATAGGCATTTGGGTTGGTTCCAGGTCTTTGCTATTGTAAGCTGTGCTGCAATGAACATTTGTATGCATGTGTCCTTATAGTAGAATGATTTATAATCCTTTGGATATATACCCAGTAATGGGATTGCTGGGTCAAATGGAATTTCTATTTCTAGGTCCTTGAGGAATCGCCACACTGTCTTCCACAATGGTTGAACTAATTTACACTCCCACCAGCAGTGTAAAAGTGTTCCTATTTCTCCACATCCTCTCCAGCAGCTGTTGTCTCCAGATTTTTAAATGATTGCCATTCTAACTGGCGTGAGATGGTATCTCAATGTGGTTTTGATTTGCATCTCTCTGATGACCAGTGATGATGAGCATTTTTTCATATGTTTGTTGGCCTCATGTATGTCTTCTTTCGTAAAGTGTCTGTTCATATCCTTTGCCCATTTTTGAATGGGCTTCTTTGTTTTTTTCTTGTAAATCTGTTTTAGCTGTTTGAAAATTCTGGATATCAGCCCTTTGTCAGATGTGTTGTGTCCTCTTTCTTTCATTTCTACTCATTGGGAATGAATTGGCAATTTATCTCCCCACTGGGATAAAATACAAATTAATCCCTTCTTCCTTGAGACTCCCTCTTAAAAGGCAGAAAAAGTACAGTTTGTGTTTTATGTAACAATTTTTTTAACCTTGATCTGTTTGCATGAGGAAAACATATTTCACTTTAAATCCAGATGGTAGTGTATATTCTGCTTCATACACCATCTCAAAATATCTAAACTGAAAAAAAAATCTGGAGAAGAGACTGAGTGGGCTCATTTGTTCATTGGGCTCAGCTTATCTGTTTGTTTGCTTTCTTTAGCTATTCCCATCTACACATATTTTTGTTGATATAAAAGACATATTTTTTTAGCTTAAATTCTAGTGTGGTAGAGCAGAAAGAACACCAGACACTTGAAACTACTTCATATTTTTTTGGAATTATTTGGGACACAAATTTTGATTAACCAACTTAGAATACATGGGGTATAGATCAAGCTCAATCCCTTATAACTCTGCAATCCTGAGCTGGCCACTGAATAGGTCAGAACTATTATGCTGGGAAATTATTTCAGTCAGCTTTACCTAGCCCAGAGTTTCTCAGCCTTGGCACTATTGATTTGTGGGGATAGATAATTCTTTGTTTGGCAGGAAGGGTTGGCTGTGCATTGCAGGATGTTTAGTAGCATTCCTGGCCTCTACCCACTAAATGCCAGTCACATCTCCACTCCCCACTGTGACAACCAAAACTATCTCCAGGCATGAAATTTCCCCTGGGGGTGGGGAGCAAAATCACCCCTGTTCATAATCACTGACCTATTCCTAGTGCGTATGTGGTCACGCAACACTAGTCAGCAAGCTTGGATTTTGGGTTGGTTCCAAACTTGGGTTGATTCCAATTTAATGAAAAAAAATCTGTTCCCATAAAATCTTAGACTGTACCAAATGTTGGTACATGGTACCATTGCAAGCCTGAAGTCTTCCTGACCATAGTCTAAAACTAAAGCAGTGCTTTTCAACCTCTCATGTACATATCAGTCATCTGAGGATCTTTACAATAATGCAGATACTAATTCAGTAGGTTTGAGGTGGGGCATGAGAGTCTCCATTTCTATCAAGTTCCCATGTGATGCTGCTGGGTCAAGGATCACACTTTGAGTAGACAGGGTCTAAAGGATGATTCAGTCCTTCATGGTATCAAGGCTTTCTCGGTATACTCTGTTACAGTAGGGTTCTGGTTGATCCACCAGGACCTATGGGAGTCATGATTTGACTTAGTCTCCTCTTTTCTTTGTCTGCCACAGGCTGTTGCTGCGAATCCCACTCTACTCCTTCAGTATGGTGCTAGTAGATAAGCATGGGATGGACAAAGAGCGCTATGTCTCCCTGGTGATGCCTGTGGCCCTGTTCAACCTAATTGACACTTTTCCCTTGAGAAAAGAGGAGATGGTCCTGCAAACTGAAATGGGCCAGACCTGTAGCACCTGACGTGATGATTCCTCTCTTGGCGGTTCCTCTTCATTGTCTACATGGTGACATGCACATGGGAAAGCCTTAAAAATATCCTTGATGTACAGATTTTTATTTGTAATTTTTAAAGTCTATTTTATTATGAGCTTTCTTTGCACTTAAAATTAGCGTGCTGCTTTTTGTACTTGGAAATGTTTCAAAAAATTATATGACTATATTTACTCTTTCTTTCTTTACCCCAGAGAAATTAGAACACATAACCATACACAAGCTATCAACATGTTATTCAATGTGACACCTAACTCTTTTTTATTTTGTTTTTTAAACAAGACTTTTATTAATAAAATGTTTTGGAGCAAATTTAGTAGAACTCACTTTGTTTATCAAGCACCAGCCATTCTTGCTTAGTATGGTCAATGGATTTAGGATTGTGATTCTTACTGGTGGTTTAAGAATGGAAAAAATTTAATTAGTCTTTTTAGGAGCTCTGTTGAGCTGGGAGAGAGCTGAGCTGTCAAGTGTTCAAGTAGCCAATTAAAGCCACAAGCCGAAAATGAAAGAGTTAAGCCTTTAATCACAGTGATGGAACAAGGAAGTGTCTAAAACCAGAGAAAACATGAATTTCACTGTTCCATTTTCCCTTGTAGGGCAGCACACTGGTGAAGATTCAAGTGGAGTAGCACAGACGTGGGGTCATCTTTCTGTTGAGGGAGCCCCAAACAAAAGGCTCTGTCAGTCTACGGACCCTGAAGTTGGGTGGTGGGGTCGGACTGGAAAAGTCCGGGTACTGAGTCAGAGTGTATCTTCAAACTTTTCCCCTTCTCCTTACCCCATAAGATCTCAGCAGAGGAACCTGAAGTCCTCTTGCACAGGGCCTCAGATAAAGGACCTAGAAATGAAGGCACCAAGCTCAGAATGTAAATATGTGAACGAGCATCATTGGCCAGGGGAGTCTGAGTCTTGTAGTGCAGCACCCCACAGACACTGCCACACGCGGGCTGTGCACCAAGTCTGGTGTGTGAAGGGTAGCTTTCCTGGTGAGGCCTGCCAGGTAAAGTCTTTGTCATTGCCTATTGTCAGGCCTGAAAAATCACACATTGGTTTTTAAACAGTAGCCATACCCCTCAACTCTCCCATGCAAACCTTGAAATTTTTCTTCCATTTTCAGAATATATTTGGTTCACAATCTATTCCTAAACAAAATGACTAAGTGAATGATATTTCCTACTGCTTTCCCCCTGAAAATCTTGCAGAACTTTTCTGTGTAACTTTTAAACCTCATAGAAACAGTAAATGAATTCTAACATACAGAGGGTTAACACAGAAAGCAGATTTAACATTTTTTAAAATATTAGGCAGGGCAATTGTTGAACTGTCAATAGGTTTACACTCTATTTACAAACATGATTTTGTTCACAAAGCATACTAGAAGCCTCTCTTTCACTTCTGTCTTCTTCAAATGTATCAGATAAAGGTCAATGGCATGGCTCATAGAGGAATATCAAATAGTGACTAATTGGAAACCGTGAAAAGTTCAAGAGGGGTCAGAATAGGGTGAGGGATAAAAGACTACAAATTTGGTCAGTGTTTACTGCTTGGGTGATGGGTGCACCAAAAATCTCACAAATCACCACTAAAGAACTTAGTCTTGTAACCAAATACCACCTGTTCTCCGAAAACTTATGGAAATAAAAAAAGAAAATTTCAAGTGATAATTTGTCACTATTAGGCAAGCATATATCTGTCTCTACCTGTGTTAAAGCTCTTTTGTCTTAGACCTGTCAGCCTGTGCCCTTTGCCCCATACCCTGAATGATGAGCTGACATTTAAGGAACTCCTTGGATTTCTTCAAACCAGTTTACCTGATGACTTGGAATATTGCAAGCACTTTTCCCAAAAAGATCAACAGACGATTTCAAGATGAATGAATGCACTATGATATTTCAAAAATAAATACGCTGCATCAAAATTAGGGGACATTTCTAAAGAGTAATTAATAGCCTCTCTCTAGAGAACTGGTTTCCCACTGGAAATCTTGCAGAACTTTTCTATGTACCTTTTGGATCTCATAAAAACAAACAAAATTCCTAGTTCTGCTTGCTCACAGTTTGGTACCACAGAACTTCTACACATGCATATGTGTGTGTGTGTGTGTGTGTGTGTGTGTGTGGTGTGTGTGTGTGTGTGTGTGTGTAGAGAAGAGGGAGGCAGTTAAATGGGCTGAACTCAAATGGAAAACCGTCTCCACCTCAGTAGATAACAGCTGAAATCTCAGTTTGGTTCTTTTAAGCTTAGTTGGACTGCTTGGAGTCTGCCTCCACTCACAGTCTGCACATGTATGGTTCAGTGATCAATCAGAAATTACAAAATCCAAGGACCCCCTTGTCAGACGCTCTCCTTTCTGAGATTTTCCTCCTCATTTTTCAGTTGCTGTGGTTGCCCTTACTCTCTCTTCTGTTTCGTCAAGCCAGTAAGACTACAGGCTTTCTGTCTTTATTTCAGCCTCCCTTACCTTAAACCGCAGCATAGTGCATACTACAACCTGCCCTCAGGCAATTTTTTAAAAAACCCTGATGATTAATCAAGTTTATTTGCCTTCCAAGTGATGACTGTCCTTCAGTATCTGACTGCTTTTTGGCCTCTCTCCAATGTCTTTAGGTAGTGTGGGCATATATAAATATGTATATTTATATATAGTGTATATATAAATACACAAATGATTTTTAAAAATTTGTGTCCAAGGGCAGGTTGTAATATGTGTGTGTATGTGTGTGTGTGTGTATATATATACAATAAATTCATATATATATACACACATGTATATATATACACATATATATCCATAAATATATCAATACATATATATACACACATATACACACACACATACACATATATATATATTTATTTGTCCAGATATAGTTGTTATCTGTGGGAGATAAGTCCAATAGGAGCCATTATTAGAAATCTAGTGAAGGATGAACTAGAAGGTGAAAGAGTCTAGTCAATTCACAGAGAACTGCAGATTTTACCTATACCAACTCTCAACTGTTGACCTTAGATCTTTGGAGTGGGCAATGAAGGAAAGGAAAGGCAGTGCACATTGAAGCAAGGATTAATGCTCAGGAAGTTGATCCCTATACTATTCCTGCAGTAAAAATTACCCCAAAACTTAGTGTCTTAAAACAACAACAAACATTTCATCTCTCACAATTTCTGTGGTTCAGGGATTTAGGAGCAACTTAGCTGGCCAATTCTGGCTTGAAGTCTCTCTTGAGATTGCTGTCATATCTTGGCTGGGACTGCAGCCAGAGGCTTGACTGAAGCTGGAGGATCTGGTTCCATGGTGGCTCACTCACATGATTGGCAAGTGGTGCTGGTTATTGGAAGAGCTGTCTGTTTGTTCCCACATGGATTTCTCCACAGAATGTTGCATGAATGTTCTCATAACATGGTAGTTTGATTCCTCTGGTAGAAGTGATCCAAGAAAGAGAAAAGTGGAAGAGGCAATATCTTTTATGACATTGTCTCAAAAGACAAACAGTTTCTTCTGGAGTATCCTGTTGGTTCAACAAATCAGCCCTATTCAATGGGGGAGAGGAAAACACAAGAGCATGGATGCTAAGAGGCAAAGATCACGGGTGCAGTTTGGAGGCTGGCTTCTTCTGGTTTACATAGCTGCTGACAACTTCTTAACTGGGGACATGGCTATTTATAGGTATAAATTTAGAGGGTATAAGTGCAATTTTGTTACATGGATATGTGGCATAATGGTGAAGTCTAGGCTTTTGGTGTCACCATCACCCAAATAGTATACACGTTATAACCATTAAATAATTTCTTGTTTATCACCCTCACCTACTCTTACCCTTCTGAAACTCTAATGTCTATTATTCCACACCCTATATCCATGTGTACTAATTATTTAGTTTTTACCTTTAAGTGATCACATATAGTATTTGACTTTCTGTTTCTGAGTTAGTTTGCTTAATGGCCTCCAGTTCCATTCATGTTGCTGTCAAGGACACGATTTCATTCTTTTTGTGGCTGAGTAATATTCCATTGTGTGTGTGCATGTGTGTGTGTGTGTGTAATATAATTTCTCTATCCAATCATCTGTGATGCACACTTAGATTGATTCCGCATCTTTGCTATTGTGAATAGTGCATCTGTAAACATAAAAATGCAAGTGTCTTTTTGTATAATGATTTCTTTTCTTTTGAGTATATACCCAGGAGTGGGATTGTTGGATCAAATGGTAGTTCTATTTTTAGTTCTTTGAGAAATCTCCATATCGTTTTCCATACAGTTTGGACTAATTTACAATTCTACCAACAATGTATAAGGATTCCCTTCTCTCTACATTCTCGCCAACATCTTTTATTTTTTGATATTTTAAAAATGAGGGACATGGTTTCTTTATGGTAGAAAACATGGAGTGATTCTAGAATAAACAAATATTATTATGGCTTCCCAAATTGGTAGAAAGATTCCCAATTTTACAGCATCTTAGCAGCTCCCTTTGCAGTCCCAGGTTGTTTAGGGACTTTTTAATGGAAGCTCAGCATAAAGTCTATTTCTTTAGCCTTCTACTCCAGATAAGAACAAAATTATTTGTCTTTGAACTAGCTTGTGTTGACTATATTCTCTGTAATTAAGTTTTGAATGATTCAGATAGTAAAATTAAAAGTGTAGTCTTGAAACACTGGATTTCTTGGACTTCTCTTCTTTGCAGATCCACAGTTAATAGTGATATCAAGCACCTCTTGAAGAAATGTCTTTTAAGCCATGATAAAATCATTCAGTACAATTGACCATTTTTTCTTCAGCAATGCTTAGTCACACAGGTGGAGGAAGAGAGAAGGCATATTGAAAGACTAATCTAGGGGTAGATGGTTGTGACAAAGGCATGGTGGCAGGACAAGGGGAGGGAACTGGTTGTAGTATTGAGAAAATGGATTGTGTTATTATCCACAAGGACAATAATTAGTCTGAAAAGAAATAAAAACAGTAGTGGGGCTGATATATTCAAAGAATATAGGGAAAGGCTAGTGATCCTAATGTGGTTTAAGAGTGAATATAGTCAGCATAAAGATAGGAGGGATTTGGAAGAGAAGAAGAAAATACCATTGACATTGGAATGTTATGAAGTTGAATAAATTATCCATATGGGTGATGTGGATGGATACTGGCAACAGTTTAGGCAAAGGAGCTAAGTGAGAGTCAAATTCCAAAGATATATGAGAGTGGAGGAGATAGAGATCTGTGTGTAGATAGGTGATTGTAAGGAGAAGATCGAAAGTGATGTGGTAGATGGCAAGATTCTCAGAGAAGGTCTTTTGCTCAGATTAGGAAAGACTGATCAATTAAAAATGAGCTGTTGGGAATTGAGCAGATGTTGACATTACCTCTCAACCAAGATATTTTAAATTATGAAAAAAGAGCAACCTGCTATAGGAAAAGTGTCAAAGAGGAAAACCATAATTTACTCAAGAATATTTTGAAAAGATACTAAAGATATAGGATGGTGCTATGGTTTGAAAATATGACTCCTCTAAATCTCGTGTTGAAATTTGATTCCCAATGTTTAAGGTGAGGCCTAAAGAGAGATGTTTGGGTCAAAGGGAGAGATCCTTCCTGAATAACTTGGTGCCATCCTGGCAGTAAGGAGTGAGTTGCTCCTCTTTTAGTTCCTATGAGAGTTCTCCTGAGAGCTGGTCATCAAGAAGACCCTGTAACTGCACTCCCCTCTCTCTTGCTTTCTCTCTTGCCATGTGTTCTCTGTACACACCAGCTCCTCTTTGCCTTCCTTCATGAGTGGAAGCAGTCTGAGGCCCTCATCAGTAGCAGATGCTGGCTTTATGCCTCTTGTACAGCCTGCAGAACCGTTACCTCTTTTCTTTATAAATTACCCAGCCTCAGCTATTCCTTTACAGCAACACAAATGGACTGACAAAAGTTTTCTTTACTATAAAACGTATGTGTGTGGTAATAGTCCAGCGGCATCAAAGTCTGGAAGAGAGTTGGGCTGCGGGACACTCAGAGCAGTATGAGAATGAGACAAAAAGACCAGTGAGGGGATTAGGGAGACAGCTCATGCCTGTAACTGGAGGATTATAGATGAGAGATATGGATGAATTCATAGGCTTTGAGGTTTCCGTTTTCACGGAATTGTTTTCATGCCAGAACTGACCTTCCCGGTGATTCCTGTGTAACCTATCTTAGACACGAAGATAGAAAGAGCCAGGTCCAGCCCCCTACCATGGCCAGAGCTGACCTTGTGGCGGAGACTGGGCCTGGTTCTTCCTGCCTTGGGGGTTCTAGCACTGGGTACACAGGAATCAACATAAACTCCACAAGAAGGAGACAGGACTTCTTAGACAGTCATTGGCTCTATATGTGGGGCAGGGAAACTCAAAATGAGCCTGTTGCTGTTGTCAGAAGGCAACAATATTTTCAGAGGTAATTGAGGTAATATTTAAAAAAATGTTCTGTCATCTTTTGATAGACTCTTAGATTGATTTTTTATCTTGTATTGTGAATAATGCTACAGTAAACATGGGATTGCAGATATGTCTTCAACACACTGATTTTTATTAGATTGTAAGACAATTGGCCAGGTGTGGCAGCTCACACATGTGATCACAGCACTTTGGGAGGTCAAGGTGGGAGGATTGCTTGAACCCAGGAAGTCAAGACCAGCCTGGGCAACCCAGCAGGACTCTGTCTCTACAAAAGCTGCTAGGAAATTATCTGGGTGTGGAGGCATACACCTGTGGTCTCAGATACTTGAAAAACTGAGGTGAGAGGACCACTCGATCCTGTGAGGCTTAGGCTGCAGTGAGCTGTGATCATGCTACTGCATTCCAGCTAGGGTCTTGGGTGACAGAATGAGACCCTGTCTCCAAAAAAAAAAAAAAAAAAAAAAAGATTATGAGACAATTGGATGTATTATGATGGCCTTTGCCAAGAGAATATTAAACCAGACTTGCTGAGTGGATTGTGGGGAAATAGATTTTATCGAACAATGCACAGATGGAAGTGGATATATTGGTCAAGGGTCTGGTACGGCTCTGCTGTCACCCCACAGATGAGAACCTGGTCTTGCTAATCTTAGTTTTAAAATGGGAAGAGATAGGAATTAAATTTCGTTTAATGACAGACTACCTCATATCATACTAACCTCCCTGCTGATAGCAATTATAACTCTGGACAAAATATAGAAAGAGAAGTTGTTGGAAACCATTGGCACTCAACCAAAAGCAGGCAGAGACTGGAAGAACTATGATCTTGAAAGAATGCAAGCACATTGGGTAAGATGCATATTTGGTTGGCTTTTCCCTTGAAGACTTTTCCATTTGCTAGTGTACTGGATGTGGAACTCAAGCAGAAGGCTGTAATCTTACTGGGCTGAGGACTTAGAGGATGAAGGCAGGATGACCAGAGAGTGTGGAAATGGAGGAGACATGAGAAAGGAGAAAGCCAGTGGGTGGAATTTGGGAAGAAGAACCCAAATATAAATTCCCCTCAGATCTTTAACTGACCCCTGGGCTGTGCATGCACAGAGTGAGGCTACAAGAAGTCCAGAAGGAAAACAAAATAGCTGAAGGAAAAGAGCTGATACGAGCAGTGATCTCAGCAGTTCATCGGTTGGAGCGACGGCTTGGAGGTCAAAGCCTGTCCAGTTAAAGGAGCTCAGTGAAGAGGTTGAGTTTCCACTGAAAATCCAGGACTATTCCTCAAAAGTAAAGAACAAGGCTCAGGATTAAGTTAAATCAAAGTCGACCTCCTTAACAAAGCCTAAAATCAAGGTTCCACAAGATCAGGCTGAGTGATTAGGAATTTAACTGTCTGCAAAAACAAAAATGTGAACAGCCTAGGTCTACAAACATTTCCTTAAACCAGCAGTTCTCAAACCTTTAAAGGATTCCAAAGTACTTTTGTTTATATGGGTTACATCTCTCAATATTTACCAGGTTAGAAATCAAAACAGAAATTTAAAAAATTATATTTCAATGCATTTCAAAAAAATAAATATATTGCATGATTATGTAGATAACATATCCTTCAGAAAAATCTATGTTTTGCAAAACAGGAAAGTGAGATGAGCCACATTATTTTACATTTTTGCAAGTCTCTTCAAAATCTGGCATAATAGAAGATAGCTAGTTTCTTATATATGCTTTCCTATTCAGTCTCTTACAATATGTTATTTTGACTGAAATATAAGAAGAAAATCTGGCTACACACACACACACACACACACACACACACGTATTTCACAAAGAGAGGAGTATTTTTATAGCCTATTTAGATAACTATAAATATTTTTCTTTGACACTTCATCAAAAACTGTCAAGTGGCAGTTCCTTAAATAATAATGGTAATATGAAAATGTTTTGAACTCTGCTGCATTAAAATCCATTGGTCTATCTTGCACTTTGAATGTATCTTTTATCCATGCACAAATTTGTAATTCATGCATTGGTCATTTAGAAAACACTGGTTCACTGAATAGTTCTCTCAAAGATTGATACACTTTGTTACACAATATTGGAATATCACATTATTTCATGTCATCACCAATCTTATCAGAAAAGTATATAAGTATTAGGAAGCTGTCATAGTCACAATGGTGGATACAATTTTCTAAAATTCTAATTTTTGCTTCAAAGCTTGAATATTATCATTGGCAACAAGTACTGTCAGTTGTTTTTGCTGAAGTGACAGGCTCACTTTGTTCGTTTTTGAGAAAATGTCTGCCAAATTCTCAAGCCTGAATAACTTATTTGTTTTTTAAAATAAAAAGAATGCTGAAAAAAATGTATCATACTTCAGTATGCACAGAAAATATTGAAAACATATATAACTTAAGTGTCAAGATTTAATAGCATTAACATTTTTTACTGCTTCATCAAGGATTTTTTTTTGAGACGGAGTTTCGCTCTTGTTGCTAAGGCTGGAGTGCAATGGCATGATCTCGGCTCACCACAACCCCCGCCTCCCAAGATCAAGCGATTCTCCGGCCTCGGTCTACTGAGTAGCTAGGATTACCGGCATGTGCCACCAGGCCTGGCTAATTTTGTATTTTTAGTAGACAAGGGGTTTCTCCATGTTGGTTAGGCTGGTCTCGAACTCCCCAGCTCAGGTGATCCACCTGCCTCGGCCTCCGAAAGTGCTGAGATTATAGACGTGAGAAACCGTGCCTGGCCAGGGATACTTTTTTTTTTTCCCTAGATTTTTTTAAAGTTTTTAATTTTTTTTTTAAGTTCTGGGGTACATTTGCAGATCTTGCAGGATTGTTACATAGGTATACACATGCCATGGTGGTGTGCTGCTTCCATCCCCCTGTCACCTACATCGGGTATTTCTCCTAGTGTTATCCCTCCCCAATCTCCCCACCCCCTGCTATCCCTCCTCTAGTCCCCCACCCTGCAACAGACCCCAATGTGGTGTTCCCTTCCTGTGTCCATGTGTTCTCATTGTTCAACATCCACTTATGAGTGAGAACATGTGGTGTTTGGTTTTCTGTTCTTGTGTCAGTTTGCTGAGAATGATGGTTTCCAGATTCATCCATGTCCCTGCAAAGGACATGAACTCATCCTCTTTTATGGCTGCATAGCATTCCATAATGTATATGTGTCACATTTTCTTTATCCAGTCTATCTTTGATAGGCATTTGGGTTGGTTCTAAGTCTTTGCTATTGTAAACAGTGCCGAAATGAACATATGTGTGCATGGCTCTTCATAATAGATCGATTTATAATCCTTTGGGTATATACCCAGTAACGGGATTGCTGGGTCAAATGGTATTTCTATTTCTAGGTCCTTGAATCATCACACTGTCTTTCACAATGGTTGAGCTAATTCACGCTCCCACCAACAGTGTAAAACCGTTCCTATTTCTCCACATCTAAAAACCCTAGAAGAAAATCTAGGCAATACCATTCAGGACATAGGCACAGGTAAGGACTTCATGACTAAAACACCAAAAGCAATGGCAACAAAAGCCAAAATAGACAAATGACATCTAATTAAACTTAGGAGCTTCTGCACAGCAAAAGAAACAATCATTAGAGTGAACCGGAAACCAACAGAACTGGCCAGGGATATTCTTAAATAAAACTGGTATTTTACTTTGCTTACTACGAAAGCATGAAGATAAAAACATACACTACCTTGATTCATGCCAAAGTGCTTCAGGTTTCACAGTGAAAAGAGCGAGTAAGGAAGACAGTTTTGACCTTGGTAACCCCTTAGAAAAGTTTTAGGACACCCAGGAGTCCAAAGACCAAACATTGTACTGCCTTAAACTGAAGAACCCCGTTTGTTAACATAATTTTGGAATTGTGATGGAACCTGGAATAGAAAGGAGTTGAAAAAGACAAAACTTTGGCATCTTTCTTAACTCTGGCTGGACTCTTGGGGGCTGTTCCTAATAGCTGTGTGCATTGTAGAAAACCCACACTTAAGGAAACATTTCTCCACATGTGCTGCATCTGCTCCTGTTCTCTGAAGCTATTTTTCTTTTGATAAGTTCTATATCCTTAGCTAAATTAATCGGAAATTAATAGCAGGGATCAGTGGACCCTTTTGGCTCATCAAGAATCTAAACTGTGAGGGATAAATAGCTAATGCATGCGGGGCTTAATACCTAGGTGATGGGTTGATAGGTGCAGCAAACCACCATGGAACATGTTTACCTATGTAACAAACCTGCACGTCTTGCACATGTATGCAAGAACTTAAAATTGAATTAAATTAAATTTAAAAAATTCTAAACTGTAACATTCCATTCAAATAATCTCATTTAATCTTCACAAGAAGGCACAAATACTTCATCTCCTCCCAGCTTTACTTGCTTGTTAACAGCATTAAAGCTGGGACTTACAGTAACTGAAGAAGGGACACTGAGGGCTTCTTGTATGGCTGTGCTCTAAGGGTTGCTGCAGTAAGGGGTGTGTCTTCGTCAGCAAGACTGCAAGCACGACACCCTTAGTCTACCAGTCCTCTCAATACTCATTATGCCTTAACCTTGGATATAGATTCAAATTACTTGGAGAGCTTTAAAAAATGCTGATGACTTGGTGCTGCACCCATAGATTATGGTATCATTGGTCTAGGTGCAGACAGGACTTGAGGGATTTTAAAAGCTTACAAGGGGACTCTCATATGAAGCCAAGGGCGAGAACCACTGTTTTGGGAGAGGTGAGGAAGATGCCGGGAATGATGGGATACACCTCCTTTTTGGAGAAACACTTGCATTTGCTTCTCTGTCTTTGGCCAATGTTTTTAGTGTTTGCATTACAAAGTTAAACTTATGCTTAACTCACTTAAAATATGGCACTTGTTTCTCCTTAGGACAAAGCCACAGGAATGTTGCAAAGCACCTAGCTTTGTTCATCAGAATCAATTTTACTGATGAATTTGCAGTGTACGGATGCATTTCTGTTACTATGGTATCATTTCTGACGATGCTGAACAGTTTAAGGATCTGTTTTTCTGTTTGCTCTATGTCTGCATTGGAGCTTGAAGGAAATTTAATTTCTCTCCCCTGTGTTTGAAATGTATTGTCTCTCTACATCATAAACAATAAGTTTCTGTGAAGGGCGGTGCTATGCTTAGGCAGCAGTGCTGTGAGACTAACAAATTGATTTCAAATGGAACTGAAATGCCATTATCTGTCTGGTCACAGATCAAATCTGAATCTTTCTCTCTTGAGTGTCTTCCAATGTGTCACTTAGTTTCATAAAATTCCATTTGACTCTTGAGCAGGCTAAGTGGATTTCTGATGCTTTCTGAGACTAAGCATGGACTTCCAGGCTTGGAGAGAGGAGTTACTTCTCTCTCTTGAAAAAACAGAAAGAGAAGAAATACTTTTATTTCTCAACAAGTGGCAGCAATTTAAAAGGTGAACTTTGTGAAGGGACTGAGTTCCAAGACCATCTAGAGCAATGCTCGTCAGAATTTGGTCCTTGTAATAGTTGTTGGTCCCTGCACCATTTATTACCAGTTCACAGGGAGATAAGGGGTTTGGCCAAGACTGGAAATAAACAATGTCAATCAATTTGTTTTTTAGTTCAGCTGATATTTTTGATTGCAAAACTCTCAGTGAAGGAAGCCACACACTGATTTACATTGTGATGCAAGCTTCCTATCTTATCATGGGCCAGCACCTTGAGTAGCATTTTCCTAGAGGAGGGCCAGAGGTGAGACGCTTGTTCCTTTGTCTCTATAGAGATTGATTAGTAAATTAGAAATTAGGAAAGAAAAAGCAATGGACTTTTTCAAAGGCACAGTAGTTTTTATTCCAGACTGAGTAGTCTCAGTCATTATTAGTTTTCTGTAATAAGAGAGCCCATCCAGTTCTGATCAGCAGGTTTGCTAAAGGATTGGTAAGCTGTAGACGGTAAGTCTAGACTAAATAATATCTAAGAAATAAAGGTGCTAAGAAAAACTCATGTCTAATAATATTCTGTCTTGGCCAGAATATATGCCAGTTGTCCCTAGGGCAGTGAATGTGAATAAACTGCAACACCTGAGGAATCTGATGTGTTCTCAAATTGATGGGTCATTCTCTTCTTGAAGAAAGCTCTGAAATCCGTTTGTGAAGGGTCAAAAACAATAGCAACTTGTGCTATTTTGCAGAAAACTGGAGTGTACCCATGTTGCTGGCCTTTGCTTTGGAATTATCTTATTTCATAAGAATGGAATGACTAAATAACATTTTAATCTTTTCACCCTAGTGTAACAACTAGGAGTCCTGGGCAAGGCTATGACTTTCTTGTTAGTCACCAGAATCTAACCTGAGAAAGAGCATCTAGGTACTTAGGAAGAAGCAGTATTGATTCTGGTTTCTGATAAAAGCATAATCTATCACACCACTACACTGCATCTATCTTTGAGATGAACTGCCCTGTGAATGCTGATCACTCACTTATTCATTCCCCAGGGGTATATTGCCAATAAGCTTAGTTAATTGATCCTAAGGTGCACACTTTCTTTTTCACATTTTAACATCTCTGAAGTGCGCAGTGTCTTACAATTAAGGACATCTTTTTCAGTTACAGTCCTGGTGAGACTCAAATGGGAATTGAAGAGGGCAGATTGAAATGATTATCTTTAATGATGTGGGCATGGTAAAAAGAACTCAATAAGTGATGCTGAAGGACTTCAAAGCTACCAGCATTAGGGGACATTTTCTACCCTAGGCCTGAAGGGCAAGGGAGGGAGTGATTACTAGAACCTCAAGAAAACCATAGGTATAATTTTAGGAGAGGCCACCTGAGAGGAACTGTGGCAGAGGAACATAGCTGTCTTATGTGAAGGCAATTTATGGTAGCTAAAGTTTTATGTTTCATGTGGGAATTTAATGGAACTAATATTACCTGGCAATAATACAGCAGTCACAGGTCAGAACGTTTTCTTAAAGGGCTACATAATAAATAGTTCAGGCTTTATGGGCCATGTGGTTTTTGTCACAACTACTATCTCTGCCATTGTACCACAAAAGCAGCCATAAACAATATGTAAAAGAGTATGTGTGGCTGCATTCCAATTAAATTTTTACTTGCAAAAACAGATGATCAGCCTGTGGGCTGTAGTTTGCTGACTTCTGAAGTCGATGATAGGGAAATTCTGTGTCCCATCACAGTTCATCCCTTTTACTCTCAGCATCTACTCTTTTCTTTTGCTGGAATAAAAAATTCATGCTCCCAGGACAAGGGACATCTGAACTATTTATTATCTAGTCCTTTAAGGAAATTTTCTGATCTGTGACTGCTGTATTATTGCCAGGTAATAATAGTTCTGTTATACTCCCATATGAAACCTAAAACATTGGCTGCCATCAGTTCCCTTCACATAAGAGAGCTCGGGAAGATAGAGGTTGGAAGAAACAATCAGCATAAAGACGTTTCAGTACCTCTTTGGTGGCTGGTCATGGCATCTGAGTTGATCATCATTTTAAATTATCCTTAATTCTCTGCCAGCACTTCATCTAGTTGGATTTCTTTTTGAGAGATTGACCCAAATCTTCATTGCTGTAGAGTATGATTCCTTAATGTTCCTGTTTTTATTGATTGCTGTAGTTTCCCATTGGCTAGGTGTAGTAGGAGATACCTCAGTAAATCCCCTGACCTCTCAACATAATTCTTGTAACCAGTATGTATGAATAAACCAATGATTTACCCAGAAGCAAATACAGATAACTATTTCTCTACCTATAGATTCAGTGGCATGGAGAGCCTGAAATGGTTAAGAGGCATTCTCAGATTCCAATGAAATAAAGTCATGTCAGTTTCCTATGTAAGTATTCCTTCCTTAGATGACAAAACACTTATACTCATGGAACCGAAGTTTATGGAGACATGTGGGAAAAATGCCTTAAATAACCTATTAATATATCATAAAAGGGGCCACTTCAAGCTCTATATCTTAGTCACTGAACCATTGCCTTTTGGTTATGAGGGAGATACCAGCATATGTTGGTCACTGGTTTAAAGCATGTTCTACATTGTGTAAGTTAACACCCCAGCTTCACTAAGCATTACCTATCAGCTAATTCTGTAACTGAGCTTTCATCAAGTCATTCCGTTGTTCCATAAAACCAGCTATTTTGGGGTCATGAGGCATGTGGTAAGACTAGTAAATTCCATAGCATGAGCCCACAGATAGGCTTTCTTCAGTGTGAAATAAATTTATTGGTCAGAGGTAATATTGTGTAAAATATTCTTTGAGTCTCAGTATAGTGGTGGAGTCACATAACAAGTAGAACAATATATCTTTCTTATATAAGGGCTATATCTCTCTTGTTCTCTATTATAATGTACTCTAGGGAGACCCTGATTGCCATTATATACAAAGTAGCATTCTGATTCATCATAGTGATGACATTTTGTAGTTCCAGATGTGGCATCTTTTCTAGAGCAAAACAGTAAAGTCCCTAAAGCCTGCTATCCAGCTATTGACTGGGAAAATGTTTTCTTTTTAATTACTATCAACAAACATGATCAGAAGCAGGGCATCTGCTGCAAATAGCACAGAAAATCTTTTCAAGGGAACATATATCTTTAAATGATCATCTTTTTTTTTTGTTCTGTTTTGTTTTCTTGTTTTTTGTAAATTATTTATTTATTTTTGTTTTTTTGTTTTGCTAAATGACTATCTTTACACATTCTAGGAAACCTACAAGAGAATCTCTCTTGATTTTTGACTACCTTATATTTCTTCCATTGAACAGAGGCACTACAATTGGAAGAACTTTTTTTGGTATGTTTTTTATTCAAAGACATTAACATGTGCTATGCACATATTAATGGGCCAAGTGCTGGGAATGCTCAAGTATGTAAGCAATACAACCTTGAAATTCTATTTTGAGAGCCTACCTCCCAAAGAACAGGCATCATATCAATTACTGTATCAATTAAGGTCTTAGCAGGAAACAAATGGAACACAGAAACTGGCTGCAACACAGAGGAAGGAATAGTAGAGGGACTATTTATAAACGTGCAGTCAGGGTCAAGGGAAAACAGCAAGGGACAGTGATGCTAGCAACAGCTGGGAGCCTTTACCACCAGTAGGCCTGAAGGATTGAGGGACAGCAGTGGCTCTGTAGCTCTAGCTGCAGGAGAAGTTCACCAGACAAGAACTATAGCCCTGAGTAGAGGAAGGTAGCCACTACCACTTGTGACCTAGCAGGAGGGAGCTAGGGTAATAACTATACCAGTCTCACTTTCCTCACACAATTCAGTCTCCTACTGCCGGCTTCTTTTGTCCAAACCCAACCAAAATCCAGAAGGTAAGAGAGTCACATTGAAGCAAATCATTAAGGTTCGCCTCTTAGGGCATAAAACAGTATGAAAAGAGCAAAGAGAAAATATGTAAGAACAGATGTAGAATATCCAAAGCAACATCTTAAAAATTATAATTGATAGCATTTGTTTCTTCCTTAGTAGTATGTAAAATAAGTCTGCCTCTTACAATCAATGGTGTCAAAGAGTAAATTAATTCTAGCACATGTAAGTTGTCATAGGATTTTAGAGGTTGAGCAGACTTTGAATATCACTTAGTTCAAATCTCCCATTTTATAGATAAAAAATGGAGGCTCAGAGAGAGCACCTGACTTGCTCAAAATCCACAGCAAGTAGCACAGCTTAGAGAAGGAGCTAGGTTTCTTAACTATCGACTCAGTGTTCTTTATGATACATCATACTCTTTCAAATTTGTGTTAACACAAATGTACTTTGAGTCAAACCTCACATTTATCACTGGCTTAAACCAGTTTGGTATCAAAATGCTTTTCTCTACAGTTTGTCATCAGCAGCAACATAAATATTGACTCTTCGTTGAAAATAGAAGATACCAGCTAGAAGACGTTTGATTAGTATTATGGAATAAAGCTTTCAGGGACTATTTCCTCAGGTTTAGGGGAGGTTGTATCCAGAGTGAGTTGGTCCTCATTGTATTTAGCAGGTTATCAAAATCATATAGAATAAAAATATTTAGGTCTTTCATTTCAAGAACTCTGAAATAAAGTCAGATTACTTGGCTGAGGATGTCTTCAGGATAGCCACAGGAGAACACACACACACACACACACACACACACACACACACACACACAAAAGATGTTAGTAATCAAGCATGCGTATATGCTGAGAAATAATGATTAAGGAATAGAAGGGGCTCAAAAAATACTGCGAATGGGGGTGTCTTAGGACAATGTCAGCATCAACTACAATAGTCTTAAGTATCAATATCAATTCTGCCATTTTCTCTACACCAATGCATCCTACAGTTTGTTGTTCTTGCAAATCAATTAAAGATCTTATTATAATGAACATTGTGATTCAGTGGGCGTGGCTGGGGATCCACATTCTGCATTTCCAACAAGCTTCCAGATGCTAGTAATGCTGTTGGTTAATGAATCCCACTTTAAGAGGCATGTCTCCAGCTCATTACAAACACAAAGTTTCTATTTGGGTTGCAGTTTAGTGAAGTGCAAAGAAATTGGGCTTTGGGATCTGAACTGGGAAGCTCCATGTGGGGTTAGGCTGTATTACATGCTATCTTTGAACTTGGGCAAGTTACTTAACATCTGTGAGCCTCTTAGATCTTTTTTAAAAACAGCTTTAAATTAAGTAACAATTTATAAAGTACTTGACACATAGTAGATGCTCAACAAATGTCACTTCTGATCCCTTTCCTTGATGTATTGAGGGGAGAGCAAAGGGAGTATTTGTGCCAGAGTTTAGACTTACAGGAACATAAATGAGCAAAAACAGAAATGGGAGGGCAGATTCAATAGCTGAGCACCAAGAAGAGTTGTTCAACATCCTTCTATTTTTACAAACAGCAACCAGACACCCACCCAATCTGTGTGTCAATTTAGCAAAGGTGCTTTCCTTCAAAGACAAATAAGTATAAAAACAGGAAGGATAGGTGAGATATAATCCATCTTCAAAAACTCAGAAATAAGAAAACCAAATACCAGATGTTCTCGCTTATAAATGGGAGCTAAACATAGAATACACATGGACACAAAGAAAAGAACAACAGATGCCAGGGCCTACTTGAGGGTGGAGGGTGGGAGGAGAGACAGGATCGAAAACTACCTATCAAGTACTATGCTTATTACTAGGATGACAAAATAATCTACCCCAAACCCTGTGACATGCAATTTACCTATATAACAAACCTTCACATGTACCCCTGAATATAAAATAAGAGTTAAAAAAGAACTCAGAAATAACTCAGAACATGTTAGAGATATTAGGGAAGTGAATTTTATTAAAGAATCCCAATTTGCAGCAAGTACAGGATGGCACAAAGCTTTTGTCTGAGATGCATGTTATATACAGAAGCTTAGAAGTAGGCATGTTAGGCATTTAAGTATTGTTACTAATTTGTAATTAGTAGCATGATAAGGCAAGCAATTAGTAAACATGGTAAGACAGGCACACAGGAACAGTTATTTGTGGCCAAGAATAACAAAAAAACTAGCAGAATAAATGCTGACCTCTCATCATCTCCTGAGATAAAAAAAAATTGTTACTGTTTCCTCAGAGTTCTTTGTCCTTTTCTCTATTTTAAAACAAATAAAAATACTGTATTTTACATTTAAAATTTGTTAAGAGGGTAGATTTCTCATTAAGTCTTCTTACCACAATTAAAAAGAAATGAACTATCAGGCCACAACAAGAGATGGAGGAACCTTAAATGCCATATTGAGAAGTAAAATAAGCAAATCCAAAAAGGCTACATGCTTTATAATTCTAACTATTTAACATTCTGAAAAAAAGGCAAAACTATAGAGACAGTAAAAAGATTAGTGGTCCCCACGGTTTAAATCACAGGAGTTGTTTTGGGCAGTGAAACTATTCTGTGTTACAATGTAATTGTGTATATATGATATTATAAACTTGTCAAAACTAATAGAACTGTAAAACGCAAAGAATGAATCCTAATAGAAAGTACGGTATTTAGTTAATAATAATGTAGCAATAAGGTTCATCAATTGTAATAAATGTACCACATCAGTGCAATATGTTAATAATAGGAGAAACTCGGGGGAAGGTTGTATATGGGAACTCTTGTACGTTCTGCTCAACTTTTCTGTAAACCTGAACTGTTCTGAGAGATAAAGTCTATTAACCAAAAGCAAACAAGACCAACTTCCTATTAAAACAAGAGTGTAGGAGAGTAAATTGGCAGCTGAAACAGGTGAATGCCATGACAAAGCAGAAATGAACAAACATGTAGGTGACACACCCTATGGCAGATTTAGAAAATTATCCTTTATTCCTTTCAACGAAGAACCCCCATTCCAATGTTTCAGAGACCCAGTGATTTTAGTTAGATATTCTTAGATATTGAAAATGTGTCTTCCTTCTCCAGCCCACTAAACCCCTGAACTTATCTTCAGATCCTAGAGAAAGTCTCCTCATGACTACTATGTTCAATCCAGGAATGGAGACCTAGTGCATTCAAAGAGCTGGGCCAATACTTGGGTTGATTATGTGATGCAATTCTCAGATGCTCTTTGAGAATTTGTACAACATATATTTTCAGGTGGACCTGGCTGGTGGAAGAGATTTGAAAGAAGTCCCCAGTGAAGGCAAATGCCCCCTTTCCCCGTGTCCTTTGCAATTTCTGTGTTGCCTGAGCTTGCACGCCCCATTTAGTGAAAAAAAAAAGCCCCATCAGCCGTAAATTGCTCTTCAGGCATAAGCTCCTCACCCCATCTATCTTATTCAAGCAGACATTATGTCTTCCTGCTAACACTATATTGCTCCTGAGAGGAGCTCTCCACCTCATTACATTTCCAGGAATGTTTAGCACCCTTTATAATTTGGTACCCTGGGAAGCTCCCCAGTAGCCCCCTCCTCAGCCTGCCTCTGTGCATTAAGATGCTTTGCAAACAAGTGACTCTAACGGAGCTGGGTTCTGAGGTGGCAGGAAAGAGCTGAAAATGAAGAATAACATTTCCATAAACCCATGTGGAAAAAAGCATGAAGGGCATCTCTTAAGATTATGGTGTGCACGCCGTCAGTCAGAGGGACAATGTAGGAAGATATTTAACTATTAGGGAGCACAAATTAACAGAGGTGGCAGGGAAGCTCAAAAATCAAGAAGATTAAGAAAAAGTCCTGATATCTCTTTATTCAAATAAACTGAAAGCCAATGATCTCTCTTTAAAAATGTTCATTTATGAACAATAAATACTAAGAATGGATGGAAACAAATATATATACCCAATCCCCAATCATTTCAACTACGGGTTCAACCTTGAATGATTGCCGTGACTGCTTTGTGTTGGAATGGCTTCCTTCCTCATTTCCAAAGGAGAAAGATTTACTTATTGGGTTTTATTGATTCCTGTGGATTTGCACAAACAGACTTCCACTTTCTAAAGGCAAAATGAACTATTGACAAAGTAGAAAAAATGTTTGGAAGGAGAAATCAGATTCATTCCCTGAAGTAAATATATCTCACAAAAAAGAAATAAAAATAAAATATTTAGATTCAAATATATATTTAGTTCTTTGCCCTCCTATAAGACATCTTTTCTTTTAGAAAATTCTAATTAAACTTTTGCTTTAATTACTATAATAAAATATGTGATTTATGTGCTGTATTAATTTCTGCTTCCTTCAGACAAAAAGGAAATCAGAGACAAATCTTTACTTGTGCTGAAATACTTGAGAGAAAAGTATGATATACTACCCCATATGAGTGTTTGGGCATTTGTAGGCAATACTAACCACATATTCAACTTTACTTTTTCAAGGATAAAAGAAATCCTTCCCCAGAATATTTTGACAAATTATAGTGAAGTAAATGAGGTACAATTGATAATCTTTGAAACACTATGCATTACTCATGGTAACAACAGTTTGCGTTTCTGTGGAAATTGTTTTGACAGCATGGTAAATTTCTTTCTGTAGATAAAGAACATGACTCTGCACAACATTATTGTGAGACAGGCAGGTTTTATCTTCCTGGCATGGGGCATAGGGAACGTGCCATAGAAAGAGATGGTCATTATACTGGAAGAGAGTGTGGAAGAAAGGGGAGGAAAGATGGTTGCTTGCAGGTTCCATAATCTGTGGACCAAGAAACTGACCAGTTTTTCTCCCCGTGAAATTAAATATTTTCTGTAGTATTTATTATCTAATTGAATGAAGTATGAAATTCCAGCTTAAAATAAATATATTACTATCACCCACAAGGGGTAACCTAGCACAAAGTAAGGGTTTTCTTATGTTTGCTACACTTAAACATTTGAGACCACTTCATTGTGTATAGAATGTACATAGAATGTAAGACCTAACCCAGCATCTAGGAAAAAGGGGGCATAAGAAATTATGGACCACAAAGTAATAGAACTAACTCACCAATAATGATGACCTTTTTAAACAATGGATTAAAATTTGCAAAGCATATTTACATATATTACCTTATTTAATATCTTTAGTTACTCCAAAGTAGCCTATTTATTCAAATTTCACAGGCAAATAGGCCATGTCCTATACTGAATAATTGACTGAAGTCACATGGTTGATAAGTAATCAATTCAAGACTTGAATTAGTATTTTCTGAGTTGAAGTTAGACTCTTTACACCCCTCCATGATTGCCTTGCAGTTAATGATTTCTGGGGATGCAAAGGATCGACTATTTCAAGGTCAAATTCAAGCAGCCATCATTATGTAGAGTTGGTCTGAAGAATATGGTTGATATAATTTGTCCTCTAATGCAGTGTTTCTCAGGCTGTGATCCATTTGTATTAGATTCACCTAAGAAGCTTGATTAAAATGATTGGGATTGCTGGAGATTTCGTTTAGTAGGCTTGGAGCTATGCTCTGGAATAAGTGTATTAAATTCATACTCCAGATGGTTCAGATGATCCTTTGGAATCCTCGATGTGGTGTAATTTTCTGGCTATTGTTCAAACCTTTCCAGATCTAAGTTTTGTTGTACCTTTGCCTGCACGGACACTCCCCTCCTATTTTTCTTCAATTTCAGAGATCATTTATGACACTATTGTAGGAGGAAAATCCTTCTGACAACTTCTAGAGACAATGTTCACTTTAATGTGAAATGTCTACATGGAGAAAAACAAACATTGATCGCAGTCCCCAAATACTACTAGTTCTCACTTTCAGATGTGTCTAGGGCTTGATATTTCATTTCATTTTCCTTCTAAAGGTGAGGTTTACTCTAATTTCTTTCATGGCTTTCTTCTCCTTCACCAAAGGTAAACCTTGGAGTAGTAGGTCGTGATCAGACTGATGAGACTAATATGACTGTGAATCAGGTGGGCTCAATTCATTCATTAGTAATCTCAGTACTTAATGATTATTAGCCATACATTTGTGAACATTTCTTAAGGAAAAAGAAGCTGAGAGTATGAAGTTACTTCAAAATATCTTCGTTTTTGGTATTTTTTTTTTTTTTGACCTGCAAAATCTACATCCTGTTGAGTCCAGCGACAGTAACAACATAAATGAAAGGAGAGCTGATTAACAGAATGAATCTACCACATCCTGTGTGTGTTATTTATGTATGCATGGATAGAATCAGGCTTTTAGACTTGTCCACGTCCCTTTTCAACTTGACTCATCTGAGGGAAAAATGAGAGTTGAGATCTTCAAAGAAGGAGTAGGACATTTCATGCAAGGCTGTGGTCGCTTCTTCTGATAAACTGGCATGCTGGACTGGACAGCACACTTTGCTTTAATCTATGCTGAGACAAGCTGGGCCCAATAGTCTAGGGTTGTAACTACAGTACTTGTAGGAAGTTTGCTTTTGAAAAAATTAATTTTATTTTTAATTGATAAATAATAATTGTATATATTTATAAAGTAAAATGTAGTGTTTTGATACACATATACATTGTGAAATGGGCAAACCAAGTTAGTGGGTATATCCATCACCTCAAATATTTATCATTTCTTTGTGGTGAGACATTCGAAATCCTCTCTTTTAGCTGTTTTGAAATACAAATTTTTTTTTTTTGAGACCGAGTTTCACTCCTGTTACCCAGGCTGGAGTGCAATGGCACAATCTCGGCTCACCGCAACCTCCGCCTCCTGGGTTCAGACAATTCTCCTGCCTTAGCCTCCTGAGTAGCTGGGATTACAGGCACGTGACACCATGCCC
This sequence comes from Callithrix jacchus, assembly GCF_049354715.1. Taxonomy (NCBI): domain Eukaryota; kingdom Metazoa; phylum Chordata; class Mammalia; order Primates; family Cebidae; genus Callithrix; species Callithrix jacchus. The sequence continues at coordinate 38,935,548 of NC_133524.1, read as the reverse complement.
AGCTAATTTTTTTTTTTTTTGGTATTTTTAGTAGAGACGGGGTTTCACCATGTTGACCAGGATGGTCTCGATCTCTTGACCTCGTGATCCACCCGCCTCAGCCTCCCAAAGTGCTGGGATTACAGGCTTGAGCCACTGCGCCCGGCCCGAAATATACATTGTTTTTAAGTATAGTCATTATGCTGTGTCATTGCACAGCATGGTAAGTATAGCAAGGTTGCTTTTAAAAAACCAACTGGTAACAAATAAGGAGATTTTTCTTGATCTATGTGGGCCCCAGTTTCCTTATCTGTTACTTGGGAGTTGGAAATGGTGGTTTCTAAAGATGCCTACAGCCTAATATTCTATGATGTTACATTAGTTAGTTTTCACTTATTCCACAAATAATTTTTGATTACTTACTGTGAGCTAAGCTCTGGGATATAGCTTTAAAAATATAAATATTGTCTCTGCCCTTCTGAATCTTACATTCTAGGGACATGGCAGGGAGGAAAGAGACATAGACATTAAAGGACTCATTACATGAATAATTTATTATAATTGTGATGTGTGCAGTGAAGGGGAAATAGAGGCAGGCTGCTGTGACCTAGTTCAGTAGAGAGTGATCAGGGAAGGTTTCCCTGAGGAGGTAACATTTTAGACCTGGATGACTAATGGGAATCAGGCTGAAAAAAAGAGGGAACAAAAGGATTCCTGGCAAAGGCCATGAGGTGGGATAGAGCCTGGTACAACTGAGAAGCAGAAAAATGAATTATGTGGCTGAAGAGAAGGGGAGGGGGCATGGCCTGGGACAAGCTGGTAATGACCATCTTATGTAGGGCCATAAGCAGGAATTTATATTTTGTTCTCAAGACAATGGGAAGCCACGGAGGGTTTTACAGATCACCCTGGGGATGGACAGATAGATTGATAATGGTAAGCAAGTATAGTCAAATGCGAATGGCAGAGCTGACTGAATTTGGGTGATGGATATAAGAATGTTCACTGTAAAATTCTCTCAACTTTTCTGTATATTTGAACATTTAAAAATAACATAGTGAGGCAAATAACTCTGGCCACAGTAAGGAGAATGGATTGATAGAGGACAAAATTGGTGGCATAGATGGCAGGTAGGAAACTGCTGCAATAACCTTGGAGAAGGGTGGTGGTGGCTTGGACTAGGGTGGTGCCATGGAGATAGTGAGAATTGAACAGCCTCTAGAGATACTTAAGAGGCAGAATCTATGTGATTTCCTGATTGATTTTTGCCTCAGGATAAGAAAGAGGCAGAAACCAAAGATCAATACCAGATGTTTGGTTACTGTTACTGGGTAGATGATGGTACTGAGACAGGGCACACTGGGACAGAGAGACATGGGTGTGAGGGAGATGGTGATATGAAGAGTACAGTTTTTAATATGTTGAAAACATGAAGTATCCTGGTGGAGATGTCATATGGGCAGTGAGATCTGGGTCTGGGGTTGACAGGAAAGGTCTGGGTTAGAGATGTGAGTTGGAAGTGAAAAGTGTATTAAACCTTGAGAGTACAGTACATGATAATGCCTGGGAGGCTGTATAAAGTGAGGAGAAAAGAACTGAGTACTGAAGAATACAACTTTTAATAGTTTTGTAGACAATGAGTAAAGACAAAGACAAAGAAGCAGTGACTTGTGAAGCAGAAAATCAGGGTCACGTGATATTATACACGTCTTCTATTGATGGGCTTTTGAGTTGTTTCCAATCTCTTGCAATAAATATCCTTGTATGTACTCATTTCTCATATATGCACCTATCTCTGGAAGAAAAATACTCAGAAGTGGAATGGTTGAGTAAGATTTATACCTCATTTTGAATTTCAAAGTGTTTATTTTTGAAAGAAAATATGGCTTAGAAAAGCCATCAAACATAGATAGTTTGTTTAACCATATTTAATGTTGTAGTGAATAGGACTGGTTAAATAAACTTGATACATCACTATAATTTAACATTTTGTAGTCATAAAGAAGAATGAGACTCAATATTTTCTGATAGGGAAGAGAAGAAGAAAGACTTAATTTTTCACAATTTTGAGATATTTCAATTCTGTGCCATTCACGTGGATTATCTTTATTTAAAAATACTAATTGTAGTTCTATACCATACTTTTGCCTTTTATTTCCAAGAGCAACACCAAGAGGTTTCTGATAGATTTTTGCATACTTGAGTTTTGCATTATGGGAATACCTAGTTAGATGTTGGATTTTATGAAACCATGATACAGAGAGTTGCTCTACATGTGGCAAAGATCTGAACATATAAAGTTCATGCTCTTCTTGAGTTCCAGTTACAAATTTTAAAATTTATTATTTTTCCATTTTTATTGCTAATGAATAAATCCACTTTGTTGTGTCTGTTCCAGAGATACTTCCAGACTTCACCATCACCACCCTCTTACCGCCCCTAAAAATGTAATTGAAGACAGAATGAGTCACATCAAGTCTGAAGACATTTTATTTTTCCTATGTGGAAAGCAATGATGATCTTACAGTTGTTGTTTTCTGTTTTTTAAGAAGGGCAGCACAGGGATATATGTAGTTTTTTCTTTTAAGTACCTTGCTAAGTAAGCAACCATTTTCTAGAATTAGGTGACTTAGTTTTGAATAAAATTGAAAGTGGATTGCTTACTCTTTTACTACTCATAATACTAAGTATATTCTTAAATCAGTTTTCAAAATTTAAGAGGAAATCTAGAAATATGGAATGACTAGCTAGAATAAGCCCAAAGATGATTCTAGCTCTGTTACTACTAAAACTCAGTTTCTAAACTTTTGAGGATTTTATATGAAATCACATAAAAAATGAGCTTAAGGGCTAGAATATGACTCCAGAACATACCTTGGTCAGATATACTAATGCTCAAATAATCAGACTCTGCTCCAACTTTCTTGACATATGCCCTTTTATCCACCTTAATAAGCATAGGATCATGCCAAGAACTGCAGTGAAGAAAGAACATTGGCCTAAGATAGCCTGGATTTAAGTCTACATTTAGTCACAGCCTCCATATAGCCTTCAGCAAGTTTTCTCAGCTCTCTGGAACTCAGGTTTGGAATCTGCAAAATGAGGAACTGGGCTTGTGCTTCCTTCTAGCTTTAACTACCTTTGCATCTAACTTTTGCGGCTCAAGCATCTGGAATTCCAGATGAGAGAAGGTATGGTAGATTGAACTATTGGCCCCAGTTCTTCATCCCTTCCTGCATCCTCACTCTTATTATGACTTCACTGTGGGCAGTGCATATTTCCCTGCCTCTTCATCTTGGTCGTCTGAGTTCCTTTGACCAATGAGATGTTAGTAGACACAACACAACCAGTGGCTGAAAATGTACCTGAGCAGTGGGGCTCATCCTATTGCAGTTGTGCCACCAAGATGCTCTGGCTATCTCTTTGGCTCAAAGAGGATGAGGCACAAGAAGCCAACCTAGAACCTCAGGCCTGTAGCAGGAAGCAGAGGTGCCATAGCCAACCTTCATATCCATAAGAGAAAGGATTGTCATTTTAAGCCACTGACATCTGGTGTGTTTTTTCATTCAGCATTATTGTGACAATAGTTAACTACTGCAAAAGGAGATAAGCAAAACTCAGCGAAGGAGAAAACAAGGGGGAAGAGAGAAGATAGACTCCTAGATTCTCTCTCAAAACAGGCAGAAGAGAAACAGAAGTAAAATAGCAAGTAGAGTACTTCCTTTTTCATTAAACTAACAAAATGTGAAAAGGTGTATCAATTGGCCATTATTTCTCATTCACTTTTGGTTAATGGCTTAGAACATTTTATAAAATAAATGTTTACAACAGAGCTCTCTAATAGTTAGGTCATCAGTAGGGTGACCCTACATCCCAATTTTCTCAGTCAATTCTAATCAACATTGCTCTTATATAGTTATTTAGCTCTCTTTGTTCTCAAAAATAAACTGATTTAGATGATAAATTCTATAATAGTCATAGAAAGCCCTGTCAGTCTATCTTGAAATGCTACTTGGTTAATCCACAAGTTCGCTGCAATACCAGGACAATCCCCTTGCCCAAGTAACCATCCCAACCAGGTCTTCTTGAGATCATGTGGATTTCTAGGGTGAGCAAAGGTTGGCCAGTATCCCTTCTTCGAACTCTTCAAGTGATCTATCTTCTCAGTGGTCCACTTTCTCCTCAAAGGATCTGAGGAAATCTAAAGTAACTTAGAAAAAGGAGGACCCCAATCTCAATTGTAGTTTCAAATAAGCTTGTGCCATTTCCTTTATGGTATAACCCCTATAAGCCATTGTACAATTTCTTGTTGACAAATTGAAAGAGGAGTACACTTTCTCTCATCCAATCAAGAATGCCCTGACCCATGGAAATACATATATACACTTAGGCACTCAACAAGACCCTAAATGTTCATACTACTGACATCTCTCTCCTCATGTTCCAATACTGTCAGGTGAGAAATGGCAGGGAAGCGGAATCTCAGATCTCAATTTGCTACTGGTAGGAAATGACAACCAGATAGTCCCTGGTGGCCTCATTCTTGGATAACTGGTCCCCTTAGAGCCTACACTTTCCCATGCTGGAACGAAGCATGAGTACACCCTCAAAGGGAGTTCCAGGGTTATTGGCCATCTTCTGCCAAAGGCGCTGCTCTTCCCCCTGAGAGTCCATCCAATCCACGTTCTTCCCATGGCTCACACCTGAAGAAGCGAAACAGGAGCATTATATGTTACATGTGAAATGTTTTGCTCTGCAAGGCATCTATCAATTTCTGAGGGGGGCTTTTGACCAGAGTACCTTTTTACTGCCTTGTTCTCACTTAGCATATATAGTGAGTGGGGTTAGAATTGAATCAATCCTTTGCAGCCTGCACTATTCTCTAATGCCTCGACCATATGAGGCAAATCAGGATGGCCTTGGTGACTCAGTTCCTTCCTACTTTAGCAGAGAGCTGGTTCATCTGGGCTGTGCTAACATGACAGAAGAACGGGATGAATTTGGCTCTCTTTTTTAACAAGGACACTTTTCTGACCTGGGAAGTTTTTCTTTTAGGGGTATAGATATTCTTGGCTCCCCTCAATCTATAAGCAAGTAATTATCATAGTGATAGGACTTTCCTCAACAGAAATGTTTACCGTAGTGTATGCAGATGGTCTCATCTACGTCTGGCCTAGGCTATGGGATAATGAGAGTTAGGGGGACTGTATGTGCTCTACTAGTGCACACATGCTCTACTACTGCAATCCCTCTTCCAATTCACCCTGTTACAGTTGTGTCTTGTGGCACCAGTGGCAGGTTTCCTTGATCTGTTTTTAAACAACATTGGTGTTATTTTAATGAAAAAATGATTTTCTTTCAATCCAACCAGTATGAATAATAGCTGCAAATGCTGGACAGAACTGAGAAGATGATGAAGTAATGTTGGTCTTGAAAGTTGCTCTCCTCCCATCAGAATCCTGGGCTGTCTTGGTAATCATCTCCTGAGTAAAATTTGAAGCAAGGCCCAAGAAAGTACTTAAAATTCACTTAGACTAAAGTGTAAATGTTAGTCTGTGAAAGGACTGAATTTAAACATTATATCTTCCAATCTTCTAGCCTAATGATACAAAGTTACAGTAGTTATATCCGTATTTTAACAATTAATAGATCCTTAGCTAAAGGAATGAAGCATTTGTGGCAATTTCAGGATTTAGCTGAAACTACATATGTACAGTCACTGCACATCACACCTGTAAGAACCGCACCCCCACCTGGGCCCAGTCACAGACCATTCCTGTGGGTCCCCAAATCCCTCACCACTTCCAGAATTCAAACGAACTCCTCCCAGAAAGATGTTGCTGGAAAAGGCCTCCTTGTCCCAGATGGTAAGTTCTAGGCAAACATTCTTTATATCCTGGGGATAGAGGCCACTGAACATGAATGTATGATTCCACTGAGGGTTAACACTCTTTTTTATTACCAGAGTTTTGTGTTTGGTGGCTTTGCTATCATCAGGGAGCAGGTAGCTGTAGAAGAAAAAAACAAACCATCAGTAAGACACTAGACAGAAAATGTCATCCTTGAGCAGTCATTTGAATTTCCCGTAATTTCTGATGTGTCTCTCTCTCTCTCTCTGTGTGTGTGTGTGTGTGTGTGTGTGTGTGTTCATGCACACAAGTGTGATGTGTATATTTTATTTTCTCTCTCAGGTTTCTATATGCTTATATCTGGATTTATATAGTGGAATGAGTTATTATTTCTTTCATGTGGTACAATAGTAAAATACCCTCACTCTCCTTTCTAATCCTGTTTTGGTCTGTGAAAAGAAAATGCCTCCGGTGATAGATAGACACTATTGAATGCCCTGCTTCACATCTTCTTGGCCCTGCCTAGAGCTGACTTGTGGCCAGGATGGGAAGTTCCTAATATGCATTCAGCCTCGCACCTCAAGTGCTTGTGTCTCTTGGTTTCTTTAGTTAAGTAATTTATCTGGTGTTGTGTGAGCTGGCTCAGCTTATGTGCAAGAAACCGTGGAATCACTAGGAATTTAATGGCCCTGGGGCAACCTTTCACCAATGGGTTTGAGAAACTGGTGTATAATTCCCCAACTTCCCTGTCCCTCAAAGTGACAATTCTAAGGTATATTGCACAGAGTTCTTCATTGCTTCCCCAACGGAATCAGGCTCCAGTTGCCCACATTGGTAACCTGCTCACTAACATATGTTTTAATCAACTTCTCTTTCTTCCTTCTCATTTTCTCCACTTCCTTACTGGTGTTTCCTGAAATTTCTTTTCAAATAAAACACCTGTATCCTAGGTTTCTCGATTATGGTCAAAACACTGTATGAGGCTCTACGTATGTGATAAAAATGGCTGTTTTCCCCTTTCAGGGGGCATACTTTAGAAAAGAAGACATACGTACATATGGAATCAGTACATGAAACAAAAATGAAAAGTGCTACAAGCAAATGACTTTACGATGAAGCTACATCAAGTTACTTAAGATTTTATTTCATGTACCAAGCAGAGACTGCTTATTATCTCCTAATATTCATTCTCCCCTTATATTCCTCTAAAAAACTGTTTTTATTTGAGCATAGTGTTTCCCAGAATAAAGACTACATTCCCCAGCCTCCCTTGCAGCTAAGATAGCCATGTGACTAAGTTATGGCCAATGGGATATAAGAAGTAGTGCTTATAAAACATCTGGAAAGTGTCCTATCAGCTGGAATTTGTATGAGATAGCTGAAACATGAACAGCTATCCTAACCCATTAGGTGGATACCATAAAGAGATGGAAAAATTCTGGGTCCCTGATAATCAGGATGCTTCCATACCTTCCCTGGAGACCTTACCTTCAGTCTTTGTTTTCATGTAAGACAGACAGAAAAACAAAACTTGTTTAAGTCACTTTTTTTTTTTGGCTCACAGACAGACCTAATGTTAACGGACATATTTTACAATATTAAATTTTACAGAGGTCTATTCTTGCTCCCTGTCTTTTTAAAAAAACTCATGTCTTTTTAGAATCAGCCTAACTATAGACATAATTTACCAGAAAGTTACTGGCTTTTGTTTTTCTTTCTAGAACAAAAATACTGTCTTTTATTATTTCTGCTTTATAAATTTTCCACAAGATAAGGTGAATACTCTTCCAGAAGATGCCAAGTACCATTGCAGGGTCAAAATGTGGCCACAGGTCGGGAGTCACCTCCTCATTCCACCAGACAGTGAGCAGCAGAGACTTAAACTGGATGGTAGGGCTTATGATGCAAATTACAACTGCAGCATCCAAAGAAAGAATTTCTTCTGTGCTTAAATCTACTGCAGGAAAGAGTGAAGGGAAGATGTGCCAGGATTCAGGCACACACACTCACCAATGGGGAAGCCCCAGATATCTGCTTCTCCCCACGACTGGCTTTACCAAAGTTAGAACATGTGGCCAGGTGTGGCGGCTCATGCCTGTGATCCCAGCACTTTGCGAGGCTGAGGTAGGTGGATCACTTGAGGTCAGGAGTTCAAGACCAGCTTGGCCAACATGGTGAAATCCTGCCTCTACTAAAAATACAAAAAAAAAAAAAATTAGCTGGGCATGGTGGTGCTCATCCCAGCTACTCAGGAGAGTGAGGCATGAGAATCACTTGAACCTTGAAAGCAGAGGTTGCAGTGAGCTGAGATGGTGCCACTGCAGTCCAGCCTGGGTGACACAGCAAAACTCTGTAAAAAAAAAACCCATAAAAAAAAACAACAAAAAAACCAAAGTTAAAACATGTAAGGGTGGGCTCAACCCATTTCCTTGTAGGAAAAAAATATACTTTTTCAATATGGCATGAGACAAGGAACAATATTGCCATCTGACTCAAAGAATGAACCTCATGGTCTGGCATCATTAGAATTTGTTTTACCTTATTTACTTTATGGGGCTCCATGAGGGCAGGGGTTATATGTTTTTTATTTTTGAAAGCATAGTACCTGGCGCTTGGCACATGTTCATTTTTGTGTTTGTTTGGACTAATGAAAAATAACCTTGCAGTCTTAGTTACTCTAATTCCAAGATAAAAATATCCAATAGTCGGAAATCAAAAGGGATTTGACATTTGAGTTGCCTAGAGTTGGGCAAGAATATCTATTTAAAGGGCTGTGTTCCCTCAAGAAGCTGCCCTTTGCTCTGCAATGTGGGCACAAATGCCTAGCAGGTAGCCTTAGAGCCTCTCCAAAGCATTCTACAGTGGATGGGTCCAGCAAGGATGCTCTGACATCTCTACTTTTTACAATTTCCCCCAAGAGAGAAAAATATCGAGGATCTGATATTTTGGTTATTGTTGGATATTGCCAGCACAAAATGATAACAAAGAACAATAAAAATATATTACACCTAGAAAATAATACTTTTTTTTCCTTTTGATGATGAATCTTATAGAAAAAAGTTGTCTGTCTTGAGATTAAGAGTGATGGGAATTACTGAAATACGTTGGAAACAGAGTGACAGCTAGAATCAGCAGTTTCCTCAATGCTTGTATTGTTTTAGATGTAAGAGCCAGTATTTAAGGGTATTTCTCACTGACACACTTCTAGTAAACAGAACACGGAAGGCTTACAGCCACCATTGGTTTGTGGATCACAGATCCTTTCATCTCCAATTAAATATCCTCCAAAATGAGCCAAAACAAAGTTACCCCTTCACAAAGGTATCAGAAGTGCCTCCTGACTTCACTGCTGTCAAATTCTTTGCCTCTTTGATGAACACTTCTAGTATTCCTCCAGAGATTACAAGTGACTCCTTTTTCTTTCCCTTTTTAAACGTCTTCTTTCCTGTGTTAGCCACCAAAATGAGGGAATGGCAGGGAGAGAGAGAAAAAAACAGATAAATCATGGATTCTGTTTCAAAATTTACAAAGATCATCTACAAAGATATATTTCATTTGCTAATTGAATTGGGCCCTTACATTATTGTGTATTTTTATTCATTTAAACATTTTTGCCACCATTGAATTCCTTCCAGATAGGTCTTTCATTTGTATTTGTTGAAAAAAATGAGCAAATAAATTTAAAACTTTAAACACTCCCTTAGAAAGCATATCTTTTCACAGGATATAACTGAATGGAATGCCTAAGAGTTTCCTGGAGCACCCTTCATGCTCTTAGTGAGAAATAACTATGAAGAAAGCTACATACAAACACCAAAATTCCAAAAGAGAAAATTCCATAACTTCCTTTGATATTTTAATCTTACAAATAGTCAGTTTTAGTCAGAGCCAGCTCTAGAGGCTACAGCCCAAGCACAATTACATTTTCGGGTGAGAGAAATATCTTTTTCACCTCACTTTTCTATTCTTATGAAACACATTCAATATGAATGATATAAACCCGTACCATGACCACCATCTTTAGTACTGTTTTAAGCACTTTACATATATGAACATATTTATTCTTCACAACAGCCCTTCGAAGTGAGGAAATTGAGGTCAGGAGATTCTGAGTTACTTGCACAGCATCACACTGAAAAGCGTAATAGTGAATGGGGACAGAGGAGGCTGCCTGCAAGAGTTGATGGAAAAAGAAGGGCAGTGTAGTTTGGATGTATGTCCTTACTCAAATCTCAGGTTGAAATGTAATCCCCAATACCGGAGGTGGGGCCTGGGGGGAGGTGATTGGATCATGTGTGTATTTCTCATGAGTGGTTTCGCATTGTCCCCTCGGTGCTGTCCTCATGATAGTGAGTGAATTCCTGTGAGATCTGGTTGTTCAAAAGTATGTGGCACCTTCTCTCTCTCTCTCTTGTTCCGTCTTCTGTCATGTGAGACACCTGCTCCCCCTTCACCTTGTACTTGTAAGTTTCCTGAGGCCTCCTCAGAAGCAGATGCTTGCTTTATCCTTCCTATATAGCCTACAGAACCATGAGTGAATTAAACCTCATTTCTTTAGGCATTACCTAGTCTTGGGTATTTCCTATAGCATTGCAATAACTGCCCAATACAAAGGTGAAGAGAGATTTATAAATTGACTCGATCTGAATTTTTCCTTTAAACTTTGTGTTCTAGACCAATTTCTACCTCAAGAATCTCTGAATAGCTGTGAATGTCATAAATCCATGGAACAGTTTCATATACCTGCCTCCCAGCAGCCTGTTTTCTCCCCACTCTGGGGGGAAGATCCTATATCTTTCGGACTAACAGAAAACAAATCTGACCACTAAGATTGGTTTCTAAGTATAAATCTTGTCCTTTCCTTGTAAGAAACCTGCATTCTTTCATATATACAGTATACACATCTTAACTCTCCCCAAAAGACAGTGACACCTAACTTTTTATGTTTTGTTTGTGTAATATGAAAGTAACATAATGCAACCGATCTCTGATACCCACTACCACACTTCTAGAAACAGAATGTCATTGATCAAAGTCATTGATTTTTACTCTACCTTGTAGCTGTTCTGGTGGAAGCATCAGGTTCTCCTCTGGGGGAATGTAACGTAAAACAACTGTCAGCTCTCCTTTGTATTGAAGGCCAATATCAGGAGCAAACTCCACCTGGCCAAGGAGAAATAAGTAAATTGAAAGAGTATGAATGGTGAACTTAGTATTTTGCAGCCCACATTTTGAATGTGCAATTATTTACTTGGTGGCATAAATGTGACAATCCATTCCCATTTCAACTCTGTTGGCTCTCATTGGTTTAAGAGATGCCTTAGGTAAGAGAAAAGAAAGGTTAGAAAACTCTATGAAGGGATTTACATATAACTTTTAACACGTGAGTAAAAGGAATTTGAAAGAAGACATATAACTTATATTTGGCCAGTCAATACATATTGAGCACATGTGATGCACTGATGACTGGACCCATCACTGAGTTTACATATGTAGTTTGGGATGTGAAGAAGCAAGAATAAAAATGCCACTGAAAGTACCTCCAGAAATCACTTCTCCCTAACATCTTTGATGTCTTTTAAGGTTTTACCAAGTGACCAAGAAGGGAAAAGTAGGCAATAATGCTTGATTTACATGGGGCAGTCATCCATCAACTGTTAAAAGCAATATTGGTAATTTATATCATCAAAATTCAAAACGGACAAAGTGTGGTACACTCAAACTTTTTTGGTGGGAATGTAAAATGGTGGAGTCTCTCTGAAAAACAATTTGGCAGCTGCTTGTAAGACTAAACATGCAACTACCATCCAATCCAGAAATTGTACTCTCGGGCATTTATCTCAGAGAAATGAAAAATTATGTCCACAAAAAACTTGGATACTAATATTTGTATCAGCTTTATTCGTAATAGTAAAAAAAACAGAAACTACATGAATTTCCTTTAACAGGTGAATGGTTAAACAAACTGTGGTACATCCATACCATGGAATAGTATAAACATCAATAAAAATGGAATCTCTAGAGAATTATATTGAGTGAAAAAAGCCGTCTTAATATGACATATACAGTATGATTTCATTTATGTAACATTCTTGAAATGACAAAATGATAGAGATGGAGAACAGATTAGTGATTGCCAGAAGTTAGGCATGTGAGTAGTGGGAGGGAGTCAGATGTAGTTATAAAAGGTCAACCTGAGGGGCATATGTGGTGTTAGAACTGTTCTGTACCTTGACTGTTATAGTAGATACACAAACCTACAAAGGTGATGAAATTGCATAGAACGAAATATACACACACAAATGTGCACACACACACACACACACACACACACAAATGACTACAAGGAAAACGGGGAAATCTGAATAAAATTGGTGGATCATATCAATGGCAATATCTTGGTTGAGGCTGGGTGCAGTGGCTCATGCCTGCAATCCCAGCACTTTGGGAGACCTAGGTGGGAGAATAGTTTGAGCCCGAGTTTGAGATCAGCCTGGGCAACACAGTGAGACCCTATCTCTCAACATATATATATATGATACATATATATATAATATATATGTATTATATATTATATATATGATATATATGTATCATGTATATCATATATATATATGATACATATATAATGCTGGGCATGGTGGCATGCACCTGTAGTCCCAACTACTTAGGAGGCTGAGGTGAGAGGATAGCTTGAGCCCAGAAATCTGATATTACAATAAGCTATGATTGTGCCACTGTACTCCAGCCTGGATGACAGAATGAGGCCCTGACTCTAAAAAATTAAGCAAAACTTGGTTTGATATCATAGTACAGCTTTGCTATTGGTTACCACTGGGGAAAGCCGGGTAATGAGTACATGGGATCTCTTTGTATTGTTTCTTATAACTGCATGTAGATTTACAATTATCTATAAAGTTCAAATTAAAGAAAATCAATGTGCACATGCACCCAGAACCTCTCTTCTGTAGGTCTCCCACTTGCCATTGGGTCAACTGAACACTGAATTCTTTCATACGTAGAGAAAGAAAGGTAGTATACTTTGTTAGGCTTTCCCTTTAGGGATCTGACTTCTGAGTCAAGAGCAGAGAACTGCTCTCAGAAAGGAGAGAGTGAGAGAGTTCAGAAACCTAGCCCACTCATTGCAAAGCCAGGGGCTGTTCAAGACTTGATACAAATAAACAAAAAAATAATAAAAACCATTTTTTTTAAATACTGAGACTATTACAAAGAAAAGGAATCCTTGCCTGACTTTCCCTTTTGTTTCCTGTTGGTGGCAGTAAAACTTACTAGTAAGGGTGGGAAAATATTTGAAATATTTTATTCAACCTTCTTACCAGGGGCAAAAATGAGATTATATGGTAAAATAGACTATTCATCTAATAGTTAATCTGATTATTTTAGATCAAGTTCCTTGTAAATGTGCTCTTCATTTTGTTTTGATAACCTCAGTAAATTTTAGTTTAAGTGAACATCATAAGTAGAAAATTATAATGGACGTTATGACAGATTAAAGATGCTTACCACTTTTTTTGGTACTGTCATCAATGAGAGATGGGGTATTTGTAAACTTTCTTTGGATCTGAGTGGACTCTGTGATTGCTTTAACTAGTATTATAGAATATTGCAGAAGTGACAATGTGCCAGTTTTGGGGTCCAGGTCTTAAAATTGACAGCTTCTACTTTCTTTCTTGGAATGGATGTTTCTGAATGCTTCCTCTGAGAACCATGCTAAGAGAGGCCTACATTAATGAGAAAAGCCACATGTAGGTGCTCCAGCTGGCAGGCCTAGGTGAGTTCCCAGCCAGCAGTTGACATCATGTGTAAGACATGGAAGTGAGCCAACTTCAATGCAGTTGAGCTTTCTAATGACATCACCTTCAGTCAACCATCTGACTACAGTGGCATGAGAGTAGTCTCAACTACTTAGGAGGCTGAGGTGAGAGGATAGCTTGAGCCCAGAAATTTGAGATTATAATAAGCTTTGATTGTGACAGTGTACTCCAGCCTGGATGTCAGAATGAGGAACTAAGTAGATTAGTCTAGTCAACCCAGAGAATCATGAGACAGTAAATTCTTGCTGTAAGCTCTGAAGGTTTAAGGTAGTTTGCTATACAGCAATAGTTAACCAGAGCAGGCTGTGTATGTGTAGGAATCACATACTAATATATAGTGTGCTAGTAGAGATCAAAAACATGCATTATTGGGATTTACCAATGTTCCACTGGCTTTTGGCTTAAATTAAAATATACTGTTGACCCTGTATAAATACAGACCTCAAGTCTCAGGAAAGGAGAACACAATAATGATGAAGTTTGTAGCATTATAATCACATATAAAAAATTAAAGTGGGGGAGTCATCTTGCAGCCTGTACATATTTAATGTTTTAGGGTATTTTTGATACTTATATTGGCATGCCACCATTGTCATTATCCAAGCAACTCTTACTCAGAAAAAGGTAGCATAATTCAATCAAATTTAATTCAACTCTACTATCACATATGGAATGCTTACATTTTTATAAGGCACTTTGCTAAGTGCTAGGGGGACACATAAGAAAGACTCTGCTTTCAATGAGTTTTCAGTCTATCTAGTAGACATATTTGCAGTAGAAGGATCTATTAATTCACACTTAGTTAACTGACTCATCAGATTAATCAATGTTCTTCATCCCTAGTGAATAGCAGAATCCTTTCTGCAAAGAACATGCATCTGTTCCCATCAGTTGAATTGTATGCACACTGAGAGTCAGCTGCATTAGTTAGTTCCCCAAGCTTTTTAGGCCAGGCATATTTGTGATTGTAATTATATAGTTTAATATCACACAAACTGATGAATGCAGAAGACAGCTGCTACTATAAAAATTCAGCTGAATAGAAGAACTAAAGATTTAAAAACAAAGTTGCTATTGGATTATATGTGGGCTTGAATCTATAAAAGATTAGAAAAGAATCACAAATTTTTGAGGAGAATTTTGCATTTGGTTTACTTTGAAAGTATTCTTATGTTCTTGTTTCATTTGAGGAAAAACTCAAATTAGAATCTGTTGATGATGATGAATTAGGAGAAGAATTTATGCAAAGAATATATGGCAGAATTTTATTTACTGAATCAAATTTAAACAAAATTAATTGTCTCTGTATCAGAAGACTTGCAAATAAATGTACATTTACTTGGTTTAAGTTAAAAATAAATGTTTAAGAAATGCGTTGGGAAGCTATAGTAATTAAAACAGCATGGTACTGGCATAAGAACAGATATATAACACCAATGGAACAGAATAGAGAGTCCAGAAATACATTTATGGTCAGTTGATTTTCAACAAAAGTGCCAAAAATACACAATGGGAAAAGGACAATCTCTTTAATAAACAATGTTGGGACAACTGAATATCTACATGCAGAAGAATGAAATTGGACCCTTATTTTACACTATATACAAAAATCAACTCAAAGTGGATTCGAGACTTAAGCATGAGACCTGAAACTGTAAAGCTACTAGGAAAAACATAGGGGAAAAGCTCCATAACACTAGTTTGGGAAATTTTTTTCGTTGTGACCCCAAAAGCAAGAAGAAGCAAATAGGACTACATCAAACTGAAAAGCTTCTGCAGACCAAAGAAAACAATCGACAGAGCAAAGAGGCAATCTACAGAATGAGAGAAAATAGTTGCAAATTATACATCTGATATGGTTTAAGTTAAATAATTTAAGCTAATAGCCAACATACATAAGGAACTCAAGCAATTCAATAGTAAGAAAACAAATAATCAAATTAAATGCTGGGCAAAGGATCTTAATAGATATCTCTCAAAAGAAGACATAAAAATGGCCGACAGGTGTATGACAAAATGCTCAACATCAGTAATCACCAGGGAAATGCAAATTAAAATCACAATGAGCTATTACCTCATACCTGTTAGAATGCCTATTATCAAGAAGACACAATATAGTGTTATATAGCTACCATATATATGATCTAGAAATCCCACTACAGGGTATATAGCCAAAGGAAATGAAATCAGTATCTTAAAGAGATTTCTACACTCCCATGCCCACTGCAGCATTATTCACAATAGCCAACATATAGAAATAACCTAATTGTCCATCAATGGATGAAGTGGTAAAGAAAATATTGTATATATACACAATGAAATACTATTCAACCTTAAAAAATAATATCTTGTAATTTGCATTTGCAACAACATGAATAAATCGGGAGGATATTATGTTAATTAAAATAAGTCAGGCACAGAAAGACAAACACTGCGTGATCTCATTTATATCTAAAATAGATGCAAATCTAAAATAGTGGAATCTAAAATACTTGAAATAATAGAAGCAGAGAGTAGGGTGATGGTTATCAGGGCCTGGGATGGGGAGAATTGGGGGACATGTTGGCCAAACAAAATAAAATATCAGCTAGACAGGAGGAATAAATTTGAGGAATCTATTTTATAATATGGTGACTATAGTTATTTATAATAACACTGTTTTGTATTCTTGAAAGTTGCTAAAAGAGTAAATTTTATGTGTTCTGACCACAAAAAGTATGGTATGAGAAGTAATGTTTATGTTAATTCGATTGTTGTAGCCATTCCATAATATATACCTATTTAAAAAACACATTTTACATAATAAATATATACAATTTTTATGTGTCAATTCAAAGTAACTAATTAAAAATTTAAAAATGCATTGATTGTGTGTGTTTGTATGTAGGTGATTTCTGCGACTCTCTTTATTAACTGACCTGGTTATAATTTGGTTGTAATTTCTGGGAGAAGAGGGCTTCTACTATGCAGAAAGTTCAATGTAAGATAAATGTTGACAGTTATTCCAACACAAATAAAAAGAAACTATTATGGGAAGAGAGAGATTAATCCAGATTGAAATAAAGAGGTGGCTCTTGCCTGGTCCTTAAAGGATGGGAGACATGAGGACAGATGAAGATGGATTGAAAAGGTTAGTCCAGATTAAGAAAGCAATATGAGCAAAATACGGTGGGGACTATGTAGAATTTGTTTAGAGACTGTTAGAAAGTAAAATGTGATCAGGGGTGTGTGTACAAGGAGGTAGTAGCAAGGAGGATGGAAATAAGGTGTCATCTCAGGGTTTCCTAGAAGATGCTAAGGCACTCATTTAAGTTACAGCATGTTATTAGGAAGGGTAGTGGGGAAGGGGAAACCAAAAATGAAGGAAGTTTAAAGATATGATATCAGGCACAGTTCCAGGGAGATAAATTTTGTTAAGTCCCATAGGGATACTCTGGAGATGTGACAGATCACACTTCAGAGCTGTTCCAATCAGAGGCAAAAAGTGGAAGTGTTGATGCTCCTTCCTCCACCAGTCATTGATCAAGGCTCTGCCCACCCCCAGAAGACTTAAATACTCAGGCTATTCTGGCTTTTCTGCCTGCCGACCAAGCCCTTTCTAGCAGCCCGAGAGCTCCCCTCCTACAATGATTGGCAGGGGTTGGCTGGTGGGAGTGAAAGTGATGGGGAGACTTATTTGCAAGCAAATGGGATGGGTAGAGTACTGACATCTTTGGCTGCTACGGTAGGCTGGGCCATTCAACAGAACACTGAGTGCCAGGGTGAGGGTTAATATTTATTCTAACCATATTCAAAAGCAGTAGGGAACCACTGAGACTATCTGAGCAGGGATGTGACATAAGAAGATGACACCTACCACCTTCTGCTTTCTGTAAAAAAAAGAGAGTAAGAAAGAGACTCCCAGTGCATTTACAGGTGTAACATGAGTAAGGAATTACAGACAAAGGTCTGCCAAAAAAAGAGAGAGTCATTAATCTAGGTAATACTGCCAAAGGACCATACTTGAATAAGAGAATGTTTCCTTGGAAAACCACTTAAGCTTGCTGTTGATTTTCAGATATACTTGTTTTTATAATAGCACGCTCTGGGAAAGCAAGAAAGGCAATTCATACAGATAAAAACTTCTTGTTTAACTACCTGACATACCTTTCAGAAGGATAATTATTTATGGCTAATAAATAATCCCATGTCATGAAGTAAACTGGAAGTTGTATTCTGAAACTACAGTATGTTTGACAACTTGAGTTCTTTCTCTGCATCAGCCTCCTCACTGGCTTAGGACGGTAGGACCTAACCCATACAAAGATAAATATTGAGGAACCTTCACTAACAGAGTCAATAAGCAACAAGGCACCATGTCTTTCTGGCGCTCCTAGTGCAGAAGCATGTTAGTATTTCTGAGTTGTTAATGATTATTAATTCTGATACCCTATTACTAGTAAAATCAGTCCCTATAACCCACGTCTCACCTTCTCGACTGCATAATCTATGAGAAACATCGAGTTTCCAAGGCTGCTCATACTACACTGCAGCTGCTGGAGTGACAATTGCATTGAAATGGCCAAGATAGGAAACCAAAACTGAAGTGCCACTTCACATAGCTGGCTGATAATCAACCACAGAGAACCCAGCTTAGCCTGAGAATGAGCCAGTAATGAAGTACAAGGCAGCATATAGAGCACGCCTTTGTGCCGGTCCTCCTCATTTTTGGAAGACATGATATCTAAGCACATCTGAGTCTTCAGCTTTTCTTCTATATAGAATAGAGAAAGCTGGGCAGAGGAAGATGGCAGAGATTAGAGACACTAACTTCTGTTGGGTTCCTCAGAAACAGACTCTAACGTGAAGATTCTTATGCAAGTGATTTATTAAGGAAGATCTCTCAGAGAAACTAGTAAAGGGGTATGGGAAGCAGAATAGGGACATGTCTAATCTTGGGCAAAATTCCACAGAAGGTAACTTCTACCTGATGTGGTAGTACACATAACACTTTGGAGTTTTTCCCACTTTCAGTAAGGGAAGTGGACCTTCATACTCCCCACCTATCACTTCTTGATGAAGGGTTGTCTTGTGGCAGGGGGTACAAAAATTCCCAGGACTTCTGGCTCTCTGCCCATGTAGGCAGAAAGCTACAGTAGCCCAAGGGAAGTCTTCTAAAGAGAGTCTCAGATGGAGGCTGTTGTGGCAAACATCCTAACAGACATAGTTAGGGACCTAAGGGGATCTGGCAGAGGACCCACGGTATTCCACAGTGAATGCAATCAGAACTTTTCTACCTTTAGTAGGCTCAGAAAGACTTAGAGATGCTTCCCTCTTATGATAGAATGTGAACCACTCATTGATAATGTAGAAGTGATTACTGTGGAAAATGTTGATTTCTAAGCACAAAGGATGCCTGGGAGAGATCTAGGAGAGCTTAGATAGCCTTTCAGCAAAGTCCTTCAACTATTTCCAGGAAACTGACTGGAAGAATGCTATTGTTCCCTCGAAAGTGGTTTCCAAAGACCTCCTATGTGCTTTAATATTAATTTCATGACAGGTAAATTAAATGTATGTACTAAGATGCATGTTACTTGTTCTCTATCTGGGTCATACATCAGATTATCTCTTGGACATTTTCTAACTATGATGTTCATTCATAACACAGAAAAGGAAGTAACTGATAGGAGACTGCAAAGTCATAGTGAATGCTATCTTTTACAATTCAATTCCAAAAGACTTAATGCTGAAATGATCAAATATTTTTTATATTTAATGTCAGGGGAATGCTATGCTATTATGGACTTGTTTGTTGTTAATACTGTATTTTCTATCTCTATCACAGTTATGTTGGGCATGGGCTTGCAGTTGTCTTATGCTTAAGGATTTTTTATTGTGTTTTATTGTAAATTTTGCCCACAGCACAAATATACCTCCTAAAGATTTTCCATGGTTGTTTACAACAAGTTTCAAGTTGACAGTTACAAAACCTTACCAGAAAGTTGTATTTAACTTCTGAATCTCAGTGTCCTCATCTATAAAATGGGGATAATTGTACTTACCTCATAGGTTGTTGTAACCATTAAATGAAAACAATACTACTGTCCATGATGTTATGGGGGGCATCATTTATTTTTGTTATCTAGCATCTTTCATCATTCCTTTAGTACTACTGTATCTGGATTTCCTCTGGGGCAATCCCACCTTCAGAATCAGGGTATATTCTGATTGTCTTAACCCAGCGAATGCATCTCACTTCCCTGGACACAGTCATAATCTTAGAATAGGCAAATGATAGAATTAGGAGAACCAGGCCCAATGCACTGATTTGGCTGTTTGAGGAGGAGAAATGCTCTTCTCTTCTGAACAGTGTGGTGCAAAGATGAAAGGCTTGAAGCTACTGTGGCTATTAGAGAGGCACGCTTGGAGCTAGTCAGGGAGGACAACACTGCATGGAACCTGAAAATGAAGCCAATGAAGAGAAAAAGAGATACCAAGAAATTCCAAGGCTTTGATAAGATTTGAACATCTGGATCAAGCCATACCTAATCATTGCTGGCTAAAAACTTCCTTTATTTTTTGAGCAGTATGAACTGGAGTTTCTGTCCATTGCAATACAAAGATTCCAAATAGCATGTATACTACCTAACATTTATTGAGAGCTTACAACGTTCCCGATAACATGCTGACCCATGAATGTTTATTTAAGCCTCGTTGCAGACCTATAAGCTACATCCAATGATTATATTACAACTTAAGACACTAAGGCATAAGAAGTTAAATAATTTGCCCAAGGTCACATGGGCAGTCATGAAGCCAGGACTGAACCAAGTAAGTTTGATTTGAGTCCACCGTTTTTTTTTTTAAATCATAATGTGGTTTTGCCTTTCTGTATATAAAGAATAATCTTTGGATGCATAAATGTGACCTTTACTCACCTCCCTTTTGGCTTAAAAAATAGTGCAAATGCATAGAGAATCCGGTCGCTTAACATGAACCCAAGGCACTGTTGGTCTAGATTAGAACATGCTATATAGTATTGGCATTTAATTATCAGCTCTAAGATTGTTTTTCTGAATGTAACTCAAGGCCTGTGTAATGAATCCCAGAAGTAGAAATGTAAGAAAATCAGATACTTAAGTACTGGTTATTCCCTCATATGAGCAAAGGCAAGACCTCGCCTTCTTATGGTCTGAATTGTGGAGAAGCACAGGTAATGTTTTAAGATTATTCATGCTGTATGAATTTGGTTTTGCCTGTGTGAAAATGAAGGCTCTCTCTCTAATAAGATTATACAATGTGTTGCTTTCAGTGCTATACAAGGAGATTGCCAAATAATGATAATCTTTAGTAAAAAATATATATATATGATTATGTGGCTTTCATGATACAGATGACTTACATTGACAAAGAATTTCCAAAACAGTGGATTTACAATATTTTTCTAATATTATTCCAAAATTTGTTGCACTAATTTTTGTAGATTACTACTTGAAATTTGAAAGTCATCAAGTTATTCAGGCATAGGACATCAATTTTGCTTGTAAGTTGTCTCATTGCATAACTGACTAATCTGAGAGCATTTCTTACCTTGGGCTGAAGCACAAACCACTCATCAGTTGGATTTTCAAAGTTCCATGAGTCAAAAGGAATCTCTACTTCACCAAGGAAGTTATTACGTCCAAATCGATCATAGTGCCATACAGAGAGCTGCAGAGTTCTTGTTTCCAGCTGGGTATGGCTGATGGTGTACTGCAAACGAGATTTAAAACATTGCACTCCACAAGGAGGGCCTCTAGCCGATTCCAGGACAGGTTTAAGTTTACTTCCAACATCGTTCAGATCATATACATCAGTAGTATGAACAAAACAAACACAAAGAAAACTCTTTGTTTTTCTTTGTTTCTGCTACAGTTGAAGTTCTATGCCATAAATTCATTTTGCGCCAGACTTAGCATTCAAAGATATATACACAATTATTTGAGGTAGAGATAAACTTCAGATACTGTATAAAAAGTGTTAGGTCATGAAACTTATCCTCTTTCCAGTTTTATTGGTTTTTCATTTGCCTTAATTATTTTTTAACACCTACTTTTTAAACTCAAAGTTTAATATATAAAATTTCCACCTTCTCTCTTATTTTATTCATAACGAGAACCCCCAAATCCAGGAAATGATTGACAATGAGAAACTTAGAAACACCAAATTTTATAAAGTCCAGCCTAACTGCAAAGGTGAAAAGGTGTACATGTATATTAGACAGAAAGAAGATGTTGCTGGGCTAGCATGTTTTTGGTAACAGAACCTTATCCAGGGCCACATGCTCATACACCCTCCATCCTTCTGCTTGTTCTATACAACGACCATCTGGGACACACTTCAAACTGATTGATTCCTGATCTTGGATTAGTGTCTAGTCTTGTTTTTGCTGTTACTGTCATAATTAACCCTGATTCCCTGCTTCCTAAATTTACCTTCTCACTATGTTTGGGCTCATCTTTGCTATTTTATTATGGGCATTGACTTTACCCTTTACCTGTATTTACTCATTTTTCAGTTTGGTCTGTCCTGATATTAGCTCCTGCTTCCACACAGGCTCCCACTGACACATGCAGGCTTGTGGCTTTCTGCCCTTACCAATTTCCTCCTAAAGTGGACTCTAACTCCATCATTCTGGGGCACAAGTCTATAAATTTTCATAGAATTGGCAATAACTTCTGTATTCCATTCTCCCTGAATCTTTCTTACCAGGCCAGATAGATCCATAGTAAGGAAGGGGTTAATTATGTGAGAGCTCATTGGAAATAGAGAGTTCTATTTTCTGGATCATTGACCTGGATTGGGCCATATTTTATCTAGGCCACTTTCACTGAGATTTCTCAAATCTGGCTCTGCATTTCCACTATTCATTAACTACAAACCTACGTTTTGTCAAATTCTGAAATCCTAACAACAAACAGTGTAAATCAATGCTATGTTAGCAGAACAATGAATATGTACAAAGTGACTCTTTCAGTAGTGTCAAAACTGTGACAAACTTCTTTTAAGGAAGTCAGAAAAAACACTGTTTGCCCAAGGGTAAAACATATTTTTTGGCAAGATGCATCAGCACAGATGCAGTTTGGCTGGATCATCTCTTCAAGGTTCAAATTCAGTAGCAGCAGAGACATAAACAGAATAAATGTCTTTTTTTCCCCCAAAAGATGTTAGAAAAGTCAAGGGTATTATGTTAATTTATTCAAAGTCTAATTTTCTAAGCTTATACAAACCTTGACATGCAAATAAAATATTCTCTGTAGTTGCTTCTAAACCATTGAAGTTGTGAACAGTAACGTATGATTTACTATGAGACTGTATTTATTTACCTTGAGTGTTTCATTGAATTCTGGATTAGTGCCTGTTCTGATTTTGGTCTTACGCTTGCTGTTCCGGGACTTGTCAGGAAGAAGGTATGACTTGACATAACTATAGATAAGAAAATATAAATGTAATTATTGGGAAACATCTTTTTGCAAGAAATGCTGAAAGACTTCACTGTGAATAAAAGGGGCAAAAGGCCAATGAGCATGAGAGGAAATACCAAAGAGAATTTCGTGTATATAACAGGATACCTTAAAATAGAACTCTGGGCCTTCCACGAAAGAGAAGTGGTAAAGTATAATGATAAAAGAGTGTGGGTTCTGGAGTCAAGCCAACTGACTTTGAATCACTCTATGCCTCAGAGGTTTTGGTGACCTCAAGTATTTACTAAATAACTCCCCTGTGCCTCAGTTTCCCTATCAGTAAAAGTGGGAAAATAACCATGTCTAACTGACAGCTTTGTGAGGATTTAGTTGACACATACAAGGAGCTACCATATTGTACTACTCAATAAATGTAATATATTATTAATATTAATGGTCTCACTAACTTTTTGGGGATTAGATGCTTCTCTATTCCTAGTCTTGTCTTCTGATGTCAGAGAGTGCAGTCAACGGTAATGGGTGAGTGAAAAAAATTGGGGAAAAGGCAAAATAAAAAATGACAACCTGAAGTAGTGATAGCAATTCTACCCAACACTTTAGCTTGAGCTATCTCAGGAGCCTCTTGAAGCAGGGTATCACAGCAGACTCAGAAATGTACAAGATGTGTACAAAGTTGAAATGCATAAGATGTTACCAGAGTTCTACAGCGCATCTGTTGAGTTTTAGATGACCTCTTTTCATGCTAGTCAAAATAATTACATTAGTGCTGTAGCCCTCTGAAGTTTAGTTGAGGAGGCAGGTGGACCAATCTGCAGTCCGAATCCACTCATTTGTCTATCTTATGGTATTTGGAACCAGGTTCACTGAGCTGTTTATTGGACCTAGGTCATCTATTGTACAGAAAAGTGTTAACACCGCAGGCCTGAGATTACCATTCTTCTAAATGTCTGCGAATAAATTTGGCCCTTGGGTGGCATCCGGCAACTTTGATTTCAGGAGGATTCCCACTCCAGAACTGATAAACGTGGCTTGTTGTTCCTAAACTGTTTGTACAAACAATATGGCTTATGCTGAACAGGTTCTTTCCTTCTGAGAGACTGGAAATTTGGTATGTGACCAGCTGAGTTTCTAACAAGCTTCCTTGGCAGACAACATATTTCACAAGTGTTGTCACAACTCATCACTGGAGGAATTAAATGCATCCTATGGGACTCCACTAGGAAAGGACTCTTGCAAGCTTGAGCCTGGTCTCCCCTGGATTTTGCTCCATGTGCCTCTTTGCTGATTATAACTGCATGCAGAGTCCTGAGTCCTCCTAGTGAATCACTGAACCTGGCAATGGTCTTGAGGACCCCTGGCACACCTTTATATCTAGCTTCTCTCCAATGTGCTATGGTCCATACCTGCCTTCCCAGTCTGATCTCTAGAATCCTGAGAGCCTCATAATTGCCCTTTTGAGTTGTTTAATTGGGTAACAGCATGGTAATTTTCTCTGGAGGATTTCCCAGAACAAAAATCGACAGGATGCTTTTGTACAACCTGGGTGTGCCAACATGCCAGCATTCTACTTTCAAGGAGCTGTTGCGGTGTAAATTTCAAATATGTCAATCCTGAATTACATTTTAAAAATCAGTTAACCAAGGACACAACCAGTATACATGTGCTTCAGAGATTATTTAGAAGTGCGGTATAGAAGGAAAGTGACAATCAACTCTCTGAGAAGACTGAATCACGAAGAATGCTAAGATTCTTTTGAAAAGAAACACACATACAGACAAAAAAGGCAGTGATTGAAATAGTCTGACGAACATGCTATATGCTTACGCATCTGTCCTCTGTTTCTTTTCATCTCCTATGGCCAGATTTCTGCAATTCTTGACAAAAATGTATAGCCCACCAGTTTTGTAACAGTAGCTTATGCGGAGAAGGATTTCACCACTGACTTTCACATTGCCATAGTCTCCTGTTTCACTGTAAACACTCATCATGCTGTTAAGGCTCGTCTGGAATAAACAAGATGGAAAAAGGCATCCAGTGTCATTCTAATGATCTCTTCACAGAGTCAACCCTCTTCATTCAATTATAGCTCATTTTCTTTATAATGAGCACAGAAGTCTAGGGTGAGCAAAGAAAACAAGAGTCACATGTTTTGCTTGTTTGGCTGCTATTGTACAAAATCCAAGCTGGAGAAAAGACAACAGATCTAGTACCACCAGGAAAAAAGGCAGAAAACTTGCTTAGAGGGGAGCATTTCCTTCTTGTGTTAGAGAATATTTTTTGTTTATTCACTTCTACTAATGAATACAGGGTCATTGAGGCATTCCAAATCTCACCTCTTGTCCATCCCTGCAGCTTACTCCATTTTCACTGGTAGACTCAAATTCAATATACTTTAAGGTATACAATACATTGATTGGGACAAAGAATAGCTTATCTCATATTCTGTGCTAGCAGGGGCCACACACTTCTTTCTTTGACACCTACAGGGAGCATCCCATCAGTCTCCAGGGAGCCACAACTGTAGCTTTAACAAGGACATTCCAGAAGACCATCACATACCCACAGCTTCCATGATTTCCCTCAACTGAGTAGCTAGCTGTGTGACTACATCAGTAGTATAAGACCATGGCTTTGTAAATCTGTATAAAGTATCAGCCCACAAAATATACGATTAAACAGTAAAATCACACACCAACCAATCATCAAAATAAACTGAAAAAAAAGTTCAAATCTACCAGAATGAATGATGCTTTTGACAAGACACAAATGATATGGGCCAGCTTTTAATTTATCCACAGTTTCACTTTCTGTAGTTTTGGCTACCTGTTGTCAACTGTCATCAAAAATATTAAATGGAAAACTCCAGAAACAATTCATAAGTTTTAAATTGTATGCTGCTTTGAGTTTGTGAAAGGAAAATATCTTGGGCCCCCAAAATCACTAAGCTAAAGGGAAAAGTCAAGCTTTGAAAGGAACTGCTTAGGATAAACCTGCCTCAGATTCTGTTCAAAGTCACCCCTCTGCTCACTGAGATAAATGCATATCTGATTGTCTCCTTTGGAGAGGCTAATCAGAAACTCAAACTAATGTAACCATTTGTCTCTTATCTACCTATGACCTGGAAGCCCCCTTACCACTTCGAGTTGTCCCATCTTTCCAGACCCAACCAGTGTTCATCTTACATATGTTGATTGATGTCTTATGTCTCCCTAAATTATATAAAACCAAACTGTGCTATGACCACCTTGGGCACATGTTGTCAGGATCTCCTGAGGCTGTGTCAGGGGTGCCAGTCCTCATCCCTGGCAAAATAAACTTTCTAAATTAACTGAGACCTGCCTCAGATTTTTGGGGTTCACAGGTAGTGTGATGAAATCTCACGTCATACTGCTCTATTCCACCCTGGATGTGAAGTCTCCCTTTGTCCAGTGGATCCACACTGTAGAAGCTACTTGCCTGTTAGTCACTTAGCTATCTCAGTTATCAGATTGACTGTCCTGCTGTCACAGAGCTTGTGTTCAACTCATTCTTATTTTACTTAATAATGACTCCAAAGTGTAAGAGTAAAGACTGTGCTAATTCATATATGTCAAAGAGAAGCCAAAAGTGCTTTCTTTAAGTGAAAATGTGGCCTTGGTGTTCCTTGGCTAGGGTTCAGTACTATGCGAGGTTTCAGGCATCCACTGGGGCGGGGAATGTATCCTCTGTGGATAAAGGTGATTCCTGCAAATGTAATATAATTATCCTTTGGTACTAGAAGTGAAAACTGTATATCTTAGTAACTGTCATAAAAGACCACCTGGAAGTCTTTCATGGATGACCCAATAGTTTCAAAACCACTTTTCTGTGAAGCACTGGGAAGTCAAGACTACGGTAAGTCCACAGGGACCTTAGACTGTCCTCTTTTTGCTTTTGGTAAAAGTTATCATGTTCCACCAATTTCTTGGAGTAGAGACTGACCAAAGAACAGGATGTGGGTGATTTGGCCACATGTCTTCTGAGCTTCTTCACAGGTAAGAGCAGACCAATAATTCCATAATTATTTGGAAATTACAGCTTAAAGAAAGCCAGCGAGGGACCTAATCTGTCTTTCCTATTCCTAAAACAGAGCAACAAAAGTTTCATATTAAGCAGGTGGCTTTGAGGAGTGCTTTTCAAACTTTAATTGCATATAAATCACCCAGAGATCTTTTTAAAATGAAAATATTGATCTCTTCAGTCTAGGGTAAGGTCTGAGATTTTGCTGTTCTAACAAACTCCTAGGCCTGCAGTTTCCAAAATGTGCATCAAGGTACCACAGAGTACCACAGCAAACTCACAGGGGAATCACAGAAGTATTTTAAATTCTCAAGGGAAACATATCAACACCTATCAGACACCATGTAAGCTACTAACTAGTAATTCACAGTGTCAACATTAAACCACACTTTACTCTTTTCACAAACTCCTATTTGTGTGAAGCTGACTTTTTTGGCAGTTGCTGCAACAAAAAGAAAAT
The DNA here is from genome assembly GCF_049354715.1 of Callithrix jacchus. Taxonomy (NCBI): domain Eukaryota; kingdom Metazoa; phylum Chordata; class Mammalia; order Primates; family Cebidae; genus Callithrix; species Callithrix jacchus. Next base: position 38,907,944 of record NC_133524.1, on the reverse strand, counting down.
ATTGCATAAAAATAAATATGAAATGGGAAATGAAAATAGTGATGTCCAATCAGATTCCAAGATTTGATAACTGTGCAATGCTCAATAGGCACACATATCCTGTCAGTGGTAAGTAATAAGGGTTATTTAAGGATGCTATAAAAATACTATTTTTTTCTTTTGACAGAATCTTGCTCTGTCACCCAGGCCGAAGTGCAGTGATGCAATTTCAGCTCACTGCAACCTCCACGTCCAGGGTTCAAGCGATTCTCCTGCTTCAGCCTCCCTAGTAGCTAGAACTACATGCATGCATCATCACTCCCAGCTATTTTTTTTTTTTTTTTTTTTGCATTTTTAGTAGAGACGGGGTTTCACCATTTTGGCCAGATGGTCTTGATCTCTTGATCTCGCGATCCACCTGCCTCGGCCTCCCAAAGTGCTGAGATTACAGGCGTGAGTCACTGTGCCTTGCTACTATTTTTCTTTCAATTTATTGTAGCATTTGTTTTTCCAAATGGTTAGTAAATTGTTAGGATGCAAGTGCTTATTAAATGGTTTGGGTCTAACTACTTAATAAATGGACTAGTCAGGTGCTACTTTTAGTATAGGAGTGCCATCAAAGAATTACTGAGACACTAGGGGCTTTGTGAACTGAGAAAGTTTTGGAGTCCCTATTCCAAGTGATGCAATGTTGCTAGTCCATGGAGAATGCTTTGAGTATCAAAGGTTTTAAGAATAAGCCCCAACCTCCTTATGTTATAAATGAGAAAACTCTGGTTCACAAAAATGGTTGGTAGTGCCAAGACATAAAGCAAGATCTCCCGGTTTCTTGTCTGAGGACTACCCCACCATACCTGACTACCCTTATTTATCACTGATTTGTGTCTATACCACATCTTTGTAGCCACATTGTCAAAGAACATCCTCTGTAAGCAGAGGGCCCCTATGGATAAAAGGAAATATAAGAACCCACAAATACTGGGGCTTGTGAGAAATTAGGACAGCTATGGCAATTTTACTACTAACTAAACCTTATGCCTTTAAGTAAGCTAAGACTATAATTTAAAATATTTACTCCAAATGTTTTGCTTATGGTAAATCATTTTAAACCATGTGTCTTTTGACTGGCATTCAGATTCCAATGTTTATTGAATTGGAATACTTGGGTTCTGATAACTTCATCAATCTTTTAAAAGAAAACCTCTGGTTAATTCTATATAAGTCAGAAAAAGATAAATAGAGGACAAGTTGCTTAATCATAGTTCCCAGACCATGAAATGTATGAAGTATGTTTGGAAATAACAAAGAGGAAAGGTTGAAAACTCACAGTGTCTGAGTCAGCATCAGGCACATTTAGGTAGGTCCACTTCCTGTCAGAACCTGCTTGAGAATTCTTTAGAGAAGTCATCCAAAAATCGAAAGAAAAAAAAAGGCATCAGAGTAACAGAAATCAGAGAAGCCAGGAAAAAGACTTATAGACACACAGATAGATACAAGGATGCAGGGCCTTCCTTTGAAAAAAGGCCTTGGACACTAAAGTAAGAAAGGACTTTATTTTGTAGGCAGTGGGAAGCTATGGATGGGTTTTGAATAGATGAGAGACCTGATTGGTCATGTGTTTTAGGAAAATGGCAGCAATCTGGAGGATAGTTGGGGAGTTTAGAGAATGGTGTCAGGGAAATTCTTCAGCAGAAAATTGAAAAATAATTTATAGGCTTGAGCTGACTGAGTTTGAACTAGGGAGTGAGGAGATTTTAAAGCCTGGGTGAGGACTGGAAGAAGGAAGAAATCAGGAGCCTGAGAAAAAGCCCACATCAAATTAGACCGAAAGGTACTATGTGGGCAAAGGGCTAGCAGGATCCTACAGTGATTTTTAACTCATTATCATGCATTTTCTCAAGAACATTCATATCTCCTTTGGAAATGCACAGAAAATCAACAGGAGAGAGAAGAAACTTTCCACATTTTATAGTGAACTGCTTACAGTTGATAGGCCACTTGCCAGACTGTGAGTGTTTGTAGATAACTGCGAGGACACTAAGGCATCAATGCTTTCTTCAGTCTCTTCCAAGGAGTCCTAAGAAAGAACAGGAAAAATCAATGGGTTAGTTTATTATTTTTTTTTAGAATGTCTTTTCACTTCAATTACCACTTTCTTTCATAAATATTTGAGATTTGGATAAAAATATCTAGAAATCATTCCATTCCTAGGTTTTTCTCTTTTCCTCTCCAATCAATCTGAATTATACCATCAGAGAAGTGGGCAGGGATAGCGGGTAGAGAGTGGGGTCTCCTTTCTAATGGTGCTTACTTTATGGAAAGAACATGAAATTTGGAATTATACAGATCTGGGTTCAATTCCTATCTCTAAGGTGATTCATGTTGGGCAATGTACTTAGGTTATTTTAATTTTACACACACACACACACACACACACACACACACACACTGCCAAGTTGGTAAAGTATATCTCAAAAATCTCTCCACTAAGATGAACTAGATACTGGACTGTCATCTCAAATCCCAGATTCTACTATTCCTTTCCCATTTCTTTTTCTCCTTCACGATAAAATGGCTTTTCCCCTCCCAGTTACTTAAGTGATATATTTTCCTAGTAAAAATATTTCAAGCAACATACATAAATTGAAATTAAAAACTTGGGTCTCTCATTAGCATATTCATGATTAAATTTCAATATTTTTGGTTATATGATCACACACACACATACACATACATACATAGATCGATTATATCACACATACTGCTTTTTATTATGGGCACTTTTCTTTTTTGTTTCTCCTCTCCTCCTTCCCATCCTTTCATCCCAGGTGAAATTAATATTTAGCATCCTGTTGTACATATTACATTCCATGTCTTTCTCCTTGTTTAAAACATGTGAAAAATCATTTGAAAACATACACACACAAATCTAAGTATACATTCATGAGAATTTTTTAAACTATTGTTTTACAAATCAGGATTATGATATACACTTCTGGGGTTGTTTTTCAAAAGTCTTCATTATAAGATACAACATATTTAAAAGCACATAAAACATAGATGTATAGCATAATAACAAGATAAAATGATCAAATGGAAGCTCCCTGTGTAGCCTGTCCATATCACAAGCCCCTTCTCTCCCCTGGGAATAGTTAATATATTAATTCTTATGGTTAATCACATCCTTGCTTTTATTTACAGTTTAACTGTATAAGCATACACTCCAAAACAAAATGATTTTGTTTTTCCTGTGTTTGAACTTTGTGAAAGTGTAATTAAATGCTATATATTCCTTTATGTTTTGCTTTTTTTGCTTAATATTGCCTTAAAATTCATCTAAATTGTTGCATATTTTTGTAGCCCATTCATTTTTATTGCCATTTAATATTCCATTTTATGATATCCAAAACTTTATTCATTCCCTAGTTGCTTAATATTTGGGTTGTTTTCAGATATTTTTTCTATCGTGACCAACACTGATATAAATATTTTGTGAATATGTATCCTGGCACATATACACACACTACAGTATACACACACCACAGTATATATATTCACACACTTGAATATATACCAGTGAGAGGAATTGTCAAGTCACGGGGCACACATAACTCCACATGCTTATCTATATCATTTTAAAGATAATGTCAAATTTTTGGAAGTAGTTGTAGCAATTTATAGTCTAATCAGTAGTGTATAAGAGTTCCCATTCTTCCACATCCTTGCCTGCAAACAGATGGTATTGTTAGATTTTTTTTCATTGTTGCCAATCCAGTAGATGTTTACAGTCTTCATGATTTTAATTTCCAATTCTCTTATTACTAAGCTGAATACCATTTTGTGATAATTGGTCAACTGAATTTTCTGTTTTGTGAAGTACTTGTTCAAAAATTGCTTACTTCTATATTGGTTTACATTAAGTCATCACTTAATGTCATCAGAGGTTCTTGAAAACTGCAACCTTAAGTGAAAGGATGTGCAGCAGGTCCTCAAACAATGTCATTTCATTATAATGTTGATGACAAAAAATGTTTTTGTTATAGGTCATTTTGCTGAAAGTGGAAGTTTCTAAGAATCTGTTGATGATATTAAGTGAGAACTTATTTTACTTGCCTTTTTCTCACTGATGGGCCCACAAGATAAGCTGGAATATCTTATAGAATAGTATCTTGAAAGAAAGTGCTGACTTCATGGATGAATCCATCCAAACATTTGGGAAAGAATTAATGCTAATCCCTGTCAAATTCTTCCAAAAATTGAAGAGGAGGGAACACTTCCAAACTTATTTTAAGAAGCCAGCATTGCCCGGATAGCAAAGTCAAGGATACTCAAAAAAAAAAAAAAAAAAAAAAAAAAAAAAGAAAAAGAAAAGAAAACGAAGAAGAAGAAAAAGAAAAAGAACAAAATTGGAGGCCAATATCCTTGATAAGCTATAGATGCAAAAGTCCTCATCAAAATTCTAGCAAACAGAATTCAACAGTGCATGAAGAAGCTCATTCAACCTGACTAAGTGAGAATTTATCCCTGGATGCAAGGATGGTTTAACATAAACAAATCAGTAATTATGATAATCTGCATTAACAGAATGAAGGATAAAAATCACATGATCATCTCAATAGATTCAGAAAAGGCAGTGGCCAAAATCAACATCTTTTCACACTAAAAACTCAACAAATTAGATAAAGAAAAAATTTACCTCAACATAAAACCATACATGACAAGCTCTTAGCTAACATTATACCCAACATTGAAAAGGTGAAAGCATTTCCTCCAAGATCAGAAACAATACAGAATGCCCACTCTTACCAATTCTACTCAATATATTACTGGATGTCCTAGCCAGAGCAATTAAACAGGGACAAGAAATAAAAGGTGTCTAAATCAAAAAGGAAGAAGTAAAATTGTCTCTGTTTGCAGATGACATGATTTTATATATAGAAAACCCTAAAAAACTTAAATGCTGCCCAAACTAATAAACTCTTTAATTCTGAAAAATATATCCCTATTTTTTCCAATTGTCCCTTTTCTATATTTTTATGTTTTGCTCTGTCTGGGTATGCAATTACCCAATGGTCATCACATGATGTACCAGTCTTCATATTTCTTTACTTTCTTGTTAAAAGTGGATATTACAAAATTCAAACATTTACAAAATAGAAAGAATAGCATAATGAACCGTTGTAGCTGATTCCACGTTTTAACAATTATCAGTTTTCTAGGTATTTTCCTTGCTGCTTATTTTTTCTCCCACAACTTTATTGAGGTATGATTTACATACCATAAAATTCACCTATGGTATGCATGCAGTTCAGTGATTTTTAGCAAATTTATAGTTGAGCAAACATCAACATAACCCAGTTTTAGTACGTTTCCAACCTAGTAAGTTCCCCCATGCCTGTTTGCAGTCAGTCCCTACTTCTTCACTCCCTGGCAACCATTAATCTGCTTTCATTTCCCTATCAATTTTCCTTTCATTGACATTTCATATAAGTGTAATTACATGATATATAGTTTTGCCTGGTTTCTCTCACTTAGCATAATGTTTTCAAGGTTCATCAATGTTGTAGTATGTGTTAGTACTTCATTTCTTTTTACTTCTGAATAATATATCATTGCATTCTGTCTAGCCATCAGACATTATCATTTTCACTTTTTGGCTATTATGAATAATGCTGCTTTAAATATTCATGTGTACATCTTTATGTGGACATAAGTTATCATTTCTATTGGGTATATACCTAGGATCAGAATTGCTATGTCATATGGTAAATTTATGTTTAACTTGTAAAAAAGTTACCAAATTCTTTTATGGAATGGCTGTAGGTAGCATTTTTCATTCCCATCAGCAATGTAGGGGGGTTCAAATTTCTCCACATCATCATCAACACTTTTATTATATCTTTTTAATCACAGCCATTCAAGAAGGTGTGAAGTATCTCATTGTGATTTTAATTTTCATTTATCTGATAACTAATGACCCTGAACATATTTCAATGAGGCTATTAGGCATTTGTAAATCTTCTTTGACTAAATGTCTGTCCAAATCTTTTACCCATGATCTAATGTGATTATTTCTTTTTAATATTGGATGTAAAAGTTTTAAGGAATATATTCTAGATACAAGTCCTTCAACAACTATATAATTTGAAAATACTTTTCCAGTCTGTGGCTTGACTTTTTGTGTCTGTAATGGTGTCTTCTGAAGTGTAAACAAATTTCATTTTGATGAAATTCAATTTTATTTTCTTGAATACATGTATCATGCTTTTGGTGCCATATCTAAGAATTTTTTGCCTAACTCAAAGTCTTAGAGATTTTCTCCTAGGTTTTCTTTCAGAATTTTATGGTTTCAGTTCTTATATTTAGGTTTATAATCCATTTTGAGTTACTTAGTTTCTGCATGGTATATATTAAGAGTCAAAGTTCTTTTTTGTTTTGTGGTATTTGGACATTCAATAGTCCCAGTATGATTTGTTGAAAGGTTATTCTTTCCCCACTTAAGTGCCAAAAATCAATTGGCCATAAATATAAAGTTTTTTTTTTGTTGTTCTGGAATCTCAATTCTATTCCATTGGTTGCCTATGCTTATGCCAATACTGTGTTGTATTGATAACTATAAGTGTAAAGTAAGTTTTTTAAATCTAGTAGTATAAGCCTTTCAACTTTTCTCTTTAAAATTGATTTTGTTATTTTGGGTCCCATATGTTTTTACATAAATGGTAGAATCATAATTTCTATTACTTCAAATTATTCTGCTTGAATTTTTATTGGGTTTGCATTGTCCATAAATTTATTTGGAGAGAATTTCCATCTTAAAAATATTGACTCTTCTAATCCATTAACAAAGAATATCTTTCTACTTATTTAGGTCTCCTTTAATTCAGTAAGCTTTGAAATAATTTGATCTTATTGCCTACCTCTCTTTTGGAGGTGGACTTAATTATTTTCCCGTGTTTTTGTACAATAGAAAACAATATTTCATTTTAGAACTCTAAGTTTCCTACTTTGCTTTGGAAAAACTATCGATACCATTTTACATTTGTGTTCTACTTCTTCCAAGGAGTCCAAATTTTATTATAGCAATTATAGAAATCTGAATATTGAATATTAGAATGGAAAATAACCTTTACAATAATCTAATTTAACCTTCTCATTCTAGAAATGAGTTCACTGAAACATTTCACATAATTTTGTCTTGGTCTAGAAGGAAATTTATTGGTGGTAATTTGAGATATAACAATGTTCATATAAATACGTAATCAGATATGCCTACTAATATTTGGCTTAGGAAAATGTTGGGATACCTCATTTCCTGATTAGATTAAGTGATAAGCCTTTAGTCAGAAATTGAAATCTCCAACAGGAGTTTTCTTAGAGATAATCTTCACTCATTAACCTGATTACCGATAAGCTTTTCAAAGTTATTATGTCAGTTTTTATGTGTTGACTGTGAAGGTCAACAGGAAGAGATGATTGATATCCTCCCTTTACTCTCAACTCATCATCACCTAAAAGTGTAACCACTTGAACAAGATTATGCTCTTATTTCCTCTCATCATTATACTTTCTTCCACAATCAACTTACCTTGTCTAAAGCCCCAGGGACAGACTTGCTTCTTATGCTTATGGTATCCTCTAAGTCTTCTGTAAATGATTCACTCAAATCTAACTCAGATCGACTCCAATCTGGAAGGCAGAAAGAAAAAGAAAGATGTGAGTCAGCCTATCTTGTGAAAAGATTTCATTTTTTATTGCAAGTGTTTCACCTTTATTTCAAATGCTTTTAGGCACAGATCATAAATAGTACCAAGAAAGCAACAGTCAGAGTCAGTAACTTTATGCTGTTTATGATAACATACTTCCATTTTTAATAGTATTTTGGTAATTGCCTTAGACTGAATTACGGTTACATGTTCATGTTTCCTTCTATCACAGGAGGTTAAATGTTCTGTTATTAAATGCTATGTTTTAAGCTATTTAAGTCAACTGCTTTGCTCCTAGACTTTAAAAAACCCTCTTAGAATGGGCCCTTTAGCTTAGAAAAAATAAAACAGTAACCATTATTGCTTGCAATATTTAGAGAATTCACTATGTTTTCAGGTTTGACATAAAATGCAAGGCAACCGATTGTAAACTGTGATATAGCAAGTTCCTTTTGCACAAAAAGGAGGGGCTATAAATGCATTGAAAGGAAGTTCTATTTCTTAAGGCAACAGAACATTCTTTCATCAGAAAAACATCTTGTTTTCAGTTTTGAAAATACAAGTTACAGAGCAATACACCTCTCAGTAATGCTGTGGACAGCTTACCAAGTCAGCACAGCTTATTTCCACAAAATAGTTCAATACTAAAGCACTACTGAGATCGATATAGTTACTTATAAACGAGAAAGCTTGGAGAGAGTAATCAAGTACTTAAGTTTGAATTGGTGAAAACAAAATGTCATACGGCCTGACACAGAGTATGTACTCAATAAACAGAAGCTGTTGAGTAGAAGTAGTGGAAGTAGACACTATGATGTTGGCTTCTAAACAGTTTAAATATTTAATTAACAGATGAACAGCTGTTTTACTTCTGAGCAAAATGTAGCAATGACCACACACATTTAGAAAACCCTTTGGGTGTTGGCTGGCTAGAAGAGACCCCTCAATTTAGTATAAAGAATCCTGTTTTAGGATTTATGTATATATCATCATTAGGTAACAGGTAGCTTCTTTTTTTTTTGACAGAGTCTCTTGCTCTGTCACCCAGGCTGGAGTGCAGTGGTGTGATCTCAGCTCACTGCAACCTGCGCCTCCTGGGCTCAAGTGATTCTTCTGCCTCAGCCTCCCAAGTAGCTTGGATTACAGGCATCCGCCACCACGCCCAACTAATTTTTGTATTTTTAGTAGAGATGGGGTTTCACCATGTTGGCCAGGGTGGTCTCAAATGCCTGACCCCGTGATCTGCCTGCCTTGGCCTCCCAAAGTGCTGGGATTACAGGCGTGAGCCACTGCACCTAGCCACAGGTAGCTTTTTAATGTTGAAGACTTCATCTTGATTTTTATTCTATGTATGGGACATAAGCCTTATAATTATGACAAATATCTCTAAAGAATTTTATTAGTTATAAGTATTAACATTTCAAAATCAATTAATAGCTGCTTTAGAGAACTGTTGTGATAATGAAGTAAAATGATATATTTGAGTGTACCATGCAAATGAAAGGGGTAATTATTAATTATTAATACCTTAATGCTGCTTGCAAATAACTTCTTATTTAAACCACAGATTTTCTTTTGTCTATATGTTGGGAACTTCTGACCACTATATCAATTGAACTACCATTTCCTTAACTCTGAGCAAGTGTTCTTATCTATTATATTAGATGTATCCTGGAACCATTTATATTTCCTACACTCATATATTGATATTCCGATGTAGCAATGAAACTTGGTGATGATGCCTGGCTAGAGTATACACTAAATAAATGGAATTTTTATGAATGTAAGATGCCAAAAGCATTACCTGGGTCTATCTTCAAGCAGTTCTATGGAGGGGACTACCACCATAGGTCAAAGAAGGAATGCTTATTTTTTAAAGCATGAAACATCCATTTAATACCATACATAGCAGTCAATTTCATTTGCTTTAGTGATTTTATACAACAGAGTAGACATGTTGTAAATACCCACCTGAGGAGAGAGAGGTTCCAGACACTGCTATGGAAGGTGTGCCAGAAGTGTTCCTGCGGTGACTCTTTGTGAGCTCCTGAGAGGTGCTTCCAATAGCAGCCAAACCCATGGGATTTTCAAAACCATACTCCTTCCCACAAAGTAAAAATGAGAAAAAAAAACATTATGCTGACTATAATTTACCACAAAATTCATCTATATAAATATACTTCAGTATGAACACCTTTATATGTATTCCTATTTAGGAGGAGCTAATTGACATTTGAAGGATGCTCACCAGGAGTCCATGTAACTCCAAAATTTACCATCAATAATTGTTATCAAAAATCTATTCCAAGATATTTGTTAATTAGTGTAAAAGGTATCTGGACAATTTCTCATTCCCAAAATTAGTGAGTGCTCTAATATATGATTAATAAGAAAGATTATACAGGTACCCTCAATCTTCTATGAACTATGTATAAGAATTTGGCAAGATTAACACTCTCAGAGCAGCACTCAGGCTTAGAACTCTGTTTGGTCCCATTTTGTCTTCTCTTTCAACTTACCCTCTCCTCAATCATCCCTTACTTCTTCCACCCCCATTTAACAGAACACCATGCACCTTTTCCAACTAGAAGGCTGGCTGGTCAGAATATGGGTGGTTACAACTGTTTTGGAATGACTTTCATGCATAGGACTTATCAATGTTCATAAAAAGATAAAGAGTGAAAACTTTCCAAGGTCACAGGAATAGTGATTTTTTTTGTAGTGTCTGCTTGTTAATAAATGCTTGTACATGTAGCAGAATTCAGTCTGGAACTTGCTTTTATTATAATGCATGGTAAAGAAAATTCTGTCCCAACTTTGCCCATGACCATAGACCCAAATTTGTCTGTGACCTTTGCCCTGCCATAGACCATGGCAGGGCTTGACTGCTGCCTCATCCCAAGCTTGCTTGAGTGTTAAAACAACAACAACAACAACAACAACAACAAATTTTGGATCTTTTCAGAACTGGACTAAGGTTAAGTGTCCATTCAAATTACATCATGGTATGATAATCATCAAATCTAAAACAGACTTTTCAATTCTCCCTTCTGTGAACAATCAAAAAGTGCCTTTCGACATCCTAGATGAAGAATTCCCTCCTTGTTTCCCATATCTTAGACATTCAGAGATACTTTAATAAACTCACTACAGAAAAATGTGGCTTTTATTTGCTTAACAGGCTAATTGATTGAGCTTCAATTTAGACTGTTTTTAGTATATTATTATTCTTTAACACATAATACCTATAGCAGGAGGTATATAACTCCTAACTTGCTCTAATTGCCATAGACAAGCAAAGTTTATCAAAAGAGTGTGACAGAGGTCAAATTGATAAATTAGGTCAATTTTCAACACCTCTTCAAAAAGTTGTTCACATCTGGAGTCCTCTAATGAAGCAAGACCAAGTTCCTTGGAGGCAACTATGTTAATAGCAAGTTTTCCCACAGGTGATCTGTATCACTAATTTTGAGCACTAATATGCCAATTAATATTGCACCATCATTAACAAGCAATACATATCCTGGAGGTTCAGGATGTCAAGCCTAAAATTAATAGGTTGTATCATAATGAAGGACAGGTTAGAGACTTTCACACTCTAAAAGTATTTTGTGATGGTTAATATTAGGTATCTACTTGATTGGATTGAGGGATGCCTAGATGGCTGATAAAGTATTATTCTGGGTCCGTCTGTGAGGGTATTGCCAGAGGAGATTGACATCGAAGTCAGTGGACTGAGAGAGGAAGACCCACTCCCAGTGTGGAGTGGGCACCATCCAATCAGCTGTCACTGTGATTAGAACAAAGCACATGAAAGAACAGGGATAAGCAGCTTGCTTGCTGTGTCTGCTCACTCTTTCTCTTCCCAAGCTGCACCAGACACTTGGCTTCCTCTCCTCCGGCCCTTGGGCATCAGACTCCAGATTTTTCAGCCTTTAGATTCTGGAACTTTCACCAGCAGCCTCCCTGGGGCTCTTGGGCTTTCAGTTTTAGACTGGTGGCTGCACTGTAGGCTTCCCTGGTTTTGAGGCTTTTGGATTTGGATTGAGTCATCCTACTGGCTTCTTTCTTTCTGCAGCCTGTGGACAGCCTATTATGGGATGTTGTCTTGTTAGCAAATTCTCCCTGAAAATTCCCTTGTATATATATCTACATGTATCTTATTGGTTTTATCCCTGTGGCTATCCCTAATACATTTTCTTTCATGCTAAAGCAGAAAAGAACATTGAAACAAAGAGATGCTAAGAAATGGGAGAAACTGAGAAGTTGTTACCTTGCCTATCATCTAATGCTATATATTTCCCTTTAGAATGAAAGAGCAAATGTACTTCATAAACTACTGTGCTGTCTTATTTTTATTCAATAGAAAGTACTTCTCTTTGTTTCTCTTAGAAAAGACCAGCTTAGACCAGCTAGATTGCATGAATGAGATCAACATAGGCACTGTCTATGTATATGTACCTATACTCAACTCAATTGCAGGGAATTTCTGTTGGGGAGATCTAGGTGTTGTTTAACAAAGAAATGCACAGGTAGGGTCTGTTAGTTTTGAGGGTATTAGCACATGAAAAGGGTGATTTCCCCCCTAATAATCTCAAATTATATGTAGGAAGATAAACCTTGTGATAATAAACTTGATTAACTTATTGGTCATTGGACTGATTGTCAGCTGCTACTCACTGAGACAACTGTACTAGTTGTTAAATTTTAAAAAATATTTCTGTGTCAGTTGATAAACAGCACTACTCCCAGCTCACCATCCCCCAACTTCCCTGTGCTCCCCCACATCCATAAGCCAAGGTCTCTTTATAGTTCAGGTTTAGTGCATGACATGGAAGGGCCCCCAGGATACTGCCCCAGCCTTGTGCCAGTTTCTGTCTTGATTGTTCAACGTCCCTGCCACACTGGTCACTAAATACTGAGATTATGGTTCCTTTTTAGATTGTCGAAGAGATGAGTGTAATTATTAACTATGCATGCACCTTTCTGGCTATTGAACAGAATTGGCTTGCTGACCTTAGCATAAATATTTATCAAGTTTTAAATATGCTTTTAATCTTATCAGAAACTATAATTTAGACCATAAATATTTAAATAAATCTATTACTGTTATTTAGTCTGTCTGAATGCCTTAACAGAATTTGACTACTTATCACCTCCACTATCTCCTTGTTTCAAAATCCAGTCTCTCACATGGGGCATGACAATGGCTTACTGATTGCTTTCCTGACTTTCACTCTTGTTCCCCTACAGCTGCTTCTCAGCACAGCCCCCAAATCCTGCTTAAAGAGAAGGCAGATTGTGTTACTCTTCGGCTCAAAAACCTCCAGTTTCCTCCATTTTAATAAGAATGAAAGCTGACTGCACACAGCACTCTTCAAGGCTCTATATACAGCCCTACAGCCTCTTTGGATTCATTTCCTAGTTCACTTTGCCTCATTCACTCACCACAGTAGCATTGGCCTCCTTGCTCTTCTTAGAACATACGAGTTGTGCTCCTACCTCAGGGTCTCCACACTGGCTGTTCTTCCAGAGGTATGTTTAATAACATATTTTAGAAACTGGTTGAGCAAGGGCACTGACCAGTCAAGATGGACGCCAGCTACAAGGAAGTGGAGCAACCTTCCCTGCATGTTCCCGCTGAATATCAGTGCTATCTCTGCCTGGTGGAACACCTTGCCCTAGAAAATCACATGGCTAATTCTTTCACTTCCTTCGAGTATTTGCTTGACTAGAGCCTGTCATATAGTAAGTTCTCATTATATGTTGGTTGAGTCAAAGAATTGTTTGCATTGTATGAACTCACCGTTCATATAAAGATTTATCAAATATAGATGCTAGAAATGTTGACGGAGCTTCCTGCTAAATTAAAAAAAGATCTAGTAGATGCCAATTCATTCCAAAGACAACTTCCAAGACAATATTAAATAAAAGAGAATATTTTTCCCAAAATGCTTTTTTCACATTCTCTTATAAAAGAGAAAAACAAGAGAAAATATAATTGATCACATATATATATATAATGCAATTTAAGCCTTCATTATGTGTTGTTACCCTATTTTAACAGATGTATGGAAAAAAAACTATAAAGATTTCTACTTTAAAAACTAGATAAAAGTTCTACTTTTCCAGATTTAAATCAGTTTGGAAAAATTTGTGCAGTCAACCTATGAATATTTTCTCCAAGAAGTAACAGAGAGGATCAAAATCAGAGTCCTCTAAAATTTTTTATACTTATTTAAACCATATAGCCATTTAAACCCCATCATACAAGTGCTACCTGTGAACCTGGTCTTTCCCTTCCCTTTTTCACTTTGGATTTTCTGCCGGGAGCTAAGATGCAGGAGGTTCAGTCCTGATGAAGCTTCTACCTTTAAACAGCATAAACAACATGTTTTGGTATATAGAGAGTACAAACCTAGCTATGCTGCAGTGGTGAGATTGAATTTCAGAGACTGGGTGTCTGATATGGTTTGGCTCTGTGTCCCTACCCAAATCTCATCTGAAACTTTAATCCCCACAACCTCCATGTGTGGAGGGTGGGCCCTGGTGGGGAATGATTGAATCACATAGGAGGCTTCCCCTGTGTCGTTCTTGTGATGGTGAGTGAGTCCTCATGAAATTTGATGGTTTTATAAGTGTTTGACAGATTCCTTTTGCCGTGATTGCAGGTTTCCTGAGGCCTCTGCAGCCATGCAGAACTGTGAGTCAATTAAACCTCTTCGTTTATAAATTACCTAATCTCTGGCAGTAATTTATAGCAGTGTGAGAACGAACTAATACAGTGTCAGGATTATGTACTTACTTTACTGATGACTGAAGTCACACTTCGTGTGCTTGGAGCTGGTGACCTCTGAGTGACTGGGGTCACACCATTGCTCCGACTGCTCTTCAGGGTCCTAGGACCAGCTTCCTGGTCATTGAGATCTGATGAGCCAGTGCCTCCCCTAAATGAGAAAGCATATCTGACTTTAACATGGAAGCAGAGCCACAACCAAATTCACAGGCAGAGTAAAGCTGACAAGGAACATGATAAGAACATATGAACCAAACTGAGTTCACAAGAGTCACACTGGAACTGCTCAACAATTATGATGTCACCTTCCTCCTAAAAAGCCCTCAGGGGATCACTAGGTTTGTCTCCATTTGTCTGACTCCAGGGTCACTGTAATTAAACTTTGCCCCATCTTTCTGATTTTGTTTCTTACTGCTTACCAGCATTCTCTCAGCCAGTCCAGATTCCTTACTATTTTCTCAACTCATCATCCTGACTTCCACCTCCTGAGGCCTTTGCTCACTTTCTCGTGACCAGTAATGCCCTCTTAACCACTCTCTATGCAAATCTTTCTCAGTCTTCAAGGGCAAATGAAGTCCAGCCTTCCCCATTGGGCCTCTCCTGTCAAGCACAAGCCTTGTCAACCTCTGCTCCACTCAGTTCCTATTGGCTTATGGTCTTTGCCAGGCTACTGTATTTAGTATTTGACTGCACAATGTCTTGATTTGCTTCCTAATTGATCCTCATATGTGAGCTAGGGTGTTTCATTAAACTATGAACTCCTTGGAAACAGAGTCCGTGCCATAATTATCATGTATCTCCAGCAGCTTTGTAGTGCCTTAATACAAAGAAGCCACTTAGTACACATTTAAGCAAAGATTAGAAGTGATATTGCATTTCTCTGTGTTGTTTTAGTGTCTGATTCATGGTTCACATTTGATAAATATGGTACAAAAATAATGACATTTGATAAATGAGCTTGAATCACGTTCATGTTTGCTAAAATAATTCAATTCAATACAATATCAAAAAATGAAAAAGCAGTTCCTACCCCTGAGGTGTTCACAATTTTCTTATTAAATGAACTTCATAAGTCAACATAAATTTGGAAAAACTGGAGTTTAAGAGAAGTGTTTGTTCTTATTTTATTCTTTTCCCTCAGTGAACACAAAATATGCTAAGTGGTAAAATAGAAGCCCTTATGAGTTTTACTCTCTCAATTATTGTCTTAATAAGTTACAAATGCACCTATAATAGTACACATCGTGTTGGTAAAGCATACCAGCAGTGGTTAATAGTGATGAAGACTTACAGTTGAGCCAATCAGAGGAGAGACTAAATAGTATAAAGGAATATTTTTTAAAGCAATGTTTAAATGTGCACATATAATTACCAGAAGACAAATCAGGCAGAACAAAGAATAGGCAATGATTATTGGATGAAACTGTCAACCACAACCCCTAAGATTTTTCAAGGTTGTGCAGCAGAGAAGTCACCAAAACCAAATTCGTCCCGGTCTACATTACCAGCTCTCACCACCTTCAATAATCATGAATAGAAGTGGCATTTACTTAGTATCTTCTAGGTGTTAGCCATTTTCCATACCCAAATATCCATGTCAAATGTGTTTTAGAATATTATTTAATATTTTTTAAATGAAGAAATTGAGTCTTGGAGAGGTTAAATAATTATTCCATACATGTATGCATGTACACACACATGCATACACACACACTGACATACCACTATGCTATCATACAGTTAGCATGTGACAAAGTCAGCATAAAAACAGTATTGTTAGTCTACCCAAAGCCTGTGACCATTCCAGTTTCTCATACTGCTTACTCATCATTTCACTAAGAACAAATCATTCCAGCCAGGCAGGTTTTGCATTTATAGAATGAACTATCAAACAAAAGATAATCAAAGGAGCAGATAGCTGGGAGTTAGTTTCTCGAGACTTAAGAGAATTATGAAAAATTTTTATGCTACTAAAGAGTGGTTACTAAAGGGTGACATTTCTTTGTTACTAAAGAGTCTCTGCAGAAAGAGTCTCTGTAGAAAGGGTCTCTGGCTTCCTCTTTGTAGAAATGGCACTCGAACTAAATTACAGTGCTGTGGACTCAGCTGAGATGTCTATGATTGCATCTGGTGATTCTGACAACGAGAGTAAAATTTTGTTTTTAAGAAAATTGATACACTTTAGAATTCTAATTTCCTTGGTGATGTTCCTGAACCTTCTACCTGAAACACGACATTTCTACATTTGACAACAGTTAGCCATATTTGTACCTTTCCAAGTATTTCCGGTCATTTCACAGGTCCTACTTAGGAGAGGCATAGAGACTTTCCCATTGATGTTGTACTGTGACCATAGGTTCTCTAGGACAAAGTTAACACAAAAATCTCTCTTCCTACTGTTGCTGATAAAATCTCTTTTAAAAAGAAAGGGAAGTGGTGAATCTTGCAGAAATGAGCCAAGAAAGTTATGAACCGAAGGGACTCATGTGGGTGTTTCTGCTTGTGTGTGTGCTGAAGGTCCAGAGCCAGGTGGTTTTGAGAAATGCCCCATCATGGATTAGCCTTGCTGAAATGAAAAGTACTGCTTATGTAGAAGCTCTGGCAGAGTTGATTAATTGTGGTGATGACATTTAAGAGGCTATCCCATAGTAGGAAAAAATTCTTGTGATTGTAAGTCAGCTACTGCAAATTATCATTGCTAGCAGCATTATCTCAAAAATGACATAGACTTTCACATTTTTTCCTGACATTTACTGTGAGCTTCTCAAAAATATTTTTTCCAGTTGATTAAACTCAGAAAAGGTTTAGTCTGATAAGGCATATTTTCATGCCAACTCTTTTAGAAGTTATATAGAATATGACATAAAATACGTGAATCTTTGCCACTTAAATTGGAAAAGGATAAAAGCTTCGTTAAGTCAAAATTAAAGTTGTGAAGTTTAAAGGTCAATTAAGAAAAAGCTATTTTTTGATTCAGCTATCATGTTGCTTACATTTAAATAAGAAGCCAATAAACCTCCAAGCTAAAATGTGGTTAAGTAAAAACCAGCAAGAAGGAGATACATTTATCTCATTCTAAAAGGCCCAAATGTGGGGATATGTCAACTGTCTAGGAGTTTGGATATTCTGGGTGTCTGAAAGACACATTTTCCAGATTAGAAAAGAGTTTCACTTACTTAACCTTGTGAAATACACTTTAAAAGCCTTCTGTTTGTTATCTGTAATTCCATGGGTAGGGTAAACACATCTGACAGCAATAATTTTAGTATACCCTTACAGTGACCCTGTATGGCAGATGCAACTGAATGTTCCAAGCTAGAAAATCCAGGGGTGGCCAGCCCTGTGATTTGTTTCTTACCTATGAAAAACATCTGAGCCCCTGGCCCTTCTCATGGAACATGGACCATACCAGGGATTAAAGTCCTGAGTTTTGGGTTAAATGAAGGGTTTCAGATGGAGGTCATTGGGGGAAGGTTTTAGGTGAAAATGCTATATAAACTGTATGCTATTTGCAAGCGGTTATGGTTTTCCTACCCAGCCCACCGCTGCTGGACTCTCTCCCCTGTGTGTAAGACCATAATAAATTCCCATGTCTCATTTGCTGGTTCTGAGTTTCTTGAACCTGGCAGCTTCCCTAGAGAGGTTAATAGGGGTTCAGCACAGCACCATGTTGCTCTGAAATCTTGATAACAGCTTCCCAGGTATATCCATTTCTAGACAGAGGATTCAAGGGTAGGGGGCAGAGATTACAATTTGATGAGTTGCCTTTCTGGTTTACATAAAGCTCTCCTAGGAGTTGTAGCCAGGAAACAATTTCCAAGGATCCAACCTTCCCAGAGTGGCTGAGAGTGTTGAGCCTGTACCCATGTGGTGAAATGTGTGCTCTCTTAAGGCAGCATTAACCTGAGAGATCCTAAAACTCACTGGGACAATGAGGCTAATGTGCAGCACAACACAGAGACAATGCATAATATTCTTTTTTTTCCTGAGGTTCATGAGCATTCCTAACTTCTTTTAGTTATTTTGTTTCTACAATAACTTTGCAGGAAAGATGGCCAAGGGAGGTTGCAGTTAGAAAGAGAGATGAGCCTGGTAAATGGGAAAGAGGTACAAAACATGGATGTAGCTCAGTCTTCTAGTCTTTGGTGATCCCCACGTGCTGTGTCTTTATTAACAGTCTTATGTGCTAGTCACATGGGACTCTCTGGGTATGGGATCTAGGTGTCAGCATGTTTTAGGACTCCCCCGGTGATTCCAATATGAAGCCAAGGCTGAAAACCACTGTACTAAGCTGTGAATAAAAATTCATCGATCTCAGACATCTCTCCAACTACATTGTCCTCTCCCCTTCTACCACTATTTTCTTTTTTTTATTCAGTAGTATTCACATGAAGAGAGCTCAGCTGTTCTTGTGGTTTGGACTGTGATACACTGAAGGACACTTAGTCTTAATGAGTGAATGCATTGCACTAGGGGTCAGCAAACTATGGCTTGTGGACACATTCGGGCCAAATGTTTCTATATAGCCATGTGCTTAGAGTAGTTTTTACATTTTTAAATGGTTGAAAAAAATCAAAAGAAGAATAATATTTTGTGGCACATGAATATTATATGAAATTCAAATTTCAGTGCCCATAAATAAAATGTGATTGGAATTCAGGCAGCCCATTCATTCATGTAATGTCTATACTGTTTCCATGTTCTGACAGCAAAGGTGAGTAGTTGAGACAGAGATCATATGGCCTGCAAAGTCAAACATATCTATACCTTCACAGAAAAAGTTTGTTGATCTTTGTGTATATGCCAGCTTAGGGAAAAACTCTAAGCATGTTTTTCCTTTCCTCTCACAATACAAAAACAATTATCAATCAACACAGAAGACTTCTGTGACCAAAGTTGTGGGGTTTTCCCCCACACACCAAGCAGCAAACATCAGCTGGGTGTCCTCTAATTAAATTCTGACACTCTATTCAAAGAGAGTGTCAGATCCCACAGGGTGAGGGATCAGTCCCCAAGACTGCCCTCCCCCAGACACTAGTCACATGTCCAGGCCTTCAGAACTTCTGACCAATTGTCTTCAAGTTGGGGTTCCCATGACCCCCTCTTTGGGTTTGATTAACTGGAGTGGCTCACAGAACTCAGGGAAATACTTAAATCTACCAGTTTATTACAAAGGATATTGCAAAGGATACAGATAAAGAGATGTGTAGGGTGAGGTAGGACTGCAGAGCTTCCATACCTTCCCTGTGTGTACCACCCTCCCTCCTGGAACCTCCACATGTGTGGCTATCCAGAAGTTCTCTGAACTCTGTCCTCTTGGATTTTTATGGAGGCTTCATTACATAGGTATGATTGACAACTGTGTAAAATGTGATTGGACAGAAAGTGCATGATCTAAACCCAGCAAGGCCTGTCTGTTCGGGCTTTTCTTGGATTCTCTGTGTAGCATTCCTCCCTCTAGGTTATGAGGCAGGGTTCTCTGGAATGAGGGTCCTTGAAACCACAATCAGATTAGAGTCCTGCTTGGGTAGGTCAAAGAAGGACAGCAGAAGGTCAGAGAGAAAGATTATGTTTCCTGAGACCTAAAGCTGCCCAACAGCATAACAAGGACTATGGAAGTTAGGAGGCAGGAACTATGGATGAAACCCTATATACATATTAACACCACAGTGCCTATGCACACAGGTGCATGCACACACACACACACACACACACAGAGATGTGTCTATTTAAAAACAAAACTCTTTGAAGAGGTCAATACACCCAACATAAGTAAATTTCAGGTATTGGGTGTTTGTGTGTTAAACTTAGACCCAAGTGAGGCATCATAGGAGCCCATGAAAGCAGAATTAGGGAAGTAGAGAGATGAGAAAGACATGGAAATTCCTCAAGCAGCTTCTCTAGCTGCAATGTCCCCTGAAGCCACTGATCTTCTATGGCTTACTCACACATATATTCCTTTTCCTTTTTGGAAAGCGGAGAAGAGTAGTATAATGTAATGGGCACTCAATGAAATTGTCCAGTGAATCCTAGTGTTAACTATATAAACAGCTTTATAATTTGACTTAATAAAACAAAAGCTGATTTGTTTGGTGGTTTAAAAATGTTTAGTGTTTCCTTTATGGATTTGCTTCCTTTAAGAAGATTCCTTTTAAAGTGGAGGAGACAGTTACCATGAGGAAGGAACTCCTGTTGGATATAAAGAAAGAGATCTTAAGAACAGGTAGTACTCTAAATGTGACAATATTTTTGTTCTTTAGCATCACATTAAAATTCTGATCTTATTTCTTGTTTCTAAATAATGACTAGAAACCATTTTGAGGAGAGAGGTCTGCAGCCATGAAAAGCCTTGAGTCAATTAGAAGCCAGGGGCAAGAAGAAAGACAACTACCTTCCTGCATAGACACAAAGGAAAGGAAGTATTTAATAGAACTTAGCTTTCAGCAACTAAATAGAACAAGTACTTACTGCATACTTCGTAGTTCAGAATTGCCAACATCTTGTTCTGAGTAGGATGCTATATCGTATATAAGAAGATAGTTATTAAGGCATCCAAAGCCATCATCTACATCCTGGTCCAATTTACCTCTCCATTTTCTCATCTCTTGTACACCACATTTCAATTTTTATACTCTAGAAACTCTGAACAGTTTCTTTTCAGCACACACAGTCTCCTTTAGTGTCTATTTTCCTTTGTACTTTTTATTTCTTCTGTGTAGAGTGCTCTTCCTATCTTTCTTTACCTGACCAAGCCCTCCTTATTTCTTAAAAGCTGCTTAGGGGTCATCTCAATGAAGCTTCCCCAAATCCTTTGGAAGGATAAATGCCTATCTTTGGTTTTCCCATAGCACGCAGAACATCTTTTTAAAATCGTATTACTATGTTGTATTTAAGTTATTTGTTTAGTTATGCTAGCCTTCCTGCTAAACTGGAAGCTCATAAAAAGGTGGAACAGTTTTATTGTCTAAGAACTTCCACATTTACCATCTGGCATATATAGTACTAGGTCAATAATTTAGGCAGAGCTGTGTGTTGAATTCATTTGTATAAATAGAATGCATAGATGACCAAGTCATATATCTCTGCTTCTCAATGTCTTGTAGAAGAACAAAGGCTATTTGTTTTATCTTAGCTACCCTGAGAATGGTAACTAACATGTCACATAATACATGTTTAGGTAGCAGTGAGAAAAAGAGAAATTTACTAAATTGGAGGAGGGAAATGTGTTAGATTTAGTTCATAGAAATAGAGCATGCCAAAGCAGTGTATCCACAGGAAACAATTGGAGAAACAGACAAAACAGCAAGGAGGAGAATTCAGGCTTACAATCATTTGATCGCTGGAATGAAGCATGGGTGTGACTGAATTACTGAGCCTCCATACCTTCTCACATTATTGGCATTATAATGAGGAAAGTCACACATAAAGTAAACAGAATCAAAGGCTGAACAATGGTCTGACAAACTGCATCTTTGAAGGAGGTCTGAGAGCAGTTTGGGAGGGATGTCTTGGCAGACTCTGTCAGTGTCCCTGCCCATTTGCCCTCAGCACTCACCTCTACCCACAGAACCCTGGTTACTGGGAACACCCAGAACTCCCTGCCTGAGGAGTTTTTTTTTGGATCACCGAAGCATAGATCCTCTGTGAACAGGGCAAGTTGGAGAGTTAGTGCCCTAGAAGCAGCCCTAAATCAATTTTGAACAAAGAGCTACTGTAAAAATATTCCAGATTCCCTACCTCTTGACTGGATAACTCTAAGATACGTTCAGTGCTGTTTTCTGGAGTTGACCAGTGAGACTGAGCTCTAGTTGCCCACAAAAGCAACAGGCTTAATGATACATCCTTTTTGCCTCCCTTCCCTTCCCTGGCTCATTTCCCCACTCTCCTATCTCTGTTTCCCTAGACCACATTCTGAACATATTACTTACTCTTGAATCCTTATTTCAGGATTTTCTTCCAAAGGAGCCCAAATCAAGTGTATATTGGTGCATATAGTGGGCAAAGGATGAGTTTAGAAAAGGATGGCTTTGAGTTCTAAATAGAAGCTTCCAGCTACAGTTCTTTTTTTGCAACTTCAGACTGTGTATCTCCCACTGATAAGGTCACAGTATAACAAAATATTCTGGCAAATTCACGTTTCCTCTCCTGTTTTATCACATGTCAGTTGCTCCTTGGAATTAAAATTCACTTTTCTCAGGCCACCATGGTTTTGAGAATTGCTTTAGGCTGTTAGCATTTGCTGCAGCTTGTGGCATTGATTGCCCACCCCTCACTCCCCCTAAGGAGGGCTGAGCTTACCCAAAGGTGATTAAAATGAAAAAAAAAAAAAAAAAAAAAAAGGAATTAGCAGTATCAGACAAAGGAGGCAAAGGCACAGAAAAGAGGTGAAAGTGATTTTCCTTTGCAGGACAATGCCCACAGTCTCTATCCTTTTGAGTCACAAAACGACCACAGCTGTATTATAGAATAAAATGTACATACTTTCAGAAATATGCTATACATTCAAACATTTTTTAGAGCCTGGTAAGGAAAGGAATTTGCTAATAGCATTAGCAATAGCAACTAGCTATCTAATGTTTTATCTAATACACAAAACCGACCAATGTTGACTTTGTGGATGTGGTCCTGACTCAGTTAAACACTCCCACTTCACTATATTCAAATTATTAGTAAGAGGCTGCCACCTAATTGGCACCTTAATTGTAAAGATGTCAACGAAAATTACATTCAGGACAGGAGAATAATTTTATTTCTCCTGTCCTGAATGGGTTTAATAAATTCACTTTACCAAAATAATAGACATGAGGAATGGCTGATTCTTTAAGGTCATGATAATACCCAAAGTGCTGTATTTCCTGGACAGAGAAAGAGAGACGGGCAGTGCTGGCTAAGGGCTGGCTTGAATGTTGTGGTATCTGCTTTTGGTGGATCAGAGCCAAAGCAAAGTAGTTTGCAAAGCTTCACAGAGACTGTGACCATCAGTCCCAGCTCCCCTGGAGAGCAATTAGGAATAACTGGATGAAACTGGTGTGCTTGGGGCAGAGGCGTGGAGAGCAGAAAGACAAAAACCTACTTGCTTACGAGACCAAACAAGGTCCAGCGTTCTGTTCATGTTCCATGTGAGTACTGCCATATTCTCCAATGACATGATAGAAAGGCTACTGAGAAACAGCATCATTCTTCCTCCATTTTTACTGAACAAAGCACATTTTAGGTTCAAAGTTCTACTTTTACTTTGTTTTTTAAAAGAACATTGTTGGTGTCTCCCTCAGATTCCCTTTACTAGCTGTGCACGCTCCTCACTAGCTCCTCGGTTCTTTTCTGCTAATGGATGTCACCTGCCACCTTCAGAGACCTTCCCTTTAGGACTGGAGCTGGAGGCCTAGAAATGTCCTGGAGTTTGTCTCCTCCTCACCCCCATAGTAGAGTTATCAGATAAAATACAGAACTTGCAGTTCAATTTGAATTTCAGATAAACAATAATTTTTAAGTATAAGTATGTCCCACATATTGCATGAAATGTACTTATACTAAAAAACAGTTTAGTCTCAAGTATATATACCTGGGCATGCTGTATCTTCATTTGCTAATTCTAGAGACCCTTTTCAAGGGAGGCCATGGTCAATCACTGACTGGTATAGGAGTGCAAGAGTCCAGCTCCTAAATGTCGAAAAAGCTCAGGGTATAGTTTATGCTCTAAAGTCTCCTACAGGATCAGACTGAGTCTTCAGACCTCACTGGAGCTAGCACCACTATTGAGCTTCTTTCTCTTCTCTATTCTGTCTTTCCTACTCCCTTCCTGATTTTTCTTGGAATCACTTGATTAATAATAAATCACTTACTTATATAAATACTTGTCTAGGGGTCTGTGTGTGGGAGAGCATGGCTTAAGTTAGAGATCTTATAAATCATACCACAGTGACAACTCATCACAACTTTGTAGGGATTAGAAATCACTACCTTGAATAATATTCTGTTTATTAACTACAACTTACATTTATGTTCCTAAAAATACTCTTTGTCTCATGTGTCAAGTCCATAGCAACTGGTGAACATCCATTTGACAAACTCTTCTGAGAGGCTGCTAGGGCTTGTTTAATCTATTCATACTTTCCCCTGCTTTGAAACTACTGAAAAGAAATAAAGGCAACCGGACATCTGATAAAACATCATTAACACTCATATGATGTGAGCTTTAAAAAGGAATGCCCAAGCCCAGCTGCTCTAGGAAAAGACCAATGATCCATGAAAAAAATATGCATTGTACAGGAGAAAGGGGAATTATTGTTGAGATCGGTCAGGCAATAGACCAAAGAGACTGGGATCTTACAGTCCCTTTAGATGATGGAAGTTGAGAAAGGATGGGCTACCTCCTGCCTCACTTTTCAAAGGACTCATTTTGAAATAATGGAACTCATCTCACTGTGGCAGTCCATTAATGAGTCATCATTGTGATAAATGAATGTTCAAGGGAAAAGACATTTTGCTCTACTGATCTCCTGAGCATCTTTGCTTCCTTTCTTAATGGAAAAACATTGTTCTTAACATACTTAAGCCAAAGCACTCCTGACTACAATATTCTGACTATCTGTAAGCCATTTCAGGTATTTACAATTTAGGATTAAAGTCTACTTGGGGACTTTCTTTCAGCTTACAACAAGAAAAGAAGCTCCTGGGTCAATATAACAGTATTTGGTGAAACACGTTCATATGGCTTTATAGTTTTGGTTATTTATACCTAGCAGTAGATAAGACACAAAAAGTAAACCCAGGCAGATAGATTCCATTATGGTCTAAGCACTATGATTCTGGAGAGCATGCCCCTTATTATTCTTGTTGAGTAACTGTAAGACATATAACTTGATATAGCATGATCTAATTTTGTTAGTCTGGGAGACTTTTTTTTTCTTTTTAAACAAGAAACATTGTCTTTCCTCTTTTTATATGTATTGTCTTTCTTAAACGCTAGCTTCAAGTGTTAGCCAAGGTGGCTCATCCATGGAGTCCCCAGGAGGCTGAGCAAAAGAACACCAAACTAGTTGCTTACTGTCTCTAAATAATTTTGACCACCACTATCAGAGTCAGGAGTCCAACTATAAAAAACAAAAATGAGATTTATTTATTTTAATTTTTTTTTTTTTTTTTTTAAATTTTTTATTGGATTATAGGTTTCGGGGTACATGAGCAGAGCATGCAAGACAGTTGCGTAGGTGCACACATGGCAGTGTGCTTTGCTTTTCTTCTCCCCTTCACCCACATTTGGCATTTCTCCCCAGGCTATCCCTCCCCACCTCCCCCTCCCACTGGCCCTCCCCTTTTCCCCCCAATAGACCCCAGTGTTTAGTACTCCCCTTTCTGTGTCCATGTGTTCTCATTTTTCATCACCCACCTATGAGTGAGAATATGCGGTGTTTCATTTTCTGTTCTTGTGTCAGTTTGCTGAGGATGATGTTTTCCAGATTCATCCATGTCCCTACAAACGACACGAACTCATCATTTCTGATTGCTGCATAATATTCCATGGTGTATATGTGCCACATTTTTCCAATCCAGTCTATTATCAATGGGCATTTGGGTTGATTCCAGGTCTTTGCTATTGTAAACAGTGCTGCAATGAACATTCGTGTACATGTGTCCTTATAGTAGAACGATTTATAGTCTTTTGGATATATACCCAGTAATGGGATTGCTGGGTCAAATGGAATTTCTATTTCTAAGGCCTTGAGGAATCGCCACACTGTCTTCCACAATGGTTGAACTAATTTACACTCCCACCAACAGTGTAAAAGTGTTCCTTTTTCTCCACATCCTCTCCAGCATCTGTTGTCTCCAGATTTTTTAATGATCGCCATTCTAACTGGCGTGAGATGGTATCTCAATGTGGTTTTGATTTGCATCTCTCTGATGACCAGTGACGATGAGCATTTTTTCATATGATTGTTGGCCTCATATATGTCTTCTTTCATAAAGTGTCTGTTCATATCCTTTGCCCATTTTTGAATGGGCTTGTTTGTTTTTTTCCTGTAAATCTGCTTGAGTTGTTTGTAAATTCTGGATATCAGCCCTTTGTCAGATGGGTAGACTGCGAAAATTTTTTCCCATTCTGTTGGTTGCCGATCCACTCTAGTGACTGTTTCTTTTGCCGTGCAGAAGCTGTGGAGTTTCATTAGGTCCCATTTGTCTATTTTGGCTTTTGTTGCCAATGCTCTTGGTGTTTTGTTCATGAAGTCCTTGCCTACTCCTATGTCCTGGATAGTTTTGCCTAGATTTCCTTCTAGGGTTTTTATGGTGCCAGGTCTTATGTTTAAGTCTTTAATCCATCTGGAGTTAATTTTAGTGTAAGGTGTCAGGAAGGGGTCCAGTTTCTGCTTTCTGCACATGGCTAGCCAGTTTTCCCAACACCATTTGTTAAACATGGAATCCTTGCCCCATTGCTTGTTTTTGTCAGGTTTATCAAAGATTGTATAGTTGTATGTATGTTGTGTTGCCTCCGGTGCCTCTGTTTTGTTCCATTGGTCTATATCTCTGTTTTGGTACCAGTACCATGCTGTTTTGATTACTGTAGCCTTGTAGTATAGTTTGAAATCCGGTAGTGTGATGCCCCCCGCTGTGTTCTTTTTGCTTAGAATTGACTTGGCTATGCGGGCTCTCTTTTGGTTCCATATGAAGTTCATGGTGGTTTTTTCCAGTTCTGTGAAGAAAGTCAATGGTAGCTTGATGGGGATAGCGTTGATTCTGTAAATTACTTTGGGCAGTATAGCCATTTTCACGATATTAATTCTTCCTAACCATGAACATGGAATGTTTCTCCATCTGTTTGTGTCCTCTCTGATTTCGTTGAGCAGTGCTTTGTAGTTCTCCTTGAAGAGGTCCCTTACATTCCTTGTGAGTTGTATTCCAAGGTATTTTATTCTTTTTGTAGCAATTGCGAATGGCAGTTCGCTCTTGATTTGGCTTTCTTTAAGTCTGTTATTGGTGTAGACGAATGCTTGTGATTTTTGCACATTGATTTTATATCCTGAGACTTTGCTGAAGTTGTTTATCAGTTTCAGGAGTTTTTGGGCTGAGGCGATGGGGTCTTCTAGGTATACTATCATGTCGTCTGCAAATAGAGACAATTTGGCTTCCGCCTTTCCTATTTGAATACCCTTTATTTCTTTTTCTTGCCTGATTGCTCTGGCTAGAACTTCCAGTACTATATTGAATAGGAGTGGTGAGAGAGGGCATCCTTGTCTAGTACCAGATTTCAAAGGGAATGCTTCCAGTTTTTGCCCATTCAGTATGATATTGGCTGTTGGTTTGTCATAAATAGCTTTTATTACTTTGAGATACGTTCCATCGATACCGAGTTTATTGAGGGTTTTTAGCATAAAGGGCTGTTGAATTTTGTCAAATGCCTTCTCTGCGTCAATTGAGATAATCATGTGGTTTTTGTTTTTGGTTCTGTTTATGTGGTGAATTACGTTGATAGACTTGCGTATGTTGAACCAGCCTTGCATCCCTGGGATGAATCCTACTTGATCATGATGAATAAGTTTTTTGATTTGCTGTTGCAATCGGCTTGCCAATATTTTATTGAAGATTTTTGCATCTATGTTCATCATGGATATTGGCCTGAAGTTTTCTTTTCTCGTTGGGTCTCTGCCGGGTTTTGGTATCAGGATGATGTTGGTCTCATAAAATGATTTGGGAAGGATTCCCTCTTTTTGGATTGTTTGAAATAGTTTTAGAAGAAATGGTACCAGCTCCTCCTTGTGTGTCTGGTAGAATTCGGCTGTGAACCCGTCTGGACCTGGGCTTTTTTTGTGAGGTAGGCTCTTAATTGCTGCCTCAACTTCAGACCTTGTTATTGGTCTATTCATAGTTTCAGCTTCCTCCTGGTTTAGGCTTGGGAGGACACAGGAGTCCAGGAATTTATCCATTTCTTCCAGGTTTACTAGTTTATGTGCATAGAGTTGTTTGTAATATTCTCTGATGATGGTTTGAATTTCTGTGGAATCTGTGGTGATTTCCCCTTTATCATTTTTTATTTAATTTTTTTTAGAGACAGAGTCGTGCTCAGTCATCCAGGCTGGAGTGCAGTGGCGTGATCACGGCTCTCTGTAACCTCGAACTCCTGGGCTCAAGCAATCTTCCTGCCTTAGCCTTCTAAAGCATTGGGATTATAGACATAAGCCACTGTGCCCAGCCAAAAATGAAATTTTTATAGAAAGATTTTGTAGGACACAGCATGAAGCTACCTCAAGGGAAGCCGAATGAAACTATTTCAAGAATAAAGGCAATGATAGCTTAACAGTTTTTAATCATAAAAGGAAACATAACAGCATTCTTGAAAGTTTGAGAAATACTGAATATAGTAATAATATTTTGATAATGGATGATAAATAATTTTATGCTTCCTTGTAATTTTGTTTCTGTATAGTTTTACATAAATTAACACTTGCTTGCAGGACTGCTCTAGGGAAAAAAAGAAATAGCTATGGAGAATCACCATGAAAAAATAACCCGATAGTCAAAATAGTATCCCCTCTAAGGAAATGTTTTGGTCTATACACTAAAATGGATTACAGGGAAGAGTGCAATTCTGCTTGCGTTCTTCCTAACCTAAGGAGAAAAGAAAATCTGCCAGTTTTGCTGTCTGGCTTAGCAAAATTACTCCAGATCCAAGGAACCAAAAGGGAGTTAACAGTTGGACAAACCAGTGAAATAGAAGGGTAGATTTTATTTTCACTGCCAGTTTTGATAATATACTAATCATGAAAATAAGTCTTGACTATGCCCCAATAGGATACAGAAAATCATGCCTGATATAAAATGACTGTGCTCTTGGCTATTCTTTGTGTTTCTCTTTATTTTTCTTGACAAGTGATAGATCTGTGGATAGGACATTCTCACTTGGCTCCACTGATAACCTTCTCTAGTTAGAGGAGGTGGAACTAGAAAGGAAGTGAAATTTATGAAAACTCTCTGAGGCAATTCAAATGTAAAATTATTAGTAATTTTTTAAAAGCTCCAAGGAATGTATTTGACACTCAGAGGTTTCTTTTTCAGAAGCTTAAACAGAAAAAGCTCAAGAAAGCAATGGAAAACATTTTCTTGCCCTGTATATTTTCATTTGAACTGCAGCCCCAAGTGCCAGAACATAAAGTTTCATCCCTGCAGGTAACATAGGCAATTCCAATAGCTGTAATTCCAGCAGTAGGGAACGTGCTTTCCATTTCAACTAAAAAATATCCTCCTGAATTTTCAAATTATGTGTTAGGAGTTCTCCAAGTGGTAATATTTCACAGATACCTAAAATCCCCCTATGAATGGGAATATATCAACCATTTCCTCAGGCTATATCATTGTTCAATCTGTATGACACTTACCTATCTGAACCAGAGGCTGACTTTAAACTCCGAAAATGTTGACCATCTAAGTCCAAGCTATAGCTCCGCTCACTTTCGGCTTTGGGAGTTATGATTTCTCCTCTGGTTGCTGATCTGAACTTGCTAAGAAGAAATCTGAAATTATATATATATATATATATATATATATATATATATATATATATATTCAAAATTAGATAAGAAAGAAAACACTTAAAAATATCATTTCAAGAATACAATTTCTAGTACTTTTAACAATAAAGGATTCTTCAATAAAGCAGCCTTAGGGCTGACAGGTTCTGGAGAATTCCCAGTGCCTCAGCAATACAGTATCAAGGGTGGTAATGAAAAAGATTACGATATTCTCTCAAGACCGTACCACTTTCTGGTAGGTCACTGCTAAGCAAAAGACTGCCTGCTCTGAGAACTCAGCACTGTCTCCTGAAAAAGAAGATGCATTCCCTGGGCTGGGCCTGTTTGCAGGAATAGTGAGAATAGAGAGTTTGTACTCACTTTGCTCAGAGCGGGGAGCCAGGATGATCCTTTTGAACAACCTGAGGTAGCTACTTATTAGACTGCAGCTCCGTGAGAGCAGTGACTCTGCCTTTATTGTTTCTTGCCAGATTTCCTGAGCCTAGAATGATGCCTGGCACATACTAGAATCCAACCAACTCTTGTGGAATGAATAATGTGGTTGAAACCATCTTTATTATTTTACATGACATTTCTCCTTGTGCCTCTTGTTGGATAAAATCTGATTACATTCCAATTTCACTAAACTATTTGGAATTTAAGCAAAAACAGCCTTTTAGGAACCTAAAGTCCTGATCCAAGATACCGAGTGCCCAAAACATGGGTTTTTCCAAAAGTACTTTAATAACAAAATCAAAGCTATATTCCTCTTTGTAATGGCATTGGGAGATACACTTCATTTACATTCTCCAGTTTTCTAGAGGAAAAAATGGATTCCAAAGGTACTGTCACAATCTTAATAGAATCTGCCAAGTTGTTTCTGTTTCAAAGACCCCTGAAATAGTGCCATTGTCAAAGCGTCTGAAGCATCAATCTACTGGAAAATTACATTCTTCTTTGGTGATAATAGTTAATATAATGTCAAGGTATGCTGCTCTGAGAACCACCTCATGCATGTCCTCTACTTAAGGTATCTCCTCTGCCTGGAATCACTCTTCCTCCGTTTTGTGATCCTGAACCCCATTTATCATTCCAACTCCTCCTCAAGTCCCATGTACAATTTGATGTCTTTCTGAATGACTCCTATACTCAACTGGCATTTATTATCTAGCCACCTATTTATACATACTCAATAATTTATTACCTTATGACATCTCTTGTGGTGAGCACCCTCTACTTTAGAAAGGTGTTCAGGTAGCTCACTTTGCCACCTTAAATCTTCCTGCAATTCTTTTATACTTACTAACTTTTCAGGTGTGTACCTTTTCTCCCCAACTAGATGTTATATTCCTTGATGACTGAGAACAATCAGACCCTTGTTTTGAATTTCAGCAAGGCTCAGCCCAGTGCTGTAATGGTTTGAATGATTCAGAATTTGCATAATTGATTGTGCTGGTGAGTTAGTTATTGCCTCCCTTCTCCAAGTCCACTATTCTATAACCTGCTCTATGATGCCTGAGCTGGGGTCTGCAAATGACAACTCTTAGAGGCATTTGTGGGCTCTGAGTTACTTATTTAATCAGGCTATTGATTGTTTTTTTATGAGTCAGGTACCATGCTAGATACTGTAACACAGAAGCAAAGAAACCAAGAATCCACTGGTCTAGCCCTAAAGGAACTTACAATTAAGTGTGTGTGTGTATGTGTGTGTGTGTGTGTGTGCGTTGATGGGGTGTCAGAGTGCAATAAGATTGGTGGTGTACATGTACAAAGCATTGGGGTGACCCAAAGAGTGATAAATGAACTCAAGATGGTAGGAAGGATCTATACATAGGCTAGGATACAAAGGATACTCTAGGCTATCTCTCCAACTCATCTCTGCTCATCAATGAAGACATGGTTTGTCATGAGTGCTTGAGTTAGATGACATTTAGATTGTAAGAACCCTAGACATTTTGTACAGCCAGATAAAGCTTCCAACACCAGCACCCTCTTACTTTGCATTCTACTGAGAGAATGAAGCAGTGCTGCCTGGAAAGGACCATAAAGTTAGCCAGGCATAGTGGCACATGCCTTGCAGTCCCAGCTACCTGCCGGGGAGTTCAAGGCCAGCTCAGGTAACATAATGAGACCCCATCTCAATAAAATAAAGAGAAAGGACTATAAAATGACTTGGTGCATATTAGGGATCTCCCTGCTTCAGTCATAAAAACTGGCCAATAGCTGCCTGAGAAACAAAAACTGAAAAATGTAGGGCTGTGAAGTAGTAGTTTGCCTTTTGGCCCTTATAGCCTATATTTTAGGATGCACTTTTTCCCCTCGAAAGAAACTTCTTGATCCCTTATGTATCTCCCATTCCTATCCTCGGTACTTAATATTTGCATTCTATATTTTCTCACTGAACTAAGTCACTGTGGTGGCCAAATGTGATTTTTATTCTTAAGGAAGCCTGAATTCTAAATAGGGAACATGATGCTTTAAGCTCAATGAATAAATTTTTATTTTGGATGAAATTATATATCAGCACACAAGTTGGAGGAAAGAAGTATTGACATTGTACAACAGAAACTGTTGTCACCTCTTTATAGACTGGCCCTGACATGAAGCCTTCTACTTACAAGTAATGGGAACCATATAGTACAAGACCAGATATGTCAAATGAAAGGAAAATTCTTCTGTGTATAGGTCAGAAGGGACTTTTATTTACTTATTGAAAATTATTAAAACTGCATTTCCTGAGAAGAATGATAAAGTGTAACTTTGTTTGAGTCTCTGACATCCTCTGGGTCACTGAAGTGACTTAGAACTTGAAAAACTAAGGAGTCTTTATTTCAGAGGTATCTGGAATAAAGATCAAAAATTCCCTTAGAAAGACCACGTCTTACCCCTTTCTCTTGGGCCCATCATGGCTGGCCTTCTGCCCAGCAGCAGGTGAAGTGTCTGACTTTTCTGCATCCTGGCGGGTTTGCTCTTGGCTCTGTACTTCTTCAGCTCCTCATTAACAAATAATCAGAAGACAAATTTACATACAAAATGACCAGAAATGAGAGCAAATTTATATTCTGCTTTCACTTTCCCAGATTAGCACAGGGCATAGAAGTCTATAATAATCGGCAATGCCTTCTCATCCCAAGTTTTTCAGTCACATAGTTATTTCTAATTTGTTGAGTGTTCTAGAGTTAACTGAGGGCAAAGATCCTGGACTCATCTCTAGGAGGTTTACTGAGATAACCTTTCTAGGGATGACTGCATCAGCCTTCTGCTGATATTTTTAGAGCAGGGGAACGTGGTCTCCTAAGATCTCCAAATCCCTGTACACTAAGTTCTAGCATGAGGTTATAGAAATGATATCCTAATTTCTGGGCATATAAGCCATACTTTCTGGAAGGGTGGGCATCTGTGCAAATAATTGTGACTTGAGAAACTGCCTACATTTTGGAAGGTACTGAGGTTTGAGTGGAAGAAGAGGCCATGGCTGACTGCCTCATTCTAACTGTATTCCACACCATCTCTCTGTAGCATCGGATCTGATGTGACCCATGTGGAAAAGCCTGTCCTTGCTAGTCACACACCCAGAAGTAACGCTGGAATCAGTTACAAGCCTCCTCACCATACGTGCCAGACTTAAATACAAGGGCACTTGTGTCCTCTGTATGAAAGATGAGATAAACCAAGAAACAGGCCAAAAGATGTTTTTTCCACTTTTACTACACCATGTATGAGAAACATGCTCCCATACACAAGGTTTACTCCATCTTTAACTAACTAAATTTAGTTTGAATGCACCAGAAAGCACTGTCAAGGTGGAGTGTTATTTTCATTTGGTGCTGGTATTCATTCAGTAGGACTAAATAAATGAGAGAGACTGTCCTATGCATTTCAAGCCATTTAGCATCTCTGGCTCCTTCTCACCAAATGCTATTGACTCATCAGTCGTGACAACCAGAAACGCCCCCCCCCCACTTGCCTTTCCAAATGCTTCCATTTTGAGGAAGGGGGACAAAGTGCACAATATAAATCCTTGGTTGAGAACCACTGGATTTAAAAGGTAACATGTAAAAGAAATTGGGTATAATATTGCTGAAAAATCAGGGATTGCTTCCACGATGTGAACCATTTAATTCATCTGTTTTATGTTACTTTCTTAAGTACTTAGTAAGATATTGGAAGTGCATTCAGAAAAAGAACTTTCTATGATGGAGACAAATGGTTTCTTTGAAAATCGTGGTGTGCCAGATATATAGAAAATCACTGTGAATTTTATTTTCTACTGACTTCCTCTTGTCTTGTATGAATTACATATTTAGATTTCATGTTATCAAGTTGTGAAACGACTTAAGGGATTTAGGAAACTCATTTGTGCTGATTAACTATATAACACAGAGAAGTTATTTAGTTAGCCAAAATGAAGATGAAAACAGTTGTGAAACCACATAATTGCTTTAATTACCTGGACTTCTTCTTAAAATGGACTGTCGGACAACATCAGTGCCAAGAACATTGACTTGCTTGAAACGTTTTGCCTTTTCTTCAAAAAACCACTCACCAGTTATAATCCTTAGCTGCCTACTCAAGAGAAAAGGGAAGAGCATTGAAATTTAATTATTTAGCCACATAATTAACTCTCAAAAATCCCTAATCAAGTGAAAGTAGCCAATTATTTATAAAGTTCATCTCAATCTCTGGAGTATTTTATGGTGATAATAATAGCCAGTATTAATTGAATATTTACTATCTGCTAGGCACTTGCTAATTGTGGTTCATACTTCATATATTTTTATCCACATAGCACATTATGTAAACACTATTATCCTAATTTTATAGATGAGGAAATTGGAAATAAAATAATGTGCTTCATATAACACAGCTGGTAAGTAGTAGAGCCAGGATCCCATCCCAATAAGTCTGGCCTGGGACTCAGTTCTTAACCACTGCATTAGTGGATAAATGATCTTGATTGCAAACAATAGGGATCTAGTAAAGTGTTTGAATGAAAGAGAGGTCAGGGTCAGACTCTGCTTTGGAAAGATCCTTTAATATAACATGTACACTGGGTTAGACTGGTGAGAGAATAGGATAAAGAGAGGTTGGCCATTGTAATAGTCCAGTAGACAGATGATGACACCCATGTTAGGGTAATGGTAAGACTAAGAGGGGAGTAATAAATTCAAATTGTAGGTAGTGGAAGTGCTTGCTGGGATTTGGTAATCAATTCAATGTTAAAGATGCAAAAGAAGGATCCTTGAATAGCCACATCTATCTTTTAAGTCTCACCCGCAATGGCTATGTGAAATCACCACCATCTTCCCTCCTGAAATACTTATAATCCTTTTCTTTGTCCGTACTTCTCTCATTACTTATAGCATCCTTTAGTATTATTTCTACTGGTCTATAAACACTCTGAGAGCTGATTTCTGTCTGTTTCATCTTTTTTTTCCATAGTACCTACAAGAGAGTCTTTCACAGACAATGATCTCGATTGTTTTTCAAATGAATGACTGACTACTCTCCCATATTTTTAATATATTATCCTTCTTTCATCTCCTCATAGTTCTCATTATTACCAGTGAAATGAGGGCAGGGACCTTGGCTTTGTTGTTCACTATTTGTAGGAGCAGTAACTGACAGGAAATATTTGTGGAATGAATGAGAATACCTGGAATTCAACCTATAGCAGCTATGCTGTCATTTTCAGGCATATCACAAGGATTTTAACAGCTGTAGAAATCACTTGGTAGTCTAAATATATTTCTAATTAAAAATTAAGAAATGGTTTTAGCTGATTACGTGAGCACTACTGTCCCAAAACCTCTATGGGGCATGTTCTGAAAATAGTAAATAGGACTATGTAACTAGGGTAAAGGGTTTGTGGAGAAGTCCACTGAAAAGTGGAGTTAAAAGGTAGAATTTGGGGCCAAATCTTTGAATGTCAAGCTAAAGAGCTGGAGTGTCATTCCAGCAGTTTTTCTAAAGTTCAGATTGAATCATATAATCTCTGGATAAATATGTGAAGAAGAGAGAAACCAGAGGGTAGGCAGGCAAATTAGAAAGTTAAACAATAAACAGGACAGAAAATGATGAAGATGCAAATCAGGGTATCATGGAGCTAAAGAGTAAAAAGAAAGATACAGACACTTGGGCTGAGAATGAGAATCAGCAAGAACATGTCTAATATGGTGGTTGAGGAAAAGCAACTGAGAGTCAAATAGACATTTCTAGCCCCAGAGTATTATATCCATTTGATTCAGCAATTTATTGGACTTGAGAATCATTGGCTGGATCTCAGATAGAAAAGTCACTCCAGAAAAATATGTCAGCCTTGTTCCCCACAGCAATTATCCTGAACTCTGTTCTGAATCTATGAGGCAAAGGTAAATTATATATGAAACATCATTCTACTACTGGGGAAAAAAGTGAAAATGTTAACCTTGGAGAAAAGCATTCATTGAAAGGTAAGACCATAGCTTGTCTATCGTAGATCTACTCCCAAGTGGCTGTATTATCTATTGAGAAGCCCAGATTATTAGATAAGCTTCATAACAATAACTATGTAAATTGGAATATGGTCGAATTTAAGATATAACCTTCCAAAACCAAAAGCTTGAATGAGTCAAGTTATTTATGGATACATTTTGAGGGATCTATAGATTTATATATGACTATTTATGTTGGAAATCCAGGTGACAATTGTGGTATTCTAAATTCTAAGGATGTCTCTTGTTTCTCAGTTATTTAATCAAACACTAATCCAGGTGCTGATGTGATCAGAATTTGCAGGTGGAATTAGGTTACTAATTTGCTGACCTTAAAATAGTGAGATTATCCTAGATTATCCATATGGGCCCAAAGCAATCACATAAGCCCTTAAACACAAAGGAAGAAGAGGAAGTCAGTAAAGACACTGCAGAATAGAAAGTCAGATTGCAAAGATGAGAAAGATTTGACATGCTGGAAAAGCTCTGAGGCACAGCAGTCCACAGGCTATGACTAGAAAGTGAGGCCTCTGTGAGCTCAGAATGGCTTTCAGTGAACAGTCAACAAGGAAATTGGCACCTCATTCCGATAGCCACAAGGAACTGAATTCTGCCTACAAGAATGAGCTTGGAAGTAGATTCTTCCCAGATCCTTTTTATAAAAACAGCTCAACTAGCCACCGCCTTGATTTCAGCCTTATAGAACCTGGAGTAGAGAAGCGAGTCAAGCCAATCCAGACTCCTGAGCTCCAGAACTATGAAATAATACGTTTGTGTTGTTTTAAACTGCTAAGCTGTGGTAATACTTAAGGTGGCAATACAAAACTACTATAATAATTTAACAAAGAAATATATTTGTTCTAATGTTTAATTCTGGAAATTGCATAGATTGTAAGAACATGAATAAGGAAAATTCAGAAACAATAGGGAAGAGGTAAGCACACTATGGCCCATGGGTCAAATTCACCCCATCGTCTATTTTGTACAGCCACAAGCTAAAAATGGTTGTTACATTTTTAAATGATTGAAAAAAATCAAAATCAAAATATTTAATGAAATGTGAAAAGTATATGAAATTTCAGGGTCTATAAGATCTTCTAAAAATAATTTAAGCTTTTATTTTATATTCATGGGGCACATGTACAGGTTTGTTATGTGGGTATATTGACTGATGCTGAGGGTTGGGGTATGAATGATTCCATCACCTAGATACTGAACATAGTTTCCAACAGGTAGTTTTTCAACCCTTGCCCCCACCCCCAGGAGTACACAGTGTGTATTGGTGCCATCTTTATCTCCATATATATCCAATGTTTAGCTCCTAATTATAAGTGAGAACATGCAACATTTGGTTTTCTATTCCTGCATTAATTCGCTTAGGATAATGGCCTCCAGCTGCATCCATGTTGCTGCAAAACATATGATTTCATTATTTTTTATGGTTGCATAGTATTTCATGGTAAACATGTACAACAGTTTCTTGAACTAATCTGTTGTTGATGGGCAGCTAGGCTGTCTATGTCTTTGCTTTTCTGAACAGTGTAGCTGTGAATATACAAGTATGTGCATCTTTTGTGTAGAATGATTTCTTTTCTCCTTTGGTTATATACCCAGTAATGGGATTGCTGGGTCAAATCATTAGTAGTCCTGTTTTTAGTTTTTTGAGAAATCTCCAAACTGTTTTCCACAGTGGCTGAACAAATTTACATTCCCACCAACAGTGTATAAACATTTCCTTTTCTCCACAACCTCACCAGCATCTGTTATTTTTTGACTTTTTAGTAATAGCCATCTGACTGCTGTGACATGATATCTCACTGTGCTTTTGATTTGCATTTTTCTGATGATTAGTGACGATGAACTTTTTTTTCATATGCTTGTTGGCTGCTTGCATGTCTTCTTTTGAGAAGGGTCTGTTCATGTCCTTTGCCTACTTTTTAATGGGATTATTTGCTTATTTGCTTTTTGCTTGTTAATGTCATTGCAGTTATGGATATGAAACATTTGTTGGATGCATAGTTTGTGAATATTTTCTCCCATTCTGTGGGTTATTTACTCTGTTAGTTTCTTTTGCTATGTAAAAGCTTTTTAGATTAATTAGGTCTCACTTGTCAATTTTTGTTTTTGTTGTAATTACTTTTGAGGAATTAGTAATAAATTATTTGCCAAGGCTGATATTCAAAATGTTATTTCCTAGGTTTTCTTTTAGGATTTGTATATTTTGAGGTCTTACACTTAAATGTTTAATCCAACTTGAGTTAATATTTGTATATAGTGAAAAATAGGGGTCCAGTTTCATTCTTCTGCATGTGGATAGCCAGCTATTCCAGCACCATTTATCAAATAGGGAGTCCTTTCTTCATTGCTTATGTAAATAAAGCTTTATTGAAAGATATCCATGCTCAATTGTTTATGTATTGTCTTTGGCTGATTTTGTGCTACAACTACAAAGCTGAGTAGTTGTAGCCATAGACCACATAGCTCTCAAAGCCTAAAATATTTACTCTCTGGTGTTTTATTTAAAAAAAGAGGAGTTTTTCAACTTCTGCAGGAGTCAAAGAGCAAACAAAAAGAAATAAAGAACAAGGGGAACAATATAGTTCAATGACTAAAAAATCACTGAATAGTGGCATGCCAAGGCTTTAGATCTTTTTTCCTTTTTGGTATGTTCTTGGGATGTGGGATGGAGTAGATAGCATACTGACGGCAGTTTCATGTGTAGCAGGGGAAAGTAGACACATCCAGTCTACATTCTCCAGGAAATGGGCCTCCATATCACTTTTACCACGTATGCCTGGGGCTGCCGGCACCTAACACAAATAACATCTTCCCAGAATTGTTAGTCATTACCTCTTGCTGCCCTTGTGAGAATAATAACTATACATCTTATATTTGTTCAACTCATGATGCGCTTGAGTCATTTGTCATTTCAGAGCTTTAAAATATCAGAACAGATTGTTGAGATTATGCCTTTGTCACCCCTCTCAGGTGTCAAGTCCTGTCAGGAGGCAGACAGAAGGCTTGGTAGAACAGGAAACAAATACTTAGTGAGTGCATATCAGTCACCAAGTAATATGCTAGTCACTTTACATATGGTATCTCTAATTTTCACTGTAACCCATGAAATATCTATTGCTATTACCAATTTACAGACAAGGGAACTAAAGCTCACATAATTTAAACAATTTGTCCAAAGTTACAAAGGTATTATGTCAGAGATAGGATTTGTATTGAAATCCCAGATGCTTTACACAGCATTTTTTTTAATGAAGTAGAGTCTCACTCTGTCACCCAG
Organism: Callithrix jacchus; assembly: GCF_049354715.1. Classification (NCBI taxonomy): domain Eukaryota; kingdom Metazoa; phylum Chordata; class Mammalia; order Primates; family Cebidae; genus Callithrix; species Callithrix jacchus. The sequence continues at coordinate 38,868,195 of NC_133524.1, read as the reverse complement.
GCCAGAGTGCATTGGCACACTCTCAGCTCACTGCAACCTCTGCCTCCCAGGTTCAAGCTATTCTCCCGCCTCAGTCTCCCGAGTAGTTGGGACTATAGGCATGCACCACCACACCCGGCTAATTTTTGTATTTTCAATAGACTTGGGGTTTCACCATGTTGCCAGGCTGGTCTCAAACTCCTGACTTCAAGTGATCTGCCCACCTCGGCCTACCAAAGTGCTGGGATTACAGGCGTGAGCCACTGTGCCCAGCCTACACAGCAAATATTTATTGCATTTCTACTATGTGTCAGGCCCCGGGCTAAGGCTAAGAATATAGAGATGAAGAAGACAAACAAGGACCTTGGCCATATGAAGATGCTGGTCTAGATTTAATCTTTCTTCGTTTCCAAGCAGGAAAACTGAAAAGTAATCCCTAGACACATTATGGTGAAACTATAGAGCACTATAGTCAAAGAGAAAATCTTAAAAGTAGCTAGGGAGGAAAAAGGAAACTTACAGAAGAATCACAATTAGAATGACAGTTGATTTTTAATAGCAATGATGAAATCCAGAAGCCAATGATATATCTTCAAAGTGCTGGGAGAAAATACTATCAATCTAGAATTGCATATCCACAAAAATTCCTGTTCAGGAATGAGGATGACATAAACAAATTTTCAACAAAATAAAAACAGATAATTTATCACCAATAGATTCTCACTAGAGAAAATGTTAAAGATTATACTTCAGGAGGAGGTAAAATAGATCTAAGGTATAAAAAGGAATGGTGAACAATGAAATTGATAAAATATATAAAAACCTAAACGAACATTGACTTATAAAGAAAAATGAGAGTACATAAATTGTTGGATTATGCAACAAGAGATGTATAAAATATGGGCCAAAAATCATGTATCAGTCAGAAAAATGATAATTAAAGAATATCAGGTTTCTTTTAACTATTGATTTACAAAGTTAAATATAAACGTTATAATTTCCAGGGTAACAATTGAAAATGAAAAAATCATATAGTATGAATACCAGTAGAAAGGATAACATGGAATGAGAGAAATACACTTTAATGAATTGAAAGATAATATAAATAAATGCAAATATTTCAGGAATCACAATGATAATAGAAATAAGTGTAAATATTACAGTGATCAATGAGTACAAGTAGACTAAACTCTGTAATTTAAGAAACAATATTATCAGATTAAATGTTAAAAATTACATCTAGTATATATATCATGTATATGTATATGCAACACATATATAATGTATATATCATACAAGTAAAGTGAATATTAAAATACATATAACAGATAGTTTATTTTAAAATAGCACATATGCTGCATAGAAGAGACTCACCTTAAACATATGGACACAGAAAGGTTTAAAGTCAAATGTTGGAAAAATATGTATGCAACTATTAACCAAAAGAAATTTGATGTAGCTGTATTAATAACAGAAAAAATAAATAGACTTTAAGGCAAAACATATTTAGAGATGGAGGGGAAAATGAATATCTCTAAATTAATACGGAAGAGACCAGCACCTAAAAGAAAATTGTGCAATATAAGTAAATACTCTTATCACAGGAAAAAAACCACAAAAGGCCAATAAATATACGAAAAGATGCTCAACCTCATACTTAAGCAGTAAGATGCAAATTGAAACTATAGGGAGATATTCCTTTATATCTGTCAGTTTGGAAAAAATAAAAAAAAATTCATGATGCCAAGTGTTGGTAAGATCATGAAGTAAAGGAAACACTTATACAATGTTAGTGGGGTCTTAAATTGGTACAACTACTATAAAAAAGAATTTAACATTATCTTGTCAAGCTGAAAATCCTTGCTCATACTGTTTGCTGTGCAATTTCATTCCTAGATGCACACCCTGCCATAGTCTTCTCAAGCATTTTTGGCAGAGGTCTAAGTAAGAAATACATTTTATGTCACAATTCAGAAAATAAATACACACACATGTATAAGTATATACACACACATATATATGTATACTGACATTTTCTACTTGACTTTACTTTTTTTAATGCTAGTTACTACCCACCAATGGGTCATGATCCACAGATTTTAAAATCCCACCACTTGTTTTTAATGCTAATTACTACCTACCAATAGGTAATAATCCACAGATTAAATAATCCCACTATAGAATGTACACACTCATACATGTTTGTCAGACCATATGTGTAAGAATGTCATGGCAGCATTTTTTGGTAAAATTATAAAGTGACACAATTTAAATGTTAATTCACCAGAAAATAGATACATTAAAGGAATGTAACAACAGTGTAGATGAATGTAATATTATTCACACAAACATGGATAAATTTTACAAAAGTGTTATTGAGATAAAAACATCATAAAAGAATACAGGAAGTATGATTTCCATTTCCATAACATTCAAAAATGCAAAACTAGAAAATGTATTACTTAGAAACATATCCAAATGTGGTAAAACTATAAAGTAAAGCAAGGGAATGAAAAATGCAAAACAAGATGTTGTACTTCTTAAACTGGGTAATGTGTACACAGGGGCAATTTTTATTATTGTTTAAACCATACATATGTATTTAGTATCTTTGACGTGTACTTTATTTTTAGATTTAAAAATCTTGGCTCTTGCATATAGGTAACACAAAATAGCGTGTCAAGACACTCAAAATAGCTTCTTACTATTCAAAAAATTTTTGGGTAAATGTGGGACTGCTCCAATATGATTTTTTTCCCTTACAGCTGCACTATGAAAATTTGCTAAACTAGAGGTGATTTTGAAATGGCCTATGTGGCAACTACCAATATTCACTCATCAGGCCAAAGATCACCAGGAACTCACCTATGGACAAACGAATTGAGATTTTTTTGCTCATAGTAATGAAAAAAAAAAAAAAACCCACATACCATGAGGAATCATGGGGAGTCTCAGTAAGAGGCACTTGAAGGGATTTACTATAGGATTTGGGTTTATGTTAGTAATTTTGGGGAGAGTTCGATTGAACAGGGATTTTCTCTGGATTAAGTGATGTCAGAGAGTGGGCACAATTCTATCATTGGTATCTCAATACATTTTATTTAGAAGGATGGCAAACTAATGCTAGGCTAAAGCTGTAATTGGAAAGGACGTAAGAGGTTATTTACATTGGTCAGGAAATGGGGGTGTTTGGTACTTTGCGGTTTGAACAATCATCTTGTTTACATCTATGCTTTTTTGAAATGTTCTTGTTTTGTTTACTTTATTATTGTTGTAGAATGATCATGTAGGATTCTGATGCCCAGTTTCCAGATGTCAGGGGCTGTATTTCTCTTTCTTATAACAAAGGTTTATACATTCTCTTCTGCACTCTGTGTATGTTTCATCCATCATTACTATCTTTTTTGAAATTTATTTTACTGATAAACACTCAATATTTTTCATCTATTTCAGTTATTTTATCCATTGTAGTAATCATTATCAATTAATCAAAAATAAAAATATTGGGTTCCTCCTACTTTAAAAAGACAAAGATTCTCACAAGGACATATAGCAGTGTACTATATTGCAACATAGCATAAATGTAAGATCGGCCCACCAATGCCATATTAGAAGTATTTCATGTGTTGACCAGAAGCAGTGGCTCACACCTGTAATACCAGCTCTTTGGGAGGCTGAGGCGGGTGGATTACTTGAGGTCAGGAATTTGAGACCAGTCTGGCCAACACAGTGAAACCCCGTCTCTACTAAAAACGCACAAAAAAATTAGCCAGATGTGGTGGTGCATACCTGTAGTCACAGCCATTCGGGAGGATGAGGGAGGAGAATAACTTGAACCTGGAAGGCGCAGGCTGCAATGAGTGGAGATTGAGCCACTGCACTGCAGTTTGGGAGACAGAATATGACTTCATCTCAAAAAAAAAATGAAGAAAAAATATTTCATGTTTTGTTCTGACTCATGTTGCTTTTATCTTTTGGGCCTTTGTGAATTCAATTGGGTACTTACATAAAAAATGATCATTATGACTATCTTTGTGTTGATGACAACTGCCTCAGCTAACATAACAATGTGGAATTCTGTAGGTCTTATTAAGATAGAAAAATGAATTAACTGTCTGTGTCAAGGTCCCTTTTATTATGTTTTTATAGAGTTAGTTTAAAAACTAGGCTTACAGTAGCCAACTTGTTAGAATCAGAAGGGATTTGAGAAAATGTCAGGGGCTGCTCAGCCCATTATAACAAGTAACCTCCCTCTGTCAGCCAGTGCTGTCATCGTTTCAGTGCTAAAGCAATAAAAGCTCTTTACTTTTACCCAATCCAAAGTAAATGACAATAAAGGTCATTTACTTCCAACTGATTAGAGAGTGAATCACCTTCTGACTCATCTCATCTCTTAGAGGTCAGGGTGGGAATTTCAATTTTATGGTCTATTAAACATAGAGATGGCCCAGTGGGGCTGCAATATTCTCTCACAACAAACAAAGAGTGCTTGCCGCCAAGAAAATATCATTTATGCTTCCTTTTTGAAAACCAGTCCATGAATAGCAAACAAGATACTTCCAATACTGAGAGATAATTTAAGCCTCTAAAATCACACAGCCTCATACTTGGAATACTGGAGAAGTAATGTACTCTGATTTTCAGCTTTAAAAGTGAGAAGGAATTTTGATATGTCAAATTAAACACTCATCATGTAAATTTCTAGCTGTCACAGAAGGATATAACTATAAGACAAGTTGTTGTCATAGAAGGGTTAGAATCACACATTGAAAGAGCTGTTTCTTCCTTAAGACATTTTAATGCATCAAGACAGAAATTTGTGAATGAAATAGTAATTTAATAAACTCATCTTCCTCCTTATACTGTGTAACCATTGAGGATGGTTCATTTTTTATTCAAGTTTGTATCCTCAGTCCCTAGTACACTTACATGTTATCAATAAATGTATGGGAAAGATAGATGGATGGGTTAATGAATGGATTAATTATATAGGTGGATGTTTGGGTCTATTAAATTATAGTTTCACCAATAAAGTTAGTCCAATAGATGAATTAACATGTTCTATGGAAGATACAGAAGTTCTGATTTGTTATTAGTTATTCTTTTTTATTTTATTTTATTTTTATTTGTTTTTTTGTTGTTGTTGAGACGGAGTTTCGCTCTTGTTACCCAGACTGGAGTGCAATGGCACGATCTCGGCTCACTGCAACCTCCGCCTCCTGGGTTCAGGCAATTCTCCTCCCTCAGCCTCCCGAGTAGCTGGGATTACAGGCACGTGCCACCATGCCCAGCTAATTTTTTTTTGTATTTTTAGTAGAGACGGGGTTTCACCTTGTTGACCAGGATGGTCTCGATCTCTTGACCTTGTGATCCACCCGCCTCGGCCTCCCAAAGTGCGTTATTGGTTATTCTTATACCCTCTGACAACAACTTACTTTTTATATTTTTATGACAGGAATGTGCTTTGCTCAGAAGGCAAATGCATTTGGCATGGCTCATTTCTTTTTAATCCCATGCTCCTGACAGAAGAGAATCAAAATTGTTCTACATTTGTTCCACTTGCTTAAGCCTGATACACTTTAAATAGAGGCCTACCATTTATTCATCCATTCAATTTTTCATTTGTTCTATTATCCATTCATCTATCTATTCATTTAACAAATATTCATTGAGTACCTACTATAGGCATTATTTTAGGCACTAGAACTACATCAATGAACAGTACAGATAAAGACTCCTGCCCTCATGGTTATAAACCTTACATTCTAATGGAGAAAGAAAAATAATAAATAAAATAAATAAGTAAAATATAGAGCATGTAAGTATTAAGGGAAAAGCACAGGAAAGGGTTGCATTAATTTGGGCAGGCTAGCTTTTAAAACAATCTCCAAATTCCACTGGCTTTATATTAAAAGTTAATTTCTCATTAAAACAACTTAAAGTTAATCTGATAAGATATACTGGAGAGGCATGAGTGACTTAGGCCTCTGATTACCATATGTACTAACTAGCAGATTAGTTGATGGCAAAAAGTGTGAATACACAATCTCCTTAGATTTTGTATTGAAAGTACTTCAGTGATTACAACTGATATTTAGTAAAAAGATAAAGTTCTTCTCCCTATATAGAAGCTTGAGATAACTTGTGATTAATTGAAGAATTTTTGAGCCACAGTCCCTAGTTACTATTGTCTAAGTGAGTGAGGGCCTCGGGTATAAGGAAGAGGGCGAACAGATATGCAATATAAATGAAAAAAATAAATATTAAGGATCACATTAAATAGGATTGTATAAATTAGAGAAATGGTTATTGAGAAATTCCCTGATAAATCCTCAGACTCCATAGTTGAGGACTAGCAAATCAGTCATTTGTTAAAATTCCATCAATACTCTAAAATGGAAAATCACTTCTTGTCAGAATCTGGTGGGAAAAGAGCTGCATGAAAAAACGAACAAATAAACAACAACAACAACAAAATCCCCAAAACTTTTAAACTCATCCCAACTCTACTAACACACATCTAACTCTTAGCGTTCTTGTTTACACTATCCATAAAATATAAAACCAATTGCCTCTCTTACCTAACAGGCATGTTATGAGTCCCTGAAGGAGTATTTCCTATGAGCTTATGTGATCAAGAAACAGATCAGCCCTCACGAGGACCAAGGCACAATTTTGAAATTAGTTCAATCCTTGACTTGATTAAGGTAATATTAAATATGCAGGAGCCTTATCCTAGTTCCCTTCCAGAAGAAAAATGCACATTCTCAATAGAGGCATATTATACAGTTTCAGTATATCTTACCATTTTTTCATGTATTTTGACCATCAATAAAAAACCACTAGGTTTGTGGGAAGAAAGACACAACCAAAACCACGAGAAACAATAAACAATAGAAATAGTCCCATATGGGACTCAAATAACAGAGCTATAATTCATACATTTTAACATAACTAAAAATAATTATTCCAAGAAATTACAACAGAAGCAAAATGGAAATTCTAAAACTGAAAAACACAGTAACTGAAGAACTAAATGGATGTGTTTAGTAGCAAATTAGACACAAAGACAGGATTCATAAGCTGAAATATAGGTCAGACAAAAATATAAAAACTAAGTTTAGAAATATAAATGGAAAACAAACACAGAAAGGAGCATAAAGATATCTAAAAGATGTTGAATATTACTAACATGCATATCCTGACTACCTGGAGTAGAGGTGAGAGATAATGGGGAAAAGAAATATCTAAAGAGATATTCCTTGAAAAATTTTTTAATACAACAAAATATATTAATGTACAGGTTCAAGATGTTCTAGGAACATTAAGATAGATAAATACAAAGCAAATCAGACCTAGGATTGTTATAATAACTATTGAAAGCATGACAGAAAAGGGGAAAATATTCAAAATGGTTAAAAAAATATTACTTTCAAAGGAAAGATAATATACTGATATCTGATTTTCTAATAGAAAGGTTGGAAATCAAAAGCCAATAGAATCTTCAAATTACTGAAAGTTAATAACATCCATCCTAGGATTCAATAAGCAGTGAAAACATATTTGAAAACTAAGAGTGAAATAAAGCCATGCTAAGAAAAAAATTGAGAGTATTTGCCACCAGCAAAGCCACACTAAAGGAAATACTAAAGGGTACACTTTAGGAAGAAGAAAAATTATTCCAATGGAAGTATAGAGATATAGCAAAGAATAAAGAGTGATGGAAAGGGTAACAATGTAGTAAATCTAAATATATAAAGCAAATATAATCAGGAATAAAAGGATAAATAGAAAATCCATAATCATTATTGAGAGAGTTTAGATTACCTTTCTCAATATCTGAGTGGATATGCAGATTAAAAAACCACTAAATATATGGAAGACTTGGACAACATAATTAAAACCATTATTGAATGGAGTTATTAGGATATTCAATTCAGTCACTGCATAATTCCCATATTAAAATATAAAAATCAGTTTTTAACTCACAGTTTGCACAAAAAATCAGTTTCAGGTGGATTATAAGTTTAAAGGTTAAAAGGTAAGACAGTAACAATTACAAAACATCACATAGGAGAATATTTTCACGATTTTGGTGTTAGGGAAAGTTTTCTTCAATAGGATTCAGAAAAAATCCCTCAAATATCCAAGAAAAAATTAATAAATGCAACTACTAAAAAGTAGAGATTTCTGTTCATAAAATGATACCATTAAGAGAGTGGAAAGCCAAGTCAGAAGGTGAGAGAGGATATCTGCAATATAGGTAATCAACATAGCTTGTATATGGAATGTATAAAGAGCTCCTTCAAATCAGTAGAAGATGATGTTGAAATCCATATATTGATGATTTCATCAGTGTCATCCTCTTAAATCTGGAAAAGGAAGCTTGCTGATGACAAAAAGACTAAGAAAAATTTATTTGTGTGAGATAAAGAATTGATAATCATTCCTTAAGTAAATCAAAATAAAGTATCTAAAGTAAATATTAGATGAACTTAAATAGTTCATTTATTTAAAACTGTTTATCTAAAACAATCTACAGATTCAATGCAATCTCTATTAAAATACCAATTAGATTTTTCACAGAACTAGAAAAACAATCTTAAAATTTACATAGAACCACAAAAGACCCAGAATAGCCAACATTGTCCTGAGCAAAAAGAAAACTAGAGGAATCACGTTACCTGACTGCAAATTATACTACAGAGCTATAATGTCCATGTTTTGACGCCACAGAACATATGCACATCAGTATGGTAATGGTATAAAAACAGATTAATAGACCAATGGAACCGAATAGAGAACCAAGAAACATATCCATACATCTACAGTGAGGTCACTTTTGACAAAGTTGTCAGAATCATATATGGGGAAAGGACAGTTTTTTCAATAAATGGTGCTGGAAAAAACTGGATATCCATATGCAGAAGAATGAAACTAGACACATCTCTCTCACTATATACAAAAATCAAATCAGAATGGATTAAATACTTAAATCTAAGACCTCACCCTATGAAACTACTACAAGAAAACATTGCAGAAAATCTCTAGGACATTGGTTTGGGCAAATATTTCTTGAGAAGTACCCCACAAGCACAGGTAATCAAAGTAAACATGAACAAATAGGATCATATCAAGTTAAAAAGCTTCTGCACAGCAAAGGATACAGTCAACAAAATGAAGAGACAACTTGAAGAATGGGAGAAAACATTTGCAAACTACCCATCTGACAAGGGATTAATAACAAGAACATATAAAGAGCTCGAGCAACTCTACAAAAAAATCTAATAATCTGATTAGGAAAAATCTAATAATCTGATTAAATGGGCAAAATATCTGAACAGAATTTCTCAAAAGAAGACATACAAATAACAAACATGCATATGAAAAGGCGTTCAACAACACTGATCATCAGATAAATGCATGACAAAACTACAATGAGCTATTATCTAACTCCAGTTAGAATGGCTTTTATCCAAAAGACAGGCAATAACAAATGCTGGTGAGAATGTAGAGGAAAAGGAACTCTCATACTGTTGGTGAAAATGTAAATTATTATAGTAACTAGGAAAGCAGTTTGGAGGTTCCTCAAAAAACTAAAAATAGAGCTACCATAGATCTAACAATCCCACTCCTAGGTGTATACCCAAAATAAAGGAAATCAGTATTGATTGAAGAGATATCTGCACTCCTATTTTTACTGCAGCACTATTTACAATAGCCAAGATTTGGAAGCAACCTAAGTGTCCATCAACAAATGAATGGATTAAGAAAATGTGGTACATATACACATTGGAGCACTATTCAGCTATAAAAAGGAATGCGATCCAGTAATTTGCAACAACATGGATGAAAATAGAGATCATTATGTTAAGTGAAATAAGCTAGGCACAGAAAGACAAACTTTACATGTTACACTTATTTATGGGAGCTAAAAATTAAAACAATTTAACTCATGGACATAGAGAGTGGAAGAATGGTTACCAGAGGCTGGGAAGGGTAGTGGGGGTTGAGGGAAGTGGAGATGGTTAATAGGCATAAAAATAGTTAGAATGAATAAGATCTAGTATTTGATAGCATAACAGGTGACTATAGTCTATAACAATTTAATTTTACTTCTAAAATTAACTGAAACTACAGTTAGTTGGTAATACAAAGGATGAATGCTTGAGGTGATAGATACCGCATTTACCCTGATGTAATTATTACATATTGCAAGCCTGTATCAAAACATCTCATTTACCTCATAAATATATATACTTGCTATGTACCCACAAAAATTAAAAATTAAAGAAAAGAAAAAACTCTACTTATCTAAATCCAGTATTAAAACATTGTTTGAATTGCACTATTCAGGATCATTTTTGTGAAACAGTATGGGAAACATAAGATTGGCTAAAAATGTAAGCACTGAATATAGGTGTCTTCAACAGAACAGTAGTCCTCATTCAGAGAAGTTGAAAATGAAAGATAACATCTACTACCTCAGTATTCACTTTTCCTCCCAAGATAGCCTCTAAACTACCATAACAGGATGAGTTAATGAGGTGAAAAAACAAAACCCAACAAATTGGAGTGTGCCACTATCCCCTACTTCATTCACAGGAAAGATAGATCAACACTCAGCTGCCTTGAGATGAGATTATGAGGTGCCTCCCAGAGCAGAGGAAACAGACACTGGGAGGGAGAAAACATACCAGTAGATTTAGGGGAAATTTCTCAAAAGGATGGGAGAGTTGTAAATACTGAATAAGACTAAGACCGGTTTAATTTAACTGAGAAAACAATGACTCTTGGCTTTCACCCAACTTGGCAAAGTGAAATTTGTGCTCACTGTACTCTCATAGGCTAAACAGAGAGGCAAATGGGAAGATTCTCTCCCTTCGTTCTTTCTCAAGGAAAAGTATGTTTGGAGGAAATTCAGGAACTATTCCAGCTTTACTTGTCAGCTGATGTGCAGAGCAGGCTGAATATGTGAGAATCATATTGTCAGTCACCTCAAATGTCTAAGAATATCTTGCGGAATTATCTGTGTCTTCTGAGGAGCCATGTGAAACTAAGAGGGGCCCTGAGACGAGATGCTCAGGGGCAGTTTTTAAATACAGAAAGAGTGGCCATGTGCAGTGGCTCAAGCCTGTAATCCCAGCACTTTGGGAGGCCAAGGGTGGAGGACTAGCCTGGGTAACACAGCAAGACCCTGCCTCTTAAAAAAAATTAGTTGGGAGTAGTGGTGCACACCTGTATTCTCAGCTATGTGGGAGGCTGAGGTGAGAGAATCACTTGAGCCCAGAAGGTTGAGGCCTTAGTGAGCCATAACAGCCACTGCACTCCAGCCTGGGTGACAGAGTGAGATCCTTTCTCTAAAATAATAATATTAATAATGATAAAAATGAAAGAGATATGGTTCAGGGAGGCTTCCAATTTTGCAATACTTTGCAGTTTTTTTTCTTAAAAATTCTTTCTATGTTTGCCTCTCTCTCTCTCCCTCTCTCCCTCTCTCTCTCTCTCTCTCTCTCTCTCTCACACACACACACACACACACACACTCATGTACACACAAGCCCTGCCAAGGCATTGTTAAGCCTGTGTTTGGGCTGTAATTTCACCTGCACTGTCTATCCTTAAACTTTAAGTACTCTTTTTCTCTCTTGCTTTCCCCACTCCAATCCCTTCAGTCATCAGATCTCCACTTTCCATGAAAAGGCAAGAAACTCACGCGATTTTGGCACAGACAGTGCACTTCCAGCTGCCATCCGGGCCTGCAACTCGACATTCTCTGCACACCCTCAGTGAGCAAGCCTGACAAGGGTCTCCTCGGTCAAAGATTAGGCCCAGGTTTTTCTGACAGTGAACACAAACTCTGCTTGTCTCTTGTTGAGTTTTCCCACTTCTACGTTTTGCTTCTAAGAGTTCATTTTTCAGCTTCCTGAAAGGAGAGGGAATAAAATCACTTAAAAAAAAGGAGCAGAGATATCTACAATATCTAAAACAAGGTCTAAAATAGATAGAATATTTGCCTCAAATAAGACTGCTTTACACTGGGACCGCCATGCAGTCTCACTTAGAATTTTGAAAAGGTGCCTATTTGGTGTCCCTACTTTCAATTCCCATCTCTTTATTCAAGAGATATTTTCATTTGGAAGAATATTTGAATCAAGGAATTAGAGCCGAATATTTCCAGGAAATAGAATTTCTCCCTCCAGAATCAAAAATCCTTTGATATCAGTAATTGAAAAAAGAAGTTTATATTTTACTTTTGAATTTTGACATTCTCTACTAGCACTATTATTTTGCTATTCGTATTTATTCACTTTCTACTGTAACTTCTCTAGGATATCTTTGATACCATAACACTAGAGAGTATGGCCCCAGGTTATAGCCATACATAGTACCTGATTCTTTACCTGCCTGTATACACGACTTGAAGCAAGACTGTGAAATCAAACTCAGCATCATTGTAGGCACAATCTTCATGGACTCACTTAAGGAAAGTAACAAAGACACTGCCTACCATTTTCGTTAAGATCAGGCACATTAAGGGTGGTATGGCTGTAGACCGCCTACCATTTCAGATAAACAAACTTCTGCTTAGCATTTGAAAGTTTCCAACAATTTCTATTAGCCTATGGACTTTGCTGTTAGACATGCCTATGTTTAAATCCAGGATCGATCATGAATAAACTGTCCAACTTCAATGACTTACCTATTCAACCCTAGTCTCTTCATTTCTAAAATGAGAGTAATAATATTCCTCCATAATTGTAAAGATTAAATGAGATGACAAATGCAAAGTTATCAGCATGCTGCCTGGCACATAGGTTCTAAATAAATATTAGCTCCATGTCCCTTCTTTTACTACCTGACATGTAATTTACTTATCCATACTTTAGAAAACTGCTATTCCAAGTGTGGTCCTTGTTCCAGCAGCATCAACATCACCTGGGAACTTTTTAGGAATGCAGAATCTCAGGCACTGCCGTAGACCCTATTGTATCAGAATCTACATTTTAACAGAATTTTCAAGTGATTAGAGTTTGAGAAGCATAGCTTTAGCAAATTCAGTCTCAAATTTGGCTATATATTAGAATCACTTTGGAAAGATTTTAAAAATACTGATTCCCGAATCTCGCTCCCATAGATGCTAACGTAATTAGCTTTGGATGTGGCCTGGGTAATGGGATTTTTAAAAGCCTATTGCCAAATTCAGAAAACTCTGCTCCAGAAGACAGGTTCCTTCTCACTTAAATGCTTCACAAACATGTCATTCCTTTGTGCTACTGAGCCAATCTCTTCTTCAACATAGAATGTCTATGTCCCAGGAAAAAAATCAAAAATCATCCCACACATTTTATACCATTGTCTTTTACATTTGTGGTATTAAACTTTGTCATGCCTATCTAGACTAGCAGCTTCCCAAATGCAAGAACAAAGGCCTTAGTTTATTGTATATACTGCTCAGGATCTAATTCCATGCTAGGTTATAAAGCAGTTGAATATTTAAAGCTACTTATTATTTCTTTTGATCTTCAAACTAACTTGTGAAGTATTATAAGACTCATATTAAAAATGATAAGCAATACAGATGGAGTCAGAAACCAGGTCATTTATTTTCCAGCCTGATGAGAGAGTCATCAAAGGAGAATTTTCAAACTGTAGAGCAAACTTTTAAAAATCTTTGGCTTAATGTTTCATTTATTCATTCAACAAGCACTTATAGTATGCCTACACTGTGCTAGGTATTCCGGTATTGAGAAAACAATGAGTCTAAACAGAACATATACTAAGAATTACCATTACCCTTTATGTTAGTTAAGGAGACAAATGATGCACGATGACTCATGTGTTGCAACAGGCAGCCATACTAAGCACTTTCACATCCCAATCAAGTTTGTGGTAATTTGTTACAGCAGCCACAGAAAATGGATATACCCTCGATTTGGCCTCATTTCTTGCAGAGTACAACAATCCTGGGCATAACACATCCAACTCCCTGAGCTTTCGGTTTTTTGACCTGCTCAATCTTCTTTGACCTCCGTGTTCATGTGCACCATCCACTCTCATGAAGAAACCCTGGAACTTGTCATCTCTAGAAATTAGGTTATATCTAAAATCATGAATTTCAACACTTGTGAAACCATTATTCAGTTCTAATGAGTACATGACTTTCTCATTATCCATCAGTTCTCCTCTCAGCCTCACTTCCCCTTGGAGCCAGAGTAGAAGGAACCCTGCTTGGGATTGTGCATCTCTTACCCTACAAACATTCTGGAGGCAGAAGATCACCTCTTTGAACATTCATGTGGATTAAACAGAGTGAGAAGACATCAGCAGCCTTACATTATCAGTTTCATATGGAGAAATGGTAATGACAACAGAAAGGAGACCTCTTTGTCCCATCACCAAATATTTCAAGCAATGATGCATAGCTTTTCTCTTTCCTTTCCTTCAACAAAAGCAGGTACAGGTCCTTAGCAGGATAAGAGAAAAGAGAAACAGAAGTAAAAGAAGAGGAAACAAATACCTTTATTCCTTCCCTGTGGGCCACTGCAGTGGCTTGAAGTGCTGTGTGAATTTGGAGGCATATGGGAAGGAGATTGAAATGGATAATAATGAATGATTAAAAAATGTGTAAAATAGAATATTTGCCTCAAATAAGACTGCATTAAACTGAGGATAACCATGCAATCGCACTTAGAATTTGGAAAAGGTGCATATTTGGTGTCCCTCCTTTCAGTTCCCTTCCAATCTACTCTACACAGAATAATAAGTGTCATTAGTCAATACTCTTAAAATATTTCTGAATTCATGTGGGTCCCCTGCTTAAAACCAACCAGTAGTTTTATGTTATATTTTGAATGAAATCTATACCCTTTTCCCATAGCCCTTAAAGATCTGCCTAATCTGCTCCCTCTTCCTCTGGATAGGAGATAGGATTCAGCAACATAATTCTACCTAAAGTTTCATAAATATGCCAAGTTCTTTCCCATTTCAGGGCCTTTGAACATGCTTTTTTCTCAGCTGAGAATGCCTTCCCTCCATACTCCATCATCCAACACAGTAGTCATTAGTCTATTCACTAAACACTTTCCATTCTCCTTACTTCTGAAAGCAAGTTGAAATTGCACATTCCTGCCCTCTTGGCATTAGATGTCATCATGTGACTCACACTGGCCATTGAAATGTGGTAAGTAATCCCAGGTAAAAGCTTTAAAATCAAGAGCAGGGTTCACCACACACCCTTTTTTGTTTTGTATAGAGAATGGCAATGTTTCAAATAGTGTCTGCTCTGCAAGTCTGGATCCTGGTCTGAGGGTGCCGTGAAGTAAAGTCCCCAGACATCCTGTTAGGAACATGCAGCATGACTGAGAAATCTTCATTGTTTTAAGCCACTAAGAGTTTGGAGTTGTTACTGCAGCATCACTTAACCTATCTTGACTGATAAACACACAAATTAATTCTTAATCTGGCTGGCTCCAACTTACTTTTTAAAATTTTAGTTTTACTGCTGCTTGCCCAGGGAGATTTTCTCTGATCACCGAATCTACAGCAGCTTCACATTCTTTAATTTTCTTCGGTGCTATATAGATGCATTTATATTAACATATAAATTGGTAACATGTATGTAGTTGAAATTTGTAAAGACTGAAAAGATGACCAATCTTGATGGTTGTTGAACGATAGAATCTTTTCATTTCTATATTCTAGTGATATATTGGATGTTTTTTTCTGTCCCATCATAAAAAATGTAACATGTATTAAAAAGACTTCTTGCTTTATCATCACATAGACACATTTCTTTCAAATCAGGCATTGCTTTCATTAAAATTCTTCTCACATTTGTGTGGAATTATTTGTGTTATCTTGTCTAGACCAAATTGTACTGAACACCTTTTTACACCAAACAAGATAGGAATTTTAGAATGGAAGCAATTAGCTGCCTTAAAGAGGAAGTCATAAATAAATAATTTATAAAGTATCTTTAATTCCTTACTGCTTTTAAACAAGGCCCAAGAGATATAATGAGCAAGCAAGGATTACACAGTGGCTCAGAGCATAGGGTTCTAAAGTCAGAGTGCCTGGGTTCGAGTCCTGGCTATACCATTTATTTCCTCTGAGAACTTAAGACAATTATGTAACATCTCTGTGTCTCAAGACTTAAGGAGACAACTTCTTTGTGTCTCAAAATATTTCCTCTGTAAAAACAGCCTCACAGTGTTGTTGTGAGCATTAAGTAAGACAATACTTGTAAGTGATTAGCACAGCTTGACACATAATAATTATGGAATAGACAATTATGTGTCTACTAATATCTGTTCTTCCTTTCTTCATTAGTGGAACATCTAGCTAGACTCATGGCCATTCAGAATAAAAACTAGATTTCTCAGTATTTCTTGCAGTTAGGCTTTATCATGATACTAAACGCTGGCCAATGGAATGTCATCAGAAATGATATAACTGTAGGTCATGCCTCTAATGAAATAGGGGGATCCCTTTCTCTTGACCCCTTCCCCCTTCCCAGAATCTGGGATGAGAACATAAGAATGAACCATTCTGGATCAAGAGCTAAACTTTCAACATGGTGGAGCAACAAAAGATAGGGAGTTCAGACCCCCTCTTTAATGGGGCCCCCATAACAATACCACAAAGCCACCAATCAACCCAGACTTAAATTAGACAGAAATATGTTGCCATCTTAAGTCATGATTATAATTGGTCTCTGTCACCTGCAGCCAAACCTATTTCCCAATAAATACAATAAGAACTCAGGAAATATTAACTTGTATTCTTTCTTCCACTTGCAGAAATGATGCTGTCAGATTTTTCTTCAGCGTCTGACATAATGCCTGCAAGCTAAACACTTCTTTAGAACTAGTGTTCCATATTCCATTAAGAGAGCAAGGCCACAGTGACTGACAAAATTTCTTTTCAACAATGAGAAAAGAATCACTAAAATAATATATGTGGATGGAATAATGTTATAGCAGCTTGATTCTAATGCCTGCACTGCTCCTTGCACTCCCATATTTTGTAAGATTCAGGGACAATGCCATCAACACTGTGTTATTTCATATTTGCCCTCAGGAAGATCTGGGGCTGACCAGACCTTCTCTCTGTACTATGAATATAAAAAGTTTACACTTTCATTTTGTCTGTAGCTTCCACATGCAGTACCTATTATTAAAACCTAAATTTCACAACACTTAGCCACGTAATAACAGGCACTTCACTTTACATGTTAATATGGCTTGTCTGTGTTCCCACCCAAATCTCCTCTTGAATTTCAGCTTCCATAATTCCCATGTGATGTGGGAGAGATCCATGGGAGGTAATTGAATCATTTGGGCGGATCTTTCCCATCCTATTCTGATGACAGTGAGATCTCATGAGATCTGATGCTTTTATAAAGGGGAATTTCCCTGTGCAAGTTCTCTTGTCTGCCACCATGTGACAAGTGCCTTTCACCTTCCACCATGATTGTGAGGCCTCCTTAGCCATGTGGAACTGTGAGTCTATTAAACCTCTTTCTTTTGTAAATTGTGCAGTCTCAGGTATGTCTTTATCAGCAGCATGAAAACAGACTAATAAAGCAAATTGGTACTAGTAGAGCGGGACACTGCTGAAAAGATACCCAAAAATGTGGAAGCAATTTTGGAACTGGGGAACAGGCAGAGGTTAGGACAGTTCAGAGGGCTCAGAAGAAGACAAGAAGAAGATGTGAGAAACTTTGGAACTCCCTAGAGATCTGTTGAATTGCTTTGACCAAAATGCTGATAATGATATGAATAATAAAATCCAAGCTGAGGTGGTGTCAGATGGAGATGAGAAACTTTTTGGGAATTGGAGCAAAGGTTACTCTTATTATGTTTTAGCAAAGGGACTGGCAGCATTTTGCCCCTGCCCTAGAGAGTTGTGGAATTTTGAACTTGAGAGAGATAATTTACAGTATCTGGGGGAAGAAATTTCTAAGCAGCAAGGCATTCAAGAGGTGACTTGGGTGCTGTTCAAAGAATTCAGTTTTAGAATGGAAACAGAGCATAAAAGTTTAGAAAATTTTCAGCCTGACAATGCTATAAAAAAGAAAATCCCATTTTCTTAGGATAAATTCACACAGGCTGCAAACATTTGTATAAGTAACAAGGAGCCAAATGTTAATCACCAAGGCAATGGAGAAAATGTCTCCAAGGCATGTAAGAGACCTTTGGGGCAGCCCTTCCATCACAGGCCCAGAGGAAAAAATGGTTTCATGGGCCAGGCCCAGGGTCTCTAGGCTGTATGCAGCCTAGGGACTTGGTGCCCTGCATCTCAGCTGCTCCAGCTGTGGTTGAAAGGGGTCAACATAGAGCTCAGACAATGGTTTCAGAGGATGCAAGCCCCAAGCCTTGGCAGCTTCCCCATGGTATTGAGCCTGCAAGTGCACAGAAGTCAAGAATTGGGGTTTGGGAACCTCCACATAGATTTCAGAGGATGTATGGAAATGCCTGGATGCCTAGGCAAAAGTTTGCTGCAGGGGCAGGGCCCTCATGGAGAACCTCTACTAGAGTAGTGTGGAAGAGAAATGTGGGGTCAAAGCCCCCACACAGAGTCCCTACTGGGGCACTATCTAGTGACCCCAGAATGGTAGATTCACTGATGGCTTGTGCCATGTGCCTGGAAAAGCCACAGACACTCAACACCAGCCTGTGAAGGCAGCCAGGAGGGAGGCTATATCCTGCAAAACCATGGTGGTAGAGCTGCCCAAGACCTCTTGCATCAGTGTGACCTGGATGAGAGACATGGAGTCAAAGGAGATCATTTTGGAGCTTTAAGATTTGACTGCCCCACTGGATTTCAGACTTGCATGGGGCCTGTAACCCCTTCATTTTGGCCAATGTCTCCCATTTGGAATGGCTGTATTTACCCAATGCTTGTAACCATTGTATCTAGGAAGTAACTGACTTGCTTTTGATTTTACAGGCTCATAGGTGGAAGGGACCTGCCTTGTCTCAGATGAGACTTTGGACTGTGGACTTTTGAGTTAATGCTAAAATGAGTTAGGACTTTGGGGAACTGCTGGGAAGGTATGATTGGTTTTGAAATGTGAGAACATGATATTTGGGAGGGGCCAAGGGTGGAATGATATGATTGGGCTGTGTTTCCACCCAAATTTCATGTTGAATTGTAGTTCTCATAATTTCCATGTGTTGTGGGAGGGACCTGGTGGGAGATAATTGAATCATTTGGGGAAGGTTCATGTGCTAGTCTCATAATAGTGAATAAGTCTCATGATATCTGATGGTTTTATAAAGGGGAGTTTCCCTGCACAAGTTCTCGTCTCCTGTTTGCCACCAGGTGAGATGTGACTTTCACCTTTCACCTTGACTGTGAGGCCTCCCCAGCCATGTGGAACTGTGAGTCCTTTAAGCCTCTTTCTTTTGTAAATTGTCCAGTCTCAGGTATGTCTTTATGAGCAGCGTGAAAATGGACTAATATACATGTCATACCATTACTTTGACAACAACACATGGAAATACATTATGATTCCCATTTTGTAGATAAGAAAGTAGAATCTCCGAGAAATAACTTGTGGGTCACAGAGCTATTAAATAAGTATGTCAGGATTCAGACCCAGATTTTTATATTCCAAAATCTGCACTCTTCCCACACATAAGGATTCTCTCACTGGCTCTCTATATATTAAAATATTTTTGCTTAGAAAAGACTCTGTATTTATTAATGACTGTTGTTTCTTTCCTAGCTGTGTGAAGCCATGCTGAGCATTCTCAAAAGTTAAGCCTTAGTAAACACAGAAGGTTTCTTCTGCCTGCCCTGCTTCTTTCAACATGTGGCATCTGCCCAAACTGGATCTTATCATGAAGTCTCTCATGATAAACATTCCCCAACAGAGCCATTTTTCAACAAGCTTGACTCTATCTTAATATATTTTATATAACTTTTGATTAGTTTTCAAATCAAAGGCTATTAAAAGAATCAAGACTCTCTGAGAACTGGGAAAAAGTTTTGCCTAGATAAAAATCTGCTTAAGAGAAAGTAACAAGGAGTGGGAGTAAAAGAACACTTGTTTAGATAAAGAAGTCTTATAAATTCTGCCAATTTCATGTTTAGAAATAGTCTCAAGGAAAGAGAGCATTGTGAAATCTTCCTATCTGCAGAAGACACTTCCTGGTATTAAAAAGCTTGGCTCATAGGAGTATGCTGGAAAATCTCACAAAATCATGTCAACAGGCAATTTATAAAACAAACAAACAAACCAAACCAAAACAATACAAAAAAACAAAATTAAAAAAAACCTAAACAAAAAAGGAGCAATAATACTGAAAAGTAACAATTTTAGGGAAAATAATTAAAACCACAGAAATACAAGGAAGAACTTAACCAATCCTTTTCAACCCAAGAGAATCAATGACTTATTACAGATTCTCCAAAAACATTAAATATCTTTATATATGCAAAGGAACAATGACTCAAGCATTCATTCTGAATTAGTTTTAAAAACGACGATGGAGACAAAACAGTAAACATTATCTGTCCCTGTAAGGTAATGCTGATAGTGACCTCTGCCGAACTTTGCCTGACATCTCACCCTTGCTTAGATTCTTCTCCTTCCCTGTGTTGCTTTCCCTACTAGTAGTTTATGGCTTCTCTTTTTAATAAATCACTTGCACACAGATCATGAGCTCAAGGTCTACCTCTGAGGGAACCCAACCTAAGACAGGGATCTTATAAATTATATGACAAAAACAGCTCATTACAACTCCAAAGGAGTCAGGAATCACTACACTTTGATACCTTGCTGTTTACTAACTATAGTCTTAAAATCATAGCAGAAATTTATCTCATATGTAATTAGCAAACCAACCTTCTCAAATGGAGGCATCTTAAAATAACTATTGTCTCAATTTCTGGCCCATCAAGGAATAAGAATGCGTTTTGCTAATTTGAAACCCAAAGAGTACCTTGCTCTATTATCAAAAACATCAGAAAGTCTTGTTATCAATATGATGAATCACTCAGAAAAAGTGGAGGTGGAGATAGAATCAGAACAACAAGAAGTAGGAAAGCTGCATTTCTTTTAAAAACAGCCAAGAGAAAATGCTGGGCTTTTAAAAATATTTACGATCACAATGCAATGATGGAATTGACTTGATGGAAGAAAATTGGCATTCATACAAAAAAAAAACCTGACACTTTAAAGAGAACATGTTGCTCTTGAAAAATTCCTTTAAACCACTTCTGCTGTTGAATATGGACACATACTAGAGTTCCATTTTAATTTTTATAGATATGTACCTGAAATTTATTTCTAAAATGACTCTAAATTGAATTCTTGCAAAATAAATATGGTGGGGAAGGGGTTATATGTTCAGCAAAGGCAGTTATCAGTACTCATTTTTTTCCATTTTACCTTTTTAGGTGATACTTATGGGGATTCACATTTTCATATATAAAGTTTATTACAAAACACTTCAAGCAGTTTTCCTAGTTGTCAGTATTAGTACATGATACAAGAAATGTTGTCATCATTTCTTTGAAATTTGTTGAATATGAATATAAATGTTTCCTTTATGTGTTGTTCTTTCATTGTATGCTTCACCAAAAACCATCACTGGCAATTAATTACAAACTTCCAGATTCTATGAAAGGAAGATGAAATTTGTGCTAAGCAAGAAACAATCTGATCCACAAGCTGCATGGTCTTAATTGAATTGATTTTCCCAGATTGGTGGTTTTTAAATTTAAAGGAAATATTAATCAAAATATGAATCATAATATAAGACAGAGGATTTAAGAATGAGAATGTTCATGGAAATAAGAATAAATAGTTAAGAAAAACCTTGCACATTCATGTTATATGGAAAAAACTTATGTTATGAAATCTTATCTAGCCAATAAAAATGCTTACAAATAATTTTTAATGACATAAAAATGTTCAAGAAATAATGTAAAACAAAAATAAAGGATAAAATTTACATATACATACTGTATATGTAAATTTCCACCCATATAAAAATCGCATATATATGTATATATAAAAACATACACCCACACACACACACACACACACACACACACACACATACAAGTGAAAGAAAGGAAATTCAATGCAAATGGAGACTATTTACCTCTGGGAAGTGAAATTCGATGTGAGACTTTAATGTTCATATTATATGATTATCTAATTTTGTATAATAAGTCCATCGATTCTATATTGAAAATATGTATCAGAAGATATTAAATGTTTGTATAAGTGGATTGAGGTTTATGCTATTTTAAAAATTGCAGACATTGATGCTCTTTATAGATCCTAGGACAATACTGGGATTAAAAACTTTAAAAAATTGTTTGCTGTGTAAACATTTTGTTAATTTAGTTATTTGCATTAAATATTTAAATTATGTTTAATTCCTCTGCAATAAAAGAATTAATTATAAAAATTATGAAATGCATGTTAGCCTGATCTTATTATAAATTTAAATTGGTTAAACTATAAGTCCTATTCATATAGGAACATTCTTATTAGATTACTGTTGATATAAAATGGTCATCTGCCTGAAATCTAAAATATTAGATGTGACATTTTTATTAGTGAAGTTTTCAATTATATTATTTTCTTAGGAATGAAATACCTGTTTCTCCAAGGATATAGTTGATATTAGATATTCTCTTATGAACTGACTTATCTTTGAGGGGGTGGGTCTTCTTTACTCCCCTTTCCAGCCCAAACATTCAGCCATGTTCTGGATTACATGGGCATTATTGTTCTGTTTCTGTAATTTATGGTGAAAGGGTATGGTACTTTCTGGGGATGTGAGTGTCAATTAACCCCTGCTTCCCAGAGGCATGTTTTCTGCACCAATTCTGGCTAGAGAC
The DNA here is from genome assembly GCF_049354715.1 of Callithrix jacchus. Lineage (NCBI taxonomy): Eukaryota > Metazoa > Chordata > Mammalia > Primates > Cebidae > Callithrix > Callithrix jacchus. Next base: position 38,845,347 of record NC_133524.1, on the reverse strand, counting down.
AATACACAAAGAAAGGAAAGGGTAGTAAAATGGGAACATGGAGAAGAGTAAAAAATATACAGAGAACCCTTTAACAACATAGGTTTGAACTGCCCTGGTTCATCTATACAAAGATTTTAAAATATAAAAACAGTCAGCTCTCTGTAATCTTGAGTTTCAAACAAAGATTGAAAACACAGTATTTGTGGGATATGAAACCCACATTTACAGTAAACCAACTCTCCCTATACACAGTTTCCACAAGGCCAACTGTAGCCTTGAGTATGTGGGGGATTTTGGTATACACCAATGTCCTGAAACCAATCCCCAGCCTATACTGAATATCTCTTTATATAGACTCTCTCCACATATAGATATATATGTAGAGAGAAAGCCTATCTCTCTATACATTTCTATATATAGTCTAGGTATTTGAAATAATACAAATATAATAATATGAATATAATATAGACACTTAATTTGGAATAATATAGATATCTATGTAGAGACTTATATAGATATGAATAATAGATATACTCTCAGGTAACAATCTTACTTATGACTATGGTGACCTATTATTTCAAACCTCCCAGAAAATGTTCTAAAATAGCTAGAAGAAAATAATTCTAATGTTTCTTACACAAGGAAAAGATAAATATTTAAGGTGATGGATATCACAATTACACTGATTTAACCTTTACAAATTATATAAATGTATGAAATTATAACATGTACCCTGAAAATATGTGCATCTATTATGTATCAATAAAACATAAAATGTAAAAAAACATTAAAAATGGTCCAGCAAGTTTATTTATTTGGGCAATCCATTGTTTAACATGTCTCTGAATATCAGGTATTTGTGGCCCGGTGCCTATGGTGAGCCTTACAAGTAAAACTTCCTTGGAGAAAAATGCTGTAGAATCAAAATTTAAGTTAGTTTCCCTAAATGTAATTATATATTGAAATTAGTAAGATCTTTGCTAGGAAAACATCCAAAGTTTAAGGCAGATCTGGGTTTTTTTGTTCATTTCTCTATGACTCATTAAGCATTTGAATTCCATTAGGGAGCCAGTATGTTCATGCTGGGACTTTCTGTTAATCCATTAAGAAGCTTTGTGGCAATTCTATTAAGATTAAACCAGTGTTTACCAAACTAGAAGTCCAGTCCAACAGTTCTCCTCATATTTTATGGGGACAATGAGTCTTTAGGCTTTTGAGAAGGTCAAACTAATTTTCTTCTTAGTGGTAGAGTGATAAGATTTGGAAAAACAAACAAATGATCAAACATTTGTGGTGTATTAAAAGGGTATTATTGCTTGGTGCTTAGACTCCGTGACTTCCAGGCTGAATATATAATTCTTGGAATCATTTCAAATCCATTTGAACCAAATATTTAACTTATCTGCAGGATTCCAAATAAGCAATTTGAATACACACTCCTCTCCTGTTTCTCTTTGATGAAATCAATCACATTAAGAGAAAACCATAAGGTAAACGGAAGTTACTAGGCTGAGGTCTGTAGTCTCTTGAAGATACTAAGTTCTGGCTTGTTTCATGGCCCATTTCAGCTGAGGCAGGCTTACAGAAGAAAACAAAACACATTTGCACACTGGTTTTCGGTCAGCATCAGGAGTAGAACAATTTAAGAAATTCTTGTCAGTTTTCAGTGTGCAAGAGCAATGGCTCAATAAAAGTCATAGTAACTTTGGATAATGCCACACAACTTAGAGGTCAACACTGTCAGTAAATACCAGGCTAAGAAAATGATTTCTGTCTTATTCAGTTTCTCTGATAGCTACCGGGAAGGTTGTGGGTAGACTTTCAATAGGGTCCGAATAGGTGCAGTCCTGGCATAAGCATCACAACGAGGAAAGGGTAGAAGTATGGAATGAGGAACCCCCAGCTCTGTTGTTTCCCAGCGTAAACATTATTTAGTTTCTCTACAGTTCAGGTGCCAGAGCTGTAGTACACTATAGTACTACCTACTTCAGAGATTACATGGGGATTAAGTGAGGAAACATTTGTGAATTGGATAATACATTCTGTGGTGTGAGGTAGGCATTGTATAGTTTGATGTCTATTGTTTTCTGGGCCTGCTGCAAGGTCAGATAAAATTTTCAGAGGTTAAAAGTGGCTTAAGAGTTGAATGTGGCCTCTGGAGCCAGGCTGCAGGGCTAGAAATCACAGTTCTGCCACTTACTAGTTGTGCAAACATGGACAAGTTATTTAACTTTGAACTGTCGGTTCCTCATCTGTAAATGGGGATATGAACAGTTCCTAACTCATGGGTAAAATGAATTTATATCCTTTCCTTTACAATGTTGTAGAATCTTCTATTTCTTGGTATTTTCTATGCCTCCACGTTTACTCTACTGTTATTCTACTAGAGGCAACAAAACACATTTAAGTTGTTTCAGAACATGAGCTACTACAGATTGGGTGAGGCATAATCTGGAGATGGTGAGACCCTGTGACATCTAATCTCCCAGACAGGTGCCCATGCTCCATCTCTAACAGCCATCTCTATCCCAACTCTAACTAATTTCTTGGACTGCAGATATTCTGTTTCTTCCTGGGATGCCCATCAGGACTTTTGGGTATATGTAGCTATTTCCAAGGCTAGAACCTACAAAGATATTGTCTCAAACACCAAAGATCAGTGAACTATGGCCATTGGATCAAATCCAGCCCTCTGCATATATTGGTAAATTAAGTTTTATTGGAACATAACCACTCCCTTCTCTTTTTAAAAACATTGTCTATTGCTGTTTTAATACTGCAATGGCAAAGTAGTTGTAATGGAGAACGTATGGCCTATAGAGCCTAAAATATTTACTATCTGGCCATTTTCAGAAAACATTTGCTAACCCCTAGTCTATATCATGGATAAAGCCCAATCCATGATTGTAAACTCCTTAGATTGTGTCTCTGCTCATCTCCATTATGCCAAAAATAAAAACAGCACTTGGACCATAGAAGGTCCTCAACAAACATTGATTAATTCTGACTTTTGAGGATTATAGGGTGCTTTTGGCTACATATAACAGAAAATCTAATTCAAATTGCTATAAATAATAAGAAAACATATGGCTTAAATAACAATCTCAGAGGTGTGGCGGGTTCTAGTGTATCATGATGCTGACAAAAATTTTCTGCCATTCTTTTGGCTCAGCTTTGTTCACATGCTAGTTTTTGTCCTTAATGGCAACTGGGATAATATGTTTCATTGAACATGTCCAGTGGAAAAAGGACCTTCGATAAAATCTGGACTATATTTCTGAGTGGGTCATGTTTGATCTCATGTCCATCTCCATACCAATGACAGTTTCCAGAGGATTATCAGTACTGGTATGGTTAATTATTTAAAAATTCACTGTTATTTGCACACCTACAGTGAACTAATTTCTGACAAAGGTGCAAAGAACATACACTGGGGAAAAGGCAGTCTCTTCAATAAATAGTGCTGAGGAAACTGGATATCCATATGCACAAGAATGAAACTAGACCCTATCTCTTACCATATGCAGAAATCAAATCAAAGTCGTTTAAAGATTTAAATCTAAGATCTCAAACTATGAAACTACTACAAGAAAAAATTTCAGAAAATCTCTAGGACATTGGTTTGGGTAAAGACTTCTTGAGAAATATCCCAAAAGCATGGGCGATCAAAGCAAACATGAACAAATAAGATCATACCAAATTAAAAACTTTCTGCACAGCAAAGGATATAGTCATCAAAGAGACGACCCATAGAATGAGAAAAAATATCTACAAACTACCCTTCAGACAAGGCATTAATGACCAGAAGACATAAGGAACTCAAACAACTCTATAGGAAAAAAATCTAATAATCAGATCAAAAAATGGGCGAAAGATTTAAATAGACATTTCTCAAAAGAAGACATACAAATGGCAAACAGGCCTATGAAAAGGTGTTCAACAACATTGATCATCAGATAAATGCAAGACAAAACTACAAGGAGATCGTTTTACCCCATTAAAAAGGCTTTTATCCAAGACAGATAATAAAAAATGCTGGCAAGGATGCAGAGGAAGAGGAACTTTCATACACTGTTGGTGAAAATGTAAATTAGTACAACCACTATAGAGAACATTTTGGAGGTTCCTCAAGAAACTACAAACTTATCTACCATATGATCCAGCAATCCCACTCCTACGTATATACCCACAAGAAAGGAAACTGGTATATCGAAGAGATCTTCATGCCTATGCTTGTTGCGGCACTGTTCACAATAACTAAGATTTGGAAGCAGCCTAAGTGTCCTTCAACAGATGAATGGATAAAGAAAATGTTGTACATATACACAATGGAGTACTATTCAGCTATAAAAAAGACTGTGATCCAGTCATTTGCAACAACATGAATGGAACTAGAGATCACTATGTTAAGTGAAATAAGCCTGGCACAGAAAGACAAACTTCACATGTTTTCACTTATTTGTGGGATTTAAACATCAAATCATTGAATTCCTGGACATAGATAGTAGAAGCATTGTTACCAGAGTCTGGAAAGGGTAGTGTGGGGCTAGGGTGAGGGAAGCGGGGATGGTTAATGGGTCCAAAAAAATAGAAATTATGAATAAGACCTACTATTTGATAGCATAGTATGGCCACTATAGTCAACAATAACTTAATGATATATTTTAAAGTAAAGAATTTAATTGGATTATTTGTAACTCAAAACATCTCAGGTACCCCATAAATATATATACCTACTATGTACCCACAAATATTTAAAATGGTTTTTTAAAAATTTTTTTGAGATGGATTCTTGCTCTGTCGCCCAAGCTGGAGTTCAGTGACGTGATCTTGGCTCACTGCAACTTCTGCCTCCCAGGTTCAAGAGATTCTTCTGCCTCAGCCTCCTGAGTATCTGGGACTACAGTCACATGCCACTACACTCAGCTAATTTTTTGTATTTTTTAGTAGAGATGGGGTTTCACCATGTTAGCCAGGATGGTCTCAATCTCCTGACCTCGTGATCTGCCCACCTCGGCCTCCCAAAGTGTTGGAATTACAGGCATGAGCCACTGCACCTGGCCTAAAACATTTTTAAAAAAATTTTTTTAAATTGCGAGAAAAAAAAAACACTGCTAGAACTGAATAAAACTTAGATTTGGATAGAAAGGAAGAAAGGAGAAATGTATGTTGTAAGGTAACCAATAGAGTCTACCACTGAGGCAAGTCCAAGTGTAGGTGCCAAAGGAAACATACGTCCAAATATGTTTTCATGCATGGTAGTCAAGTAGAAATGATGTCCCCTTAGTGAGAATAAAGCTCACAATATACTGCTGAAATGGAATAGTCACTAATAAGTTGAGGATTTTTAACTATAGGTCAATATCACAAAGTAGATATTTAACAGTAGTTGTTTTTAGGTGTGGGAGATCAAATAAACATTTGTTAATGAGAATTTTTTGGAGTAGATATTATGATCCACGTACAGTTACATGTTAGTCTGAGTTCTTTTGAAGTGAAAAGCAATTTAAGGTAGGAAATAATCAACAATGATTTCCATTTTGTGCTTCTAAATTGTCAGTATTTTTAATCCATTTGCAATAATTGTTGATAGCTCAATTTTATTCACATTTCTTTTTTTCTTCATTGCAGTAAAGGTGTCAATAAATTTGAGTGACTTGTTCTCCATAGAGAACGTTAAAAATACTCTCACCCTGTAACAGTGAAAACCTGCGTCTAGCTATCTTCTACCACTCCTTCTTACTTAGTCTGAAGGAGAAGAATATATGGAAACATATTTGAACCTCTTGAATGAACTTAAAATGCAATGGTAGTAGGCAGATGCCTATTTCCCAGCTGATGATTTATTCCTGGAGGTAATTATCAGGCTTGCCCTGTGCCTTCTGGGTGTGGAGCAGTAAAGCTGACAATAAATTTGACTGACTTGTTCTCCATAGAGAACGTAAAGGTGGAGCACCTTTACGAGTCCCAAAAGACCAGTCCCACCTTAATCATGCCATACTTTAGTGGGTATGTTGACTCTGAAGCATATTTGAGTATCAGGCCTAAAATATTGATTCAGTACAATTTTTACACTTTTTCACTCCTCCACTTTTTTGTTATCTCAAAGGACAACTTGTTCAAACAAATAAACATGCAAACAAACAATAAATCCACTGCTTCTCAAACTCCAGTTTAGTAACTTTTCAGAAGTGTATTCTTTGTAATCTTTATAAGTCTAAAAAAGTTATTTGGTTCCATTTTCTTCTGAAACTGATTAGTACAGTCTGAAGGTGGTTTTGTGATTCATGGTAAATAGCCAAAACATAGTTGACCTGTATTTGACAATGTGAAAAGGACTTTTCACATTTCAAAGGCAAGCACAAATGTTCACCTTCTCTGTGAAACCATTGCTTCAATTTCTATGTTACTCATAATCAATTACTTCTTCCTTTAGACTACCCCCAAAATATCAATTTACACCTCCGTAGCATGATGAAAAGTATTGTAAGAGCAAGTACCAAAGTTTACTGCTGTAATAAAATCTGTTACCCACCTAAATTTCTTGTGTTGATGGTTTTGGAGGATATCAAGGAAAAAGTTCTCTGGCCTGGCAAAGACAAGAGTAAGGAATAGCCATAAGTGGTGAGATGCAAGGAGAGGGGAGAGTTCAGCAGAAGCAGGGATACAGAGCCAGGATGAGCTATACAATTCATCAAAGTGTGGGAATGGGGGCTATAGCCAGTTCTATATAGATTCCTGAGATAGTTAAAGAATCTGTGTGAACTTAACTAGACCACTGGGTGCCCAAATACTTTGTTAAACATTATTTCTGGATGTTTCTGTGAGGGTGTTTCTATATGAGATTAACATTTGAATCAGTAGACTGAGTAAAGCAGGTTGCCCTACCCCATATGGATAGGCCTTGTCTAATGTGCTTGAAGGTCTGAATAGAGTAAAAAGCTGAGTAAGAATGAATTTTCTCTCTCTGTCTTCAAGCTGGGACATCAGATTTCTCTTGCTTTCGGCCATCAGACTTGGACTGGAACTTACACCATCACCTCTCTCGGTTCTCAGGCCTTTGGACTCGGACTCAAATTATACCATCAGCTGTTTCAGGCATCCACTGTGGGTCTTGGAACATATTCCCTGTGGATACGAGGGACTACTGTACTATGGTATATTTTCTACATTCATAATTGAACAACATGCTAAATTTTACTTAAGCCTGATAAAAATAAAAGTATAATTTTTTCTTAAGTTCACAGAGCCCCTAAATTCTATAACAGGATACCAGTTGGGTCGTCTTTTTTTTTTTTAAATATCATCCTGTCTTTTCTCCAGAGTCCAGCATTGCATATAATATAACATAGATAATAAATGTTTACAGAATTTGTGTGCCATGCAGACCTACTGAGCTAGAGTTAAGCTACCCTAAACTGATTGAGGTTTTACTTAAATTCATAATAAAAGGAGGGCGATTCAGAGGAGGATAAACGGAGAAAAGCCAACAGAAAGTTATGCTATCTGACCAAGATGCTTAATCTTGGGCTTCTTTCTTTCACTTGTATTTTTTTTTCTTTACCGGTATGTAAACCACAATGACTGTGATAAAAATTGTTGGGAAGATCACAGCTTGTAAATCAAATGAGCTAAAATCCTTTACTTTAATGCTCACCTTGCAGACTTATATTTCCCCTGAAATGAACTTTATTAAATCGCAACAGCTTTGGTAATACAAACTTCATAGTGTCTCAGATTGGTTTTTCCAGAAACAAATTCTGCCATGTAAATTTGTGTGCAAGCAACTTATGCAGGGCTCTCAGGAGAAATCTGTAAGGGAGTAAGGGAGGCAGGAGAAGGTAGCAAGGAGGGCTAAGCAAGGGTGTGATTTTTAGGTGAAGTCCAGCCTCAGCATCATCCCATGGGAAGCTCTGGAGCTTAAGTTGCATTGCAGTCTGTCCTGCCTTGAGGCAAAGGATTTCTGTACCTGTCAGCAACTCAGGTTTGCCTGGCACTTGTGTCTCTTTAATACTAGGGAAACTCCAGTCAGCAAAAGGTCATTTTCTATTTCAAGTCCTTAGAAGTAAAGTGCATGGAAACTAGGAGATGAGAGGGACTCTAGGGGATCTGCATAGAGCACTGATAGTGTTCACTGCAACTAGTAAATCAAGGGCAACACAAAGCAACTGTAGGGCTAATAATTATAATCAACAATTTTTGAGTTCTTACTGTATGCTGGCATTGGTCTAAGCTGTTTATAATATTAGCTTATTTAATCCTTAGAACAATCTTATGAAGTCACTAATATTTCTGTTGTAAAATGAGGAAACAAGATTTGTCTATGGAAGCATCTTGTCAAAAGTGACACAAATATTTCATGGCAAAACTAAGATTTCAACTCTGGCTGTGTGATTCAACAGCATACACCCTCAGCATCATGCCACCCACTTTAGGATGACTTCTCAAAACACCAAGCTGTTAAGAGTGGTGGAGTCTGAGTCATATTACAGGAGCTCAGAACAAAATGAGACAACTCATCTAATGCAGTTAGTGCAGATCAAACAGAGACAAGACATAGCTTTAGAAAATCTGCTTTCTATAGAAGTATCTCTTGGATTTATAAACAGCCTTTCTTATGCTACTCTCAAAAAAGTTTGAAGAGCTAGGAAACCAATGACTTTATTCTTGATACTCTATTGTATATTACACAATTTAGCTGAATTTACTTATAGGGAATAAGGAAAGACCAGGGAAGAAAAATTGAATGAGAAAAAGAAATGCAGGGTATAATAATTAATACAAGTTCTTGATAATGACAGAAACAAATATTCTGAATGAAGTCCTATTTATGGTGTTTCTGGTGATCTGGTAATTAAATTGTTTCTTCCTATAGAAAGTGATTTTTAATTCCCCTTAGAATGTTATCAATTCCTAGTTAATATGTCACCCCTTATAAACAACATAAGTTTTTGTAATGCATTACACAATTTAGTTACTTTTAATGACTTGACTAGTAATGTCAAAAATATTACTCATGATTTAATCATTAGCTATGTTTTATTGCCACCTGAATTCTAGGCATAGAAAAAGTACAATAATTTTTATCAAAACCTTTGTTTCTTCAAGACTAGTTGAATATCTTGGAAAAGGAGAAATGAATCTTCTGAGCTCTTAACTGTGAAATAAACATCAATCAAGAATATTTAAATGTATTTCCATTTCTAAAGAAGCAAGTGGCTTTAGGCACATTAAAGATTTTTGCAATATGTGAAGATAATAATCTGACACATTTTCTCCTCAGGTAAAATAAATATAAGCTTCTGATTGTAGCTTGTGAAGCCATACAAGACACAAAAACTACATATTGCATAGTTGCCAGTGACTGAGGAGGGAACTCTATTTCTGCTCCCTTTCTCTGGGGTGAGGTGTAATAAGCAAATATATTAAAAAACAAAGACATTACAGGCAGCAGTTAATCGCAGTCGATGTTGCAAATGATCAGAACAATGATGTGACCAATTAGAGCAGGTGATGCAACCAATCAGAATTGATGCTGGATGAAATATTAGGTGAAGTCACACACAGGAAACTAGCTAAAATATGAGCTCTGCCTACAGTGGATATGAAACTCAACTGTGCCCATATCATTCAAGTTTCTTCAAAGGAAACTTATTTAAAAAAATTCAAGTGGTTTCTGGGGTATAATGGGAATTTTTTACTCTCTAGGTCCCTTTCTTCTCCCAGCTGTGCTGGAGGCAAATACCCAGTAAGATTGATCTTAAAAGGCATTACAAATAAATAATAGCTAACATTTATTGAACATTTAGGTAACAGGCACTACACATGTATAAACTTCCTTAATCTTTACAACAGGTCTATGAGGTGGGTACTATTATTATCTATGTTTTACCGATGAGGAAACTAAGGCACAGAGAGGTTGAGTAGCTTGCTCAAAGTCACATGACTAATATTTTCCAGAGCTGGTATTCAAACTTGGGTAGTCCTTCCTCTTCACTAAAAATTATAACTTTATTAGCAAATTAAGTGCTCTCATCAACACCATATTATTAGCTAAATTTCATCCTTGCATCTGGCTAAATGGTGAAACACCAAAGAAGTTTTCTGATATTTGGGCTACTGCTGAGAACCCATGAAGTTCCTAACTGACATCTGTCTCCAGTGTGATTGTACTTGTCCCATTTCGGATCTAAATTGCTTCAAACAAACAGAAAGCAGTCAAGGAGGTCTGAAAATATAAAAAGAATACTACCTTATTCTCTTGTCCTCCACTTTTTTCAAATATTCATCTCTCTTTAGGACTCCCAGGATCATTTCCTTCTCATGATCTAATAAGAATGACACATTGATGAACTCTGAGTTCTTAGACATGGTATTTCAGCAGCAGCTCTCAGTAGCAATAGTTGAATCTTCAAGAATGCGAATTGATATCTACAACCAAGATTCCCCCAACCAACTCAGAATCACTCAGTTGTCTGGTGTAAAATTGTTTTTACAAGGTCTCCGCAGAATTGCTGCTGGGAGTTAGGTATTCTTTCAGGGTATGCATAGAACAGCCTCCACTGGGATCACACTCCAAGAAAGTCATCATTGTTTTAACTGAAAAACATATCCAAAGCCTTTGCTGTGGTGTATAGTCAGGCAGCAGCTGAATTTAGCTAACGATGCACAACTTCAATTCTTCAGAACAGGAATCAGATCTGCTGGGACAGAATGCAGAAAACACTAAGACGGTGGAGAAAACAAGAGGAGAGAAAAATTTAATTAGGCTATTTTTCCTACAGTACTTGTAAAGCTGCCCAAATTTTGCAATTTTGTTGTACCTAACTCAAAAAAATATTTTTTAAAACAGTAAACATGCATTTATTAAATTCTTATTTAGTGCTTTTTTTTAACCAGGAAATGTTATTTACATTTAGGTGATTTCTGGTTCTCTATGCAAATTCAGTTTTCTCCACTATAATTAGCTTCCTCTGCCAGCTGCATCACATCACCACTTTTGCAGCTGACTGATGGGTAAATTGGGTCACCACTTTGGAACACTAAGTGCACAATCTGCACTGCCCATAACAGGTCAGAACCTTTAGATGGCTCCCTCCTTCTTTCTTCCTTCCTCCCCGAAACTAGGCCCACAACATAAAAGGCACTGCTGTTGAAACAAATATGAACCTCTGCTACTTGCATCAACTTAAATAGATCTCACAAACATTGCTGAATTAAAAAGTTAAGCTACAGGCTGGGTGTGGTGGCTCATGTCTGTAATCCCAACATTTTGGGAGGCCAAGGTGGGAGGATCTCTTGAGGCCAGAGTTCAGGACCAGCTTGGGCAACATAGTGAGATCCATGTCTCTACAAAAACTTTAAAAATTAGCTTGGCATGGTGGCACACACCTGTAGTCCCAGGTACTTGGAAGGCTAAGACAGGAGGATCACTTGAGTTCAGGACTGTAGTGAGCTTTGGGATTGTGCCACTGCCCTATAGCCTGGGCAGTAGACTGAGATGCTGCTTCTAAAAAAAAATTACATTATGGAAGAATTCATGAAAAATGATAGCATATATATATATATATATAAAGTATATAACTTGTAAAAATATATATGATTTATAAACACATATATTCATAGTATAAATATATGCAAATAAGGAAATCACCAGAACCTGGCTCTGATCCTATCTCTGGAGCACATTCTTTTGTGGTTTATTACCTGGATTCTCTCTCTAAAGCTTCTTAAAAATGATGACTCCTTGGGTAATTCACTTGATTTCTGTGATTGGGCATCATCCCATGATACTGTCCCTTAGCTTCCCCCCAGATCTATGAACCACAATCTACCTGGTCAAACATTAAAATTGGGTAGATATGTCTATAAAGTTTTATGAAGGATTGGGTTTAACATTAACATTGCATGAATATAAAAATGACATTTGTATTATTTGGTATAAAAATCACACAGGAAACATTGTCAACATTGCCACAGAGGTAATGAAATTTCTTTGTCAATCATGCCTTTTGACTGTGGTTGCCCTAAGACATTTTGTCATCCACCAACAATTGTTATCTTATTTATTCTTTTTATTCTTTTTAATTTTTTAATATATATTGTTGCATTTTAGGTTCTGGGGTACATGTAAAGAACATGCAGGATTGTTGCATAGGTACATACATGGCAATGTTGTTTGCTGCCTCCATCCCCAACACCTATGTTATCTTATTTTAATCCTCTTTAAAAGGTGGTTTACAATCAGCTAAAGGACTCTAACAACCTGCATTCTTGAATGCAGGTTTCTCATAACATTGGGGATATGACATTAGAACAAAGAAAAAGACTTTCAGTACTCTCATGGAAAGCTGAAGTGTCCATAAATATCAAGCAGTACAGGAGTTAACTGCATGGATTGAACTAATAGAAGATGGAAGTGATCTTTTTGACTTGTTGCTTAAAAACGTTGCTCATCCTTTGTTTTGTTTTTCAGCATCAAGTAAACCTTTCTTTTGAACTATTTACAGCTTTTAACAATTGAGTAAAGTATACTTTTGGGAACAAAATTGGAAGCATATTTATTTCTCTCTACCTGACTTCTCCAGAATTAGAACTTGTTTGTGAATATTTTAACTTATGGCAACATAGTTATTTGCATAAGTGCAATAAGAATCTGTTTTCAGAAAATGAAATACTGCATGTTCTCACTCATAGGCGGGTGATGAACAATGAGAACACATGGACACAGGGAGGGGAGCACTACACATTGGGGTCTATTGGGGGGAATAGGGGAGGGACAGCAGGGGGAGTTGGGGAGGGATAGCATGGGGAGAAATGCCAAATGTGGGTGAAGGGGAAGAAGGCAGCAAATCAAACTGCCATGTGTGTACCTATGCAACTATCTTGCATGTTCTGCACATGTACCCCAAAACCTAAAATGCAATAATAAAAAAAAAAGAATCTGTTTTCTTCTGCAACAGGACACAATTGGAAAATCCTGTTATTTTACCAAGGCTTTGACTGGAATGGTGTGTTTTCTTTTAAGGAATAAAACTTGCCTTATAGAGCCAATAAAAGCCCCTTGGGAAAACTGGTCTCATACCTTGTCTATACAGTCCCTGTGCAGGTCTTCTGACCTGTGGTAAGTAAAGAATGCCACTTTCTAATAAGCCCAGGAGCTGCAAGTTATCTTGGGACCTCAAGAGGAGAAGAATTGGCTGGGCACGGTGGCTCACGCCTGTAATCCCAGCACTTTGGGAGGCTGAGGTAGGCAGATCATGAGGTCAGGAGTTTGAAACCAGCCTGGCCTACATAGTGAAACCCTATCTCTACTAAAAATACAAAAAATTAGCTGGGCGTAGTGGCAGGCACCTGTAATTCCAGCTACTCGGGAGGCTGAGGCAGGAGAATTGCTTGAACCCAGGAGGCAGAGGTTGCAGCGAGCCAAGATAGTGCCATTGCACTCTAGCCTGGGTGACGAGAGTGAAACTCCATCTCAAAAAAAAAAAAAAGAAGAATTTACTCAACTCACAGGTAATTCCAGATATAAACCCATGGCTGGACTCGGCTTTAAGAAGGTCATATTTGAGATTCCTTATGGAACAGAGTTCCATCAAAGCCAATTTAAAAAGACTATATGAAAAATAATTATTCTTCCTGCATTTTATACAAATAATCAAGCCAAGTATAAGCCTAAAGCTTATTTCACAAGAAAATAATTCTTACCATGATTTGTCTTTAATACAAATGGAAAATTGCAGAGAGAAAAATTATGTTTCAAGAAGTATGGTACACCTTTTATTAAATTCTAGTCTCATCAGTTGTCTTTTTGAGTTTTTTTTTCCTGCAATTTAGACTAATCCTGTTTATTCCTGTGAACCAATTAGTGATATCAGACTGCAGCTCAAAAGAGACAAAAGGGATTTGTAATGTAAAAATATGGATCAATATTCTAATTCTGGGCAAATATTGGAATTGGCTAGTGACTCCGTAACAGATTATTTCCAACAGTTGCCCAGTTCATGGAAAGCCTTCCAATTTAGTTTACTTGAGATAATTTTGCTTATTTTGCTTTACTGTTGTGGAATATATTACTGTTGTACTCTTTGTGTAGTAACGCAAAATAAGTTTACTGATAATGTTCTTAAACTGAAGACTTACTAATCTTCCAGATATCACCTTTCATCAGAACTCAAGAGGTATAAATGGACCTTCCCATGCTGACATTTTCAGACTGAGCTCCTCTCTACCCTGAATACAAGAGACCCTAATAGTGAGGGAGGAATATCATTACCCCTGTTCTGGGCTGCATTCCCAGACTTATTCTAAGTCACAGGATGAGATGGGAGGTTGGCACAAGATACAGGTCATAAAGACCTTGTTGATAAAACAGGTTGCAGTAAAGAAGCTGGCCAAAACCCACCAAAACTAAGATGGTGACGGGAGTGACCTCTGGTCACCCTCACTGCTACACTCCCACCTGCACCATGACAGTTTACAGATGCCAGGGCAATATTGGGAAGTTAACCTGTATGGTCTAAAAAGAGGAGGCGTGAATAATCCACCCCTTGTTTAGCATATAATCAAGAAATAAGCATAAAAATGGGCAACCAACAGCCCTCGGGGCTGCTCTGCATATGGAGTAGCCATCCTTTTATTCCTTTATTTTCTTAATAAACTTGCTTTCACTTTACTCTATGGACTTACCCCCAATTCTTTCTTGTGTGAGATCCAAGAACCCTCTCTTGGGGTTTGGATCAGGACCCTTTCCAGTAACAGGTGGCTAAGGAGATCAGAAGTAGGCAATACTCTATCAAGAAAATCAGGATGTTTTCTCCAGAAGGCAGCACTAGACTATTATTATAAATGTAGTTAGATGGAATGCAGCTAATGATAACACAATCCTTCCAGATAAATACAGGGTGAAGAAAAAGATACAATGATTCAAGGCATAGACAAGGAAGATCTAAGGGGCTAGGTGATGACAGTGCTCATCCAGACTCCAACTAGGGAAAGGGAATGGAAATGAAAATATTTTTTTTGTTCCCTTTAGCGCATGTTCCATGCTAGGTGATGGAACCTTATTCTGGGAAATTTTCATGCCATGAATCACTGAAATCATACAGCGAATTCCCCTTGCTCAATCTTACTTCCTCCCAGACAATTTTGATTATAAGTTGGCTTCCTATAGAGCTCTCCCTTGAGGAGTGAATGCTCTGGTCCTGTCTATGGAGTTCTCCATATTTGGCTTAGTTGGAACCCAAGTTCTGTTTGCTGTGTGCTAACCAAATCACATTTCTGACCCTTTGCCCTGAAGACCAGCATCTGGGCTGCAATGACTTCACCTGAGGATATATCACCATTTCATATCTCTTTTCAGCTAGTTCATAGCCCCATCTGAAGAATCCCTTACCCATTACACATTTTAATCAAGTAGAAAAAAATGAGTAATTGATCCTCATTCTTTTAATTAAATGTGGCTAGTAAACACGAGTCAGATTAGGAGGGTGAAATTCATCTTTCTTTTACTCTTCAATTCCTAACTTAAACAGATCTCTCTCTTTAGACATAGATGTAGATTTTTCCCTCTGTGGCCAATAACCTTGTTGAACTGCGCTAAGCTATTTAAAAATATGACAAGATGCTTTGTATGTCATTCTGTTGCCTTTCATCATAGATAACTTTGGACAAGTCATTAACTTCTGATTATCAAAAAAGATGTGATAATAAAAAATTCTTATAGCATCACAAATGAACGTAAGTTTAAAAAACATCTGTTTTGAGTAACACACAATAAAAAATAATAGGGGCTGATATTTGAATCAAAGGAAAGCATTTATCTGAATATATCTCATCACTGTGTACTTGAAATGTATCTTTAAAAATAGAATGTTTTGAGAGTGCTCTTAGGATGAAATTAATGGAAATAAAATTTCCTGTTTGCCTGTCACCATGTGACAACACGAATCAGATGATTTTTCAACACACTTACAAAGATGTTTAGGATGCTTAGAATACAAGCTAAATCATATATGCAAAATTTCCTTGAGGGTGCCTTTCAAATAGAGGAGGAGTCTTCCTGCAGGACAGCTGTGATTGGATTACCGCAAGCACAATAGTCTACATGACTGTCACAAGGTGAGAACTGCCATGCTGTGGATAGAGAAAAAAGTAGTAATTTTACAATGAACCCCAAACTGAATGCTTCAAGGACAGATGCTATGGAATTGCGGGCATTTCTTTGCAACAGAGCAGTTACTTGTCACATGGGCAATTCTTTGTGGTACATCATGTGGGAGTGCTATAGTCAAGATTTTTTTTTAATTTCATAGTGATATTGATTCCCCAAACAACAACAGAAAGGTTAACAGTACCATCAGCTTTAGACCAATCCTTCAAGAGCAGTATCCTCAGAATGCTCCAAATAATAACCACTAACGCTTATTCAACTAATCCTTATGACTTTCTAATGAAACAAATTGCTATCATTCCCATTTTTTATAGGTGAGAAAACTGAGGCACAGAGATGTTAAGTAACTTGCCCAAGGTTGACTGATTAGTAAGTAATTTGGAACAGTTTGGTTTCAGGGACCCTGCTTGTAAAAACTACATTTGAGGCCATACAGTGCCTTCATGGAGAAACCGTATCCCATAAGATGTTATTAGATATTCTGTGGAATTGTTAACAGTGCTGTCCATTTTCATACTGCTATGAAGAAATACCTGAGATTGGGTAATTTATAAAGAAAAAGAGTTTTAATGGACTCACATTTCCACATTGCTGGGGAGGCCTCACAATCATGGTGGAAGGCAAAAAAGGAGCAAATGCACGTCTTACATAGTGGCAGGCAAAAGAGCAAGTGCAGGGGAACTGCCCTTTATAAAACCATCAGATCTCATGAGACTTATTCATTATCACGAGAACGGCCTGGGAAAGCCCATTCCCATGGTTCAATTACCTCCCACCGGGTCCCTCCCACAACACGTGGGGATTATGGGAGCTACAATTCAAGATGAGATTTGGGTGGGGACATAGCCAAACCATATCGAGTGATGCAGTTCAACAAAAATTTGGATATGTAGAGTTAAATCAAATTAAAATTTTTTTCTATGAAACTTCTCAGAGTCTATAATACTGTAATGTACACTGTGAATTTTCACAAAACTCTCAATTTGGAAAAAGATATTAGGTTGGTGCAAAAGTAACTGCAGGTTTTACCATTAAAAGTAATGGCAAAAACTGCAGTTACTTTTGCACCAACCTAATATTTAAGATCATTGGTTATTTTCTTGGCATTGTGTATTTTGATATTTTTAGAGAAGACTAGTTCTATCTTTTAAAATGCTGGCTAGGAGAAGGCCTTAATAAAAATTTCAAAAGAGAAAGATTTGGAAAAGAAATGATAAGATGCATTTACATTATAGTGTAATTATCAAGAGTAGAAATTTTGCAATAGTCTAAAGTTACAGTGATATCAATGTTTAATTTTAAAATGAGGCATTTAAAAGTATATTGACATGGAAAATACCTAAGTTATATTGTTAGCTGAAAATAAATAAGATAATTATGATTTTTAATGCAATTGCATTTAAAAATGTAATATATATGCATGTATATAATAAATTTAAATGCATAATAAAAGGTACAATATAATACATACTGATCATGAATCAGGTTGCATATGAAGATCAGAGTTGGATTGTTAGGGGTCAGAGAATGGATAAAAAGAGACTTATTTCCATATTGTTTATTATTTTGGATGTATTCATATAACTGTATTTTATTTTTATGTCTTCATTTTATTTTATTTTTTCTTGTGAAAATTACTTTATTTTTTATTGCATTTTAGGTTTTGGGGTACATGTGAAGAACATGCAAGATACTTGCATAGGTACACACGTGGCAGTGTGATTTGCTGCCTTCCTCCCCTTCACCAATATCTGGCATTTCTCCCCATGCTATCTCTCCCCAACTCCCCACCCCCCCGCTGTCCCTCCCCTATTCCCCCCAACAGACCCCAGTGTGTGATGCTCCCCTCCCTGTGTCCATGTGTTCTCATTGTTCAACACCCGCCTATGAGTGAGAACATGCGGTATTTCATTTTCTGTTCTTGTGTCAGTTTGCTGAGAATGATGGTTTCCAGGTTCATCCATGTCCCTACAAAGGACACGAACTCATCATTTTTGATTGCTGCATAATATTCCATGGTGTATATGTGCCACATTTTCCCTGTTCAGTCTATCATCGATGGGCATTTGGGTTGGTTCCAAAATTTCAAAAACCAATAAGGTGTGGTGACTGACTAGAGTAAGAAGCCAAAGAAAGAGGCCAAAAATAATGTTAAGAATTGAATCCTAGAAGAATACAGGTGACATTGCCAGTAATAGAAAAGTTGGAGAATGTGCTGGCTTTTGTGGGAAATAGTGGATTTGGTTTTCAAATATGCTGTGAATTAGGTGACACCACTGTGGTTCATCAGCATCATAGTTTTGTGTCTCCATTCTGGCTCTTCTATATGCAATTCCAAAATACAAATTTGGTAATTGTTGCTCTTATATTGAATACCCTTTGATGTCTTCCCTTTGCTCTTTAAGAGTTCAAGTTGCTTAATATAATTTATAAAACCCTTCGTGATTTGGCCCTTGCCTACCTCTCTCTCACGTGTCTATTCTCTAACCACACTCAGAATTTCATTCCTCTAAAAAAGCCATAATCTTCCTTACCTTCAAATCTTCCTATTTGTAAGACTCTGCCTGAAATACTTCCCTCCTTTCTCCATCTCCTAATTCCTAAGTGTCCACAGGGATCTGCTTGAATGGCTGACTCCTAGTCTAGCTTAGCTATCTATGATAAACTGCATAATGGCTCCTGGAGATGTCCATGTCCTTATCTCCAGAACCTGTGAATATGTTACCTTATATGGCAAAACTTTTCAGTTGTGATTACATGAAAGATCTTGAGATGAAGAGATTAGCCTGGGTTACATGAATTAGCCAAATGTAATCACAATGGTCCTTACGAGAGGGAGGTAGTAGAGTTAAAGGCAGAAAAGGAGGTGTGGTGACACAAGCAGAGGCTGAGGTGATGGGCTTTGAAGTTGGAGGAACAGCCACAAGACAAAGAATGCCGATGGCCTCTAGAAGCTGGAAAAGACAAGGAAACAGATTTTCCTGCAGGCTCCAGAAGAAAGGCAACTCTGCTAATACCATGATTTTAGTCTTTCAACACTCATTTTGGAGTTTTAACCTTCAGAACTGTAAGATAATACATTTGTCTTGTTTTAAGACAATATATTTGTGGTGATTTGTTATTGCAACAATTGGAAACTCATAGTATCTATCCAATACATTTTCATACTTCTCTTACAGTAACACTGGATCAGTTGGGATAGGCTAACACAGTGGTATTCAAAGTGTGGGTTGCAGACGAGTGCAGGTCTATAAACTCACCGGTTTGCAATTATATAAGTATAGAAATTGAGAACAAGCATTTAGAAATTTTTATAGCAATTTAACAGAGTAATTTTAAATCTGTTGAATCTAATGACAATTTATACTTGAATGTTTATATATTTCATGTCTCTTTTGTCTAATTTATTTAAATCGTATTTTACAAAAATATTAGTCTATTCAGGTTGAAAATAAAAGTAACAAAGAACCTGATCCTTCACCACAGATATTTTGAGCAATACTATGCTAGATTATGTTGTGACACAAATAACTTGTAAATTGCCAACAGCTTGTTACAGCACAGGTTTATTTCATATTTCTTGGTCATGCTATAAATCCCTCAAAAAGTCAGTCTGTTTAGGTAGCTACCATTTTGAACATTGTCAGTTGCCACACCAGAGGGAAGAGAAGTTCTGAAAGGCCTTATACAAGGAATTAAATGCCCTGGCCTGGAAGTGAAAAACATTATTTTTACTTATAACTCCTTAAACACTTAGCCCTACCCAATTACAAGGGGGCCAGGAAATGCTGTCCTACCACCTGCCCACAAGAGGAAGAAATCAGAAATATTTGGTGAGCAATGCTAAGGACTATGCCCAACACTCATCATGCTGATTTAAAATGCTGATTTTCGTTTTCCTTGCTAATGTCTAAGCTCTGTAGGATATTTCGTTTTGTCTTCATCAGCCCTGTATTCCCAACACCTCACAGCTCTTGGCACCATAGTAGGTATTCGAAAATATTTGCCAAAGGAATAAATGAATGAATTAAGTGCAAAATAAAACGTTTGACTACGTAAACATAAAATCCCAATTTTGGCTTTGAGAACATAAAGGAAAAAACAATTAGGAAAAAAAGAGTGATAATTCTAGGTTGTAAAGACAGCAAATGTGAAAAGTCATATGGACACACTATTAGTCCAGCAGAAATAGTGACTAACTCCAGGTCTGGGGTCTGGGTTAATATCAGAAAGCTAAGAGAAAGGGGGATGTCAGAGTGGGAGGAATTTGGTATCCAAATAAAGAATATGGACTTTATCCAGTGTCTTTCAAACTGTATCTTCAGGAATGTTTTCTTAGGAAACACAGCAAAAGAGGCTGAGTGGCCAAGCCTGTGGCACCGACCTCTGCTTCAAATAGAGCAGCTCTGTTTTCATCTGTTCTATAAGTTGGATTTCCTGGGAGGATTTTATTTGAAGAAAAAATTCCATGACCTTAAAAAGCCTGAAAACCGTTCTCATACCATCAAGCTGTTGAATGCTTTAAAGCCAAGGAACAGCACAATCATATTTGAATTTTAGATTTGTTTCTTGAAAGACCAGCACTCAGTGATTGGATGAAAGAGAGGGGAAAGGTCAGGTAGACGAAATGAGGAGGCTTTTGCAGGAGTGCCACGGAGAGAATAGGAACTAAAGCTGTGGTAATGGGAAGGGAAATGACTCACTTTTGAGATTTTTTTTTTAGAATAATCTCAATAAGATCCAGTGACCTCCTAGATGCGGGTGGTATGGAAGAGAGAAGAGCGTGACTCAGGTTTCCAGCATGGTGAACTGCAAAGGTTCTTAAATTTTAGTGTGCATAACAATGCCTAAGTGGATTGTTAAAAATAGATTTCTGGGGGGGTCTATCTCCAGAGAGCCTGATTCAGTAACACTGGGGCAAAGCCTAGATGTTGATGATAATAATGTTCACAGCTATGGAGAGTAGAAGACAAAATACGTTGAAAGAGAAAAAAAATAATTAATTGCAATTTAGATATGTTGAGGTCCAGGTACTTACAATGCAACAGCAAGGGTACTTATGATACAACAACAAAGACCTGTCCAGAAGAGCATTTAGAATAGGAAACTTCCAATAAACTGTTTAGAGTTTATCAGATATCTATACCAGAGGTATTCAATTAGGAATCATTGCTGCGTAGATGGTAGATGGTGGCTAATGCCATGCAAGTGAGATTGCCAGGAAGAGAAGCAAAAGGGGCAAAGATAGAATCATGAAGAGCAACAATATTTAAAGAATGGACAGAGTATGGTAGGCTGGGTCTCACTAACACAGGCCTCCATAACAACTGTTTCAGCACTGACTGAGTGGCGAAGTTAAATATTAAAAACTGATAGAGCCACTGCCCTTATTTAAAGGTTGGAAGGTAACAAAAGCCCACCAAGAGTTTTGCCCAGGCTTTTCCTGGACCTTGAAGTATGGCAATATAACAGGAATTCTTAACAGGATCCATTTAAGATAAAACAAGCTTTATTGGGGGTCTGAAGAAACTCCCCAGACTCCACAAGTAAGTTTACTGGGGGTCTGAAGGAACTCCCTAAACCTCCATGACTTAGCAGGAGACAAGATAAGGGTAATCACCCCTGGCTCCTGGACCCATTTTAGATTAAGTATATTTACTGAGGCTCCAGAGGAAGGTCTTCAGGACTCAGATCTTAGTTATGGATTAAAAGAAGTTAATCACTTATGTCTTCAGATGAATGCACACTTACATGTAGACATATAGCATAGAAGGTATGTAAACTCTTTGTCAAAAATATCTCCAGACCAACTCAAAATTACAAAGTCAAAAAACTTCGTAATTTTGTGTTGGTCTGGAGACATTTTTCAGGCCTTCTCCTTGTGCTTGGTTACAGAAATAAACTTCCTTATTTCCCAGCTTATCTGAATCTCATTATTGGGCCATGAGAATAAGCAGCCTGATCCTCGGGTTGGTCTGGCAACAAGAGGAATCAATGAGATAATGAAAGAGATTGAAGAGGGATGATTAATAGAATAGAGGGAGCAGTTAAGTCTAATGAACTGGGAGTCAAGTATATCACACAGAGTCAATGATGTAGGCCATTGCCAAGTTCAGATCAAGTAAACTGTTAACACCTCCAGTTGCAATAAGTATCACACTAAATCAAGAATCTCTGAAAAATGCACCATATCAATACATTCACCCTAATCCAGCGTAATCCAGATGTAATCACCCTATTACATCACCCTATTACACCCTTGGCCAAATATTTTAGGTTTCTAATAATATAAATTAGTACATCCTGGAATTATTTTGGTGTTTAATCTAATTCCATCCAGGTCAGACTTTGTACTTTTTCCCCTGGAGCATGCTGAAAGCTGGCCACAGTTGTCAGCCTTATAGCAATGGGGATTGGTTGGAAGAAGGAGGTGGGTTTTGAGAATGGCCAACCACTCGTATAAAAAAAAAATTGGCTGAAAAATCAACCATTAGTTAGGAGATCTAAAGTTGTCATACACTAAGACATAAGGAAAAAAGAGTTCAAGATGGATGTCTGAGAGGATGCTCTACAATAGAGAGCACCACCAGGCTTGTGGTGCAGGAGACCACTTGAAGCTTGGAGAATTTTGAAGTCATGCATATTCAGGCATTAACATAGTGTAGATCATTTTCCCAGGATTCAAAGTGAGTTAGTATTGGAAAATAAGTAGAAATGCCTTTGTACACATGAAATGCATGGTCAGACAGCTCTTGAAAGTTCAGTGCTGTGAACAAACACCTTAAACGTAAGTAGATTGAAGGTGCATGTAAGAAGATACCTGTAAGTTTGGTGAACCACCATCCAATTCCAATTAACCAAGCTCTTTATATGGATTGCAAATTACTCTTAGGGAATCTTGCTTTCAAGATCATAGAGACATGAACTAACTGAAAAGGCATGAAGGTCTTTTGTGGACACCTACCCATGCTATTACCCAAGAGAGTAGCCTGAAGTTTTAGGGAGATGTATTTTTAAACTAAACCTGAAGTTGACCCTCATCTGCCTAGATCTCTCTTCTAGAGGATATATATAAATATAACCAGCTTTCTGCCCCTCATACTTGGTTAGGATTCCTATCAGTCTGATTAATAATGTCATGTCTGCCACATGTAGCAAGGAGCTGTGGAGAGTAAGATGAACAACATTTCTGCTCCTGAAAGGTAACTTTCCCCCATGGTCTATATTAGAGGTTGGCAAACTTTTTCCATTAAGGAATAATTAGTAAATATTTTAGACTTTTTGGGTCAAGAGCCAAAGCTATAGCTATTTTGTGGATAATTATGCATCAATCAAAAAAATAAATGTCCACAAGTATTTTACTTATGACATTAAAAATATAACAATAATAATTGAGTACAGTTATTTTGTATCATAGATCTACTAAAGAGAAGAATGGAATTTTAGGACATATTATATTTAACTTAAAGTGAATATTCCCATTATTAAGATTAATAATAGTAGGTCCAGCCCATTTCAGACCTACTCAATTTGAATCTAAATTTTAACAAGGTCCCCCGGTGATTTGTACCTTAAAGTTCAAGGCTGTGCTGGTCTAGAGTTCCTTAATACATTTGTGGCTTACATTTTTACCACTTTAGAGAAGACAGTGAAAGCTGTGCATCCTAGAAAAAGTTCACAAATCATTTGAAGTTCATTCAAGACTCCTACAAGGTCTGTGGCTTTGAGGTTAAGTTCTGTTGACACACCTGCGAAGATGAAAGTGTTCTGAAATTTGATTGCAATGATGGTTAAATGCACTGTGAATAGGCTAAAAAAACCTCCATTGAATTATACATTTCAAATGGGTGAATTGTATCATATGTATATTATATCTCATAAAAGCTGCTTTTCAAAAAAATAGTATCTCTGAGTTTGTGCTCATTGGATTTTTTTAAACTTCCCGTGGGTTCCAATGGGCACCTTAAGTGGAGAATTGCAGAGCCAGGTTTTGGAGTCAGGAAGCTCTGAGTTCAAACCCCAGCTTTGCCACTTACTATGTTACAGAACTAAGTTACTTAACCTCTCTGAACCTCAGTTTCTTTTTGTGCAGAGTGGAGACAATAATAGTACTAACTTCATGGGGTTTTGAGGAAGATCAAAAGGAACTTCTAATGCAAAATTCCTGGAAGATTCTTTGCCACATGCACTTTTTCTTATGAAATGGTGGGATTCCTCAGATATCAAATGCAAAGCCAAAAAATAATTATATGCTTCACATTATTCAAGTGATAATTATTCACACATGTCCTGTTATCCATGTTGTACTGTATTTTCCACTTAAATGTATATTTCCTGCTCTATTATTATACCTGCTTTAATGCTTTTTCTATATGGCTCATGGTATGATAGTGAACACTCAGCACTTATATACAAATTTCAGGCCCTGTTATGAATTCTTGGTTTATATATATGAACAGTTCAATCTTTACATTGTGAAAGGAAAATAAATCTCTGGACCCCAAAATCCCTAAACTGAAGGGAAAAGTCAAGCAGGGAACTGCATTGGGCAAACCTGCCTTCCATTTTATTCCTGAATAAGATACCTACAAAATCAAACAGCTACATACCTCCCTCACAATTTTCTCACAGGGAAATTTCTTGTGGACAAAGGAAAGGGAGAACTCAAAGCCATTTCTCTGTCACAGGAGACAAATGCATATCTAATTGCTTCCTTTCCCTATTTTTTCACTAAGCCAGACTAAGACATAAGTGACTAATTCCTGTAAATTGTACTTATCAAAATCTCAAAAGAATGCAACCATTTGTCTCTTATCTGCCTACGAACTAGAGACCCCATCCCTGCTTAGAGTTCTCCCACCTTTCTGGACTGAATCAATGTTCATCTTATCTACAGTGATTGATGTTTCATGCCTCCCTAAAATGTGTAAAACCAAGCTGTACCCCAATCACCTTGGGCACATGTCATCAGAACCTCCTGAGGCTGTGTCAAAGGCATATCCTTAACCTTGGCAAAATAAACTTTGTGAATTGATTGAGACCTGTCTCAGATACCTTTTGGTTTAGAACATCAATTCTTTGATTTAGAAACTTTCATTATTCCTGTATTACAGATAGGAAAACCAAGGCAGAGGGAGGTTAAATAACTTGTCCAATGTCACACAGCTTGTAATTGTTGAAGCTGGATTCTGACTAAGTGGTCTGACTGTACTGACTGTGTTCTTGACCACAATACTATACTGTAGAATTAAATATACATGTACAATATATATGTACACACAGAACAATATTATATATAACATAACATACAACTTAACACATAGGGGTGTGTGTGTAATTTTGTACTGGTCAATCTTATACCAATGCCCAGCACTCCTGCTTTGGAGGGTACACATTTGTACATACTGAAAGAGTTTTATTATATTACAGTGTAGGCAGGATGTAGAATATGACATCAGAGCAGATTACCTTGACTATAGAAAGAAATAAGTTGTAGCAGTGGTCAGAGTGTGGAGAGGATAGAGAGGGAAATGAGATTAGGGAGGGCCTGCTGCTACCTGGCTCCTATGAGCAGGAACAGGTGGAGCTAAGCTAGGAGAGGAGGAATTTGTGGTGATTGAGGGACTAGAAGGACTGAGGGGACCAGGAGATATAGGGGCCTTGAGTAATGGTGAGGGGCCCAAAGAATGCAGGGTCCCCTTAAGAAAAGATCATGGAGAGGAAACCAACTAGTGAGATGCTGGAGACAGGGTGAGATCAGTGACAGCTTCACAGACACCAGCATAGATTAGGTGAGCCAGAGAATAAAGGAGAGAGGTAAAAATTGGTGCATCAGGAAAAAGTATCCCAGGAAGATGCCTTTGGAAGTTACTTAAGCTGACCAAAGTGACTCTGGTACAGAGCAGGAACTCTGATTTACCTCTTGGCTCTAAAATTTCTGAGAAACATGACTGAACCTCTGTATGCCTCGGTTACATAGAAAAGACTTGAATAGTTCTTGAGTCATGGTAAATCCTCAGAAAGCGTGAGCCTTTGCCATTATTATTAGGACAATATTGAGCCTTTATTTCACGTTTGCTGACCCAGGTTCAATATTTTTCCCAGTATAAGCAGTGAAAGATTATCACTAGATGTTATTCTCATTGTTCAGGAATCTACTCTGTAGGTCTGAGTTGAGCCAATATTTAGTTATATCCTATTGTGCTTAAGTATAAAGCCAGACATATGACTATTATTCACAAGAACAATAAGAATTAGATGGGAATTCACTTAAAAAAATCAATAGCTCTTTGGTTGTTGTGTATAACTGAGTTAGAAATAACCTTCCTGTGTTTGGAGCTCAAACTCTTAACAGTCAACAAAAGTAATTAGATGGCAGCTGTGAGTAGTTCAAAGTCAGTTAAATTCTTCCTTCTTGAACATTGCTAATGCAAACAGAACATCCCAATCTACTTTTTTTCATATTACTGCTTGGACTTCCTTGTAGTTAAGATCAATAGTATTCTCCCTGTGCTGGTCTCTCAATTAGTGGGAGTTATTCTTCATCACAAGATAGTTTTTTTAGTACATGTTCAGTTCTGATCAAAATATGCAACTTAAAAATTATATGTTTGTGGCCACAGACATCTTTGGATGTACCATTATCTGTTGAAAGTTGATAAACATGCCTATTGTGCAATAGGCTCTCACTGCTTTGTTTGAAAACTGATCTTTGAAATCAATTTCAAAAATTTGAATTATATACTGATTTTAATGTAACTTCACACCAGACTGAAGGCTATTGTTGTACATAAATAGCTCTTAGGGGGATATATTAATGGATTTGCCTATACTCTGCTACTTGTATTAAGTATATATGTTTGATATTATCACTCTTGTTCTGTGTTTACCAAGTGGGCTGTTGCTAAACTTTCATTTTTATAATCCAGATAAAAGTATATTTGGATTTACAGTTTATATTTGGAGTAGAACATCATTATCTGATGGTTACTTTCCAAGTTTGATTTCTCTATTGCACACCCCCACCTCCCACCCCATCTCAACTAAATTTTCTGCTAAAGTCTACCACTTCCATTCTTAGTAAACATTGTCAATGCTAAATGGTTGTTTAAATTATATTATTTGGTCTTGAGGATTTTACTTGCTTTAGAATGATGTGTATCTTAGAATTTTCTTGTATTTATTTTTTTTGGTTTCCCTCCAAGTCCTGATACTCTGTTGGAAATATTTTTTGACTGCACGGCACTAAAATGAAAATGTTATTGAAGCCTATTTACATAAACCAGATGTATTCTTATTCATTTAAATGAATCAGACATGTTCTTATTGTAGGAACAGAGTGTTTCCTGGCATTCTGTTAGAAAGATTAAATCAAATTAGCCTGGATAAGTCAACTGTTACAAAAATTGGAAACTGCTAAATTAAACTTTAACAAGAGTTACAAATGGCACTTCTTGGAAACGAAAATGTTATTAAGTGTTCAGTGAAGGTAAATTTGATTTTAATATTCTTATTCAGTGAAGAAGACAATGAAGCAAAAGCCTATTAAGTTATTTTGGTAGCTGATAATGCATAGAGAAAAGTTAAAAAACCAAACTCCACTAAACTCCGGTGAGAGAACATTGAAATGAACAAGAAGTAGTTAAAATAGGAAATAGAAAACAAACCCAGCAACTTCCAAAATTGAACCTGAACTTTTGAAATAGTTAGCAAAGACAAGAATGGAAACTCACACATATTCCAGAAAATATCCCCATGGGGGCAGCAGCAGTTAAGCACAGGTCAAAGCAGTATAATATACTCTCTAGGAAACAGAGAGCATCAGTATTTGAGGTGTTCGATGCTCAAATACAGAATAATGGATGAGAAAAATCAGACTCTCCTTGCACAGCATTACTGGACATTGGATTACTTAGTGTATGTCTTATGTAAGCAGTGTTTATCGATTATGAAATATCATCAAACATTTATTATCACTTCTCAAAAAAAACTGGAGATACAACATGTAAGAGCAGTCTAGGGCTCTAGAGCATGCCCTTTTAACCAGATTCTAGAACACAGAGTTTGCTGAGATGATAGCACTTGGTGGTTGAGAACATTGGGTCCGGTGCTGGGCTGCTTGGATTTGAAACCTGGTCCAATTACCAATTAACCTCTATGATCCTAAGTTTATTCTTATTTAAATGGTGGTGGTGATGATGTTGATGATGATGATATTTATCTCATGAGGTTCTTGTGAAGATTAAATGAGTTTAAAAATTTAAGGCACTTAGAACAACTCTTAGAATATTCTAAGTATTATTATTATTTTTCTTTCTAACATGAAACAATCAAACAAACTAATCTCCAAGTAAAAATACATACTCTGGGCAATAATCCTGTACATTGTAAGAAATGGTATTGCGAAGGCCCCTTGTCCTCTGAAATGCTATAAGTGTATGCTTGTTAAAGAGAGGGATTTATAGAATATAGAGGACAGTTGCATCAGCTTTCTCAACATTTGGACATTTATTTGGATACTGACATTTTGATTCCATGATATACTGACATATTTCACAACACAAAAGGGCAAGCTAACATTTATTCTTCTTTAACAAAAGTAAAATGTGTCTGAAAGAGTGTTATCCCCACTTTTGTTCCCTGAATGGTCACTGAGAATGTTCATGCCTCCATCATTTGCTCAGTCCTGCCCCAGATGGCAAGATCATTTTTTAAAAATCTGGATCATGAGGTATTCATCTCAGTACAGGTGTCCAGTCTGTAGCTCTGTGCTTGCATCCTTGCTGCAGCGAATCCTCATCTGGTGGCTCAGTTTTAGTACCTGGCTCTCACCTCGTAACCACACTCAGCCTCACTGGCCCCCACCACCTCTTCCACATTTGCAGAGCACTTACTATATGCTAGGCATTATTTTAAGTATTTTATCTCTACTAACCCTTCTAATCCTACAACACTCATATCAGTAGAAACTATTGTTATCCCAATTTACAATGAGAAAACTCAGGAACAGGAAAGCCAGCTAAGTTTTCCCAATTTCATACAGCTGATAAGTAGCAGAGCTACTTATCAAACTCAGATCATCTGACTGCAGAGTCAACATTCTTAACCCCTGCGCAATATTATTTCAATAGTTAATACCTGGGGCTTTGGCCTCTGCTCCTGAGTTATTCTTCCAGCAACAATTCTTACTTTAATATCTATATGGTGCTTCATAGTTCAAAATGATTTCATCTCCATGACCATATTTGTTCTTGCGACCGGTGTATGAGATAGGATGAGTCTGAGGAAACTGGGACACAGAGAATGCACAGGAGGCAATGAATGGTAGAATCAGAACTTAACCTGGTCTTTGGCTATGTTCTTTTCACTACTCCCATGATTCTGGGGCTTAGAAAAAGAAGATATTCATGAAGTGTGGACTTTCTGATGGAGATGGGGCCTGACCAATACCTTGAATTATAAGTAGCCATTAGACTGAGGGAAAAAAGGATGAGAAAATAGAGAATAAAAGAGAAAATAACAGAAAAGGGAGATGAGAGAGGATGGCTGCTAGATACATTATAATTAAAGAAATGAATGGATTTGGTAGTGGTTCAGACATTGAGAGCAAAGGAAAAGTTAGAAGCAAAACTGGCTCCAAGGTTTCAAATGTGAGAACCAGGAGGTCATTAATGCCATTCGCAGAAACAGATGAAATGAAAGTGGAAGTGGTTTGACATAAGGCTGTGAGTTTGGCTACAATCATGATGGATGTCGTGTGACCCTTGGACATACAAGTGGGAAAAGGTTTAGCAGATGGATAGATAAGATGTGGAAATGGATGTCTTGAAGGTGTCCTCTTAGAGGGGATATTTAAAACTAAGGGTTCACGAGGTCAAGAGATTGAGACCATTCTGGCCAACATGGTGAAACCCCATCTCTACTAAACATACAAAAATTCACCGGGCATGGTAGCAGGCACCTGTAGTCCCAGCTACTCAAGAGGCTGAGACAGGGGAATCACTTCAACCTAGGAGTTGGAGGTTGCAGTGAGCCAAGATCGAGCCACTGTATTTCAGCCTGGCAACAGAGTGAGACTCTGTCTCAAAAAAAAAAAAAAAAAAAAAGTTACAGAGAAAGAAAAAACGTAATAGGTTATAGGCTAAATAAATGCTAAACCTTTGAGGGAAACCCAAACTTAAGGAAGAGAAAAGAAGAAATAGGCAAGAGGGAAAGTAGTAGAAAAGTAGTTGAATAAATAGTATGGAGTCATGGACAACAAGGAAAGAGAAAATTTAAGAAGTAGGAATTGATTAGGTGTGTCACATAGAGCCAAGGGAATGAATAAAATGAGAATTTGGAAAAATATTCCTTATTGCCCTTATCACAATTGTAATGAATTATTCGGGTGAATTAACACCCTTCCTAACTAGACTGGAGATACATAAAGGCTTACTTAAATGTTCCCTACTGTAACTTCAGTGCTCAGCAATGTCTGATGCATAGCTGTCACTAAATAAATATTTATTGAGTGGATGAATGAATGAATAAATAAATGAATTTGCTTGGATTTCCTAGCAACACCAGAGGTGACCCGTGGAAGTACAGTGTTAATAAAGTGATCAAGATTGATTTTATGTCACAGGGGAATTTGAAAGAAAGCTTTTAAAAGAGAAAGTGAGGCAGTAGGGCATGTTTTAGCAATCACTTCTTAGAGAAATGTTTTTGTTCAAAGGAGAGACCAGATCAAGTGAATTTTCTATCTTAGTACACTACATATTTATTATATTTTGTTCCTCCAAGAGCTCCTTCCTATTTTAGATGACCTTCCAGAATTTAATGTAGCCACTGCAGTTGCTAACTGTGCAAGTAATAGAAGCACCATCTGCTCTTTTGCTGTCTTCAGTAAAATCAAAAGTCCATGGGCTAGGCATGATGTAGGATGTAGAGAAACAGAGGTCAAAGGAAATAATGATACTCCCCACAGAAAGAGATAACCAGGAATGGAACTAGGTTGGAAAGAAGTTCTGTGAAATCATGAAAAATGTGTGAATGTATATAGAGGGGTGAGAGGGAAAGAGGATGAGAAAGCACAGACAAGTAAGGTATGAATGTGCAAAACATATTTACAAGTAGATTCTAAGTAGAATGTATTAAAGATGATTGGCTAAGTGCTTACGTAGGCAGGCAAAATAGTCATGAGATATATCATCATATAATAGAGCTTACGTAAAATGGACTGCTCATTTTACATATTAAAGCTGCATTTCCTTTTCCTTCCCTTAACATACTAAATAATTATAGGGAAGTAGTTTCAATAAAAATTCAATAATTTTATTCACTAAACCTATTAGAAGACTTTAACAAATCTGAATAAATAGAAGGATAACATAGCTAATCCCGAAACTTAAAATAGCAAATAATTTCAGGAAATCATAAACACATAAAAAAACATGATTCAACAACTAAAAGACCAGTGAGACATTTTCTCATATTTTGTCAGATATTAGTTGCCCATATGTAAATATGCACATATATGTGGGTATGTACATACATATACCAAGGAATGCAAGGACCAATTTAAGGATTTCGCTAGAGTCCAATCAATGGTTTCATGCATTTAAGACATAGGGTATGAATTGTAACACTTAGTGTATAAGCTGTTGTCCAAATAACATATAAGCAACTTATTATATAATGAAAAAAATTAAATACTTCATTCCTGTGTTTAAAATACGCTTTAAGGAGGCTAGTATTTAAGTCATATTGCTAAATGCACTATTACATGTAAACAATGTTTTATATTATTTTGGATGCCATAAATACATAACTCCTATTTTCTCCAAGTATGTGCTTTTCTCCACGCACATGCATATACTTGGAGAAAGCAGGAGTTATATATTAATAGTTGTAAAAATACATTTTTCATTTAAACGAGGAAGATAGCATTGGTAATTAAAACAATCTATATTAAAGAGAACATTTTAGAACCCTGATGCATATTTTCAGAGTAT
This sequence comes from Callithrix jacchus, assembly GCF_049354715.1. NCBI lineage: Eukaryota > Metazoa > Chordata > Mammalia > Primates > Cebidae > Callithrix > Callithrix jacchus. The sequence continues at coordinate 38,813,202 of NC_133524.1, read as the reverse complement.
ATTCATATTCACAGTTAATATCTCATTTCTGTAGGCTGTTACAATATCATATTTGTGTTGAAATTATTCCAGAGTTTTCAGACTTTGGCAATCCTTTTACTGAATTTATATCCATACTGAATATCTGTCTATGTGAAAAATGGAACTGAATATAAAAACAATTCAATAATTCAAATGAAACATCAGAAATAAATAAATAAAAGAAATTCAGAGCAAGAGGACCATCTGTGTTCTATGGAGATGTGAGAGGTTTATATAGACAGGTGTGAGAGATTTATAGCAAAATGATGCAACATTTCTGCTGTTAATTTGATTTTTTCATGTCACTAGAATGCATACTCATTCCCGGAGGCACTCACTCTTCAGTAGAACCTAGTGCAGTGCCTCACTTCATAGATCAAATCAAGTGTTAATAACAAAAAGATACTTATATTTCCCTCCTCAATCCATTAAACTCATAGCGACCAATGGCCAAAATGTCCCTTCTGTACATATTTCTCCCTTTCTTTTTCTACTGTAAAATCCAATATCAAATGGTAGAAGGAGCTGTTTTCTTCCTGACCAGCAAGTCTCACTATTCCCCCCGCAACACACACACAAAATACAGAAATCAAGAAATCAGGTATCATACTGGAGATCCCTAAACACATTAGTCTTACCTTAACCTGAAGGTTAAATGTTTTTGTAGGCTTATTTTTCTCTTAGACACACCAACCATAGAATGTTGGACTATTTGACCCTTGTGAAGTGCTTGGAGCAGGAACTTGAAAAACCAGCCTTTCATATTCCCACAATCTATTTACACATTGAACACACCCAGTAGCACAGAGTAATGTTTATCTGTAGTAGACAGCTATTCCAAGAAGAAGGCAGTATCTTTAAAGTTGAGCTTTCAAAAAAAAATGTCTCTGTTATGACAGGGGAAAGGTAACAGGTTTCATCCAAAGCACATTTAAAAAGATTTTTGACATGAGATACTTCTTACAACATGTTTTAAAGATGATTAGCTCTTTTAATATTCTTCTATCCCTGAAAAACTATATTCTCAAAAAACCTGGGAAAAAATGTAATGGTAGCAATGAGCACATACATGCTAGGCGCTGTTGGAAGGGCTTTACATATATCATCTCCAATAATTCTCCAGATCTATTAGGTATGTACTGTTATTATCCCCATATTACAAATGAACAGACTAAGTAGTCTGCCCACAGTCACCCAGTAAGTAAGTACTAGAGTCAAAAGCTAAATCCGGACACTCCATCACCACAGTCCAGGTATCTAATCATAGAACTGTACTGTGTATCTATGACTTTTAGAGACAAATGTGTAACAGTATGTGATTACTCAGCTGGACATTATAGAACGAGTGAGGTTTTCTCAGTTCTTGTACTATACTGAGTCTTTAGTTGAAGAAAGTGAAATTTTTGTTAAGATTACTTCCCCCAAGATGATTATCCATTTATGTTACCATTGTCAGGTCCCTTTTAGCTGCAGCGGAGGACCCGAAAGGTGGGGCCCTGGAGAATCAAAAACATGAGTCTAGCTTAAATTTTACATTAATTATAACTAAGTATATAACACAGAATAATGTTTATCTGTAGTAGACATTAACAGAACATACTTTCTTATGTTAAAAAAATCATGCAACATAAGTCAATACAGTGCCTTAAAAAGCTTTAGAGGTATATGTTTTGTTCTGCTTTTTCAGATTGGATGATTACTTTTTATCTGTCTTCAAGTTCACTTGACTCTAGCCATCTCCAAACTAATGTGAGCCCATCTAGTGTGTTACTAATTTCAGTTACTGTAATTTTTTAAGTTCTAAAATTTCCATGTGGTTATTTTTATAGTATTCCTTTCTCTGCTGATATTCACTATGCACATTCATAAAGATCATATTTTCCTTTCATTCTTTGAACATAAATTGTTGGTTCTTTGAACATATAAGAACTGATTTAATCTTTTTTTCTATTAAGTTTAACAACTGGACATTTTGGGGTCTGTTTCCACTGATTTCTTTTTACAACAACAGGTGATACTTTCTTGTTTTTTTGAATGTTGATTTTTTTATTGTATATTAGACAATGGGGATCATATGGTATAAAGACTCTGAGTTCTGCTATCTCCCTCTGAAGAGTATTGATTTTTGTTCTATTAATATTTGGCATTTTCTATAGGATTGGTTTGGTTTTGCTAATGAAGGTATGCAGAAAGTCTAAGGTCTTTCCCAAGCCTGATAAATTTGGGGAGATCAACCTACAAATTCTGTCTCCCATGTAGATCTTTTAAGGGATGCGTTTTAGAATTTTTTATTGGTTCTTTTATGGAAACATAATAGGTATATATATTTATGGGTTACAGAGATATTTTGATACAGGCTTGCAATGTATAAAGATCACATCAGGGTAAATGGGGTATCCATAGCCTCAAGTAATTATCCTTTGTGTTACAAACAATATAATTGTACTTTCTTCATTATTTAAAAATGCACAATTAAATTATTCTTTTTACTATAGTCACCCTGTTGTACTAAGAAATACTATGTCTTATTCATTCTTTCTATTTTTATACGCATTAATCTTTCCTACTCCTCCCCAGCATCTTACTACCCTTCACAGCCTCTGGTAACCATCTTTCTACTCTATCTCCATGAGTTTAACTGTTTTAATTCTTAGCTCCCACAAGTACATGAGAACATGCAAGTTTTTTCTTTCTGAGTCTGGTTTATTTGGCTTAACACAATGACCTTCAGTTCATCCGTGTTGTTGAAAATGACAGAATCTCGTTCTTCGTTATAGCTTGGTAGCACTCCGTTATGTATATGTACCACATTTTTTAATCCATTCATCTGTCGATGGACATTTATGTTGCTTCCAAATCTTGTCTATTGTTAATAGTGCTGCAATAAACTTTCACAGGAGTGCAGATATCGCTTGTATATAGTGATTTCCTTTCTTTTGAGTATATACTTAGGAGTGGGATTGCTGGGCCGTATGGTAGCTCTTTTTTGAGTTTTTTGAGGAACCTCCACACTGTTCTCCATGAGATTGTACTATTTAAATATAAGATCTCAAACTGTGAAACTACCAAAAGAAAACATTGGGGAAGCTCTCTAAACATTTGACTGGGCAAAGATTTCTTGAATAATACCGCACAAGCACAGGCAACCAAAGCAAATAGGGACAAACAGGAACATACCAAGTTAAAAACCTCCTGCATAGCAAAGGAAACAATCAACAAAGTGAAGAGCCAACCTACCGAGCGGGAGAAAATATTTGCAAACTATTGATCTGACAGGGGATTAATAACCAGACTATATAAGGAGTTCAAATACCTCTATAGGAAAAAAATCTAACGATCTGATTTAAAAACAGGTAGACTACCTCATAGACATTTCTCAAAAGAAGACATACAAATGGCAAACAGGCATATGAAAAGGTGCTGAACATGAGTGATCATCAGAGAAATGCAAATCAAAACTACAACGAGATGTCATCTCACTCCAGTTAAAACGGCTTATACCCAAAAGAAAAGCAATAACAAATGCTGGTGAGGATTTGAAGAAAAGGGAATTCTTGTACGCTGTTCGTGTGAATATAAATTAGTACAACCACTCTAGAGAACAGTTTGAAGGTTCCTCAAAAAACTCAAAATAGACCTACCATATGATCCAACAATCCCCCTGCTAGGTATATAACCAAAAGAAAGGAAACCAGTATATCCAAGAGGTATCTGTACTCCCATGTTTATTGTAGCACCATTTACAATAGACAAGATTTAAAAGCAGCCTATATATCCATCAAAAGATGGATAAAGAAAATGTGGTACACATACACAGTGAAGTACTACCAAGCCATAGAGAATGAGATCCTAACATTTGCAACAACATGGAAGGAACTGAAGGTCATTATATTAAGTGAAATAGGCCAGGCACAGAAAGACAAACTTTACATGTTCTCACTTATTTGAGGGAGCTAAAACTTGAAATAATTGAACTCATGGGGACAGAGAGTAGAAGGATGTTTGCCATAGGCTAGGAAGGGTAGTAGGGTACCGGAGGAGAAGTTGGGAGAGTTAATGGGTACAAAAAAGAGAAAGAATAAATAAGACATCAATACTTTTTATTTTTTCTATGCTAGGATTTGCTAGCACAACAGAGTGACTATAGTCAAAAATAATTTAATTGTACATTTTAAAATAACTAAGAGTATAATTGGATTGTTTGCAACACAAAGGATAAATGCTTGAGGTCATGGAAACCCCATTTACCCTGAGGTGATGATTACCTATTGAAGACCTATATCAAAATATCTCATGTTGATACAAGAGGAGGGCAGGAAAGTGCTGGATAGGGGAGGGTGTGGTCCCCGGCTAGGGCTCCACCCCTGGGCCTGTGACCACAGACCTAGGTGAGGATAGGCATTTTTTCTTGTCCAAATGTTGCACTTCCCAAGACCATCTTGGCCTGCCACATCCCCACCCTGTGCTTATAAAAATCCCAAGACCCTCGTAGGCAGAGACACAAACAGCTGGACATCAAGAGGAGCATGCAGGCAGAGCACACCGACAGGCACTGACAGATGCTGGCAAGTTGGCAGGCCATTGACTGGCAGAACAATGAGGAGTTTGGCTTGGGTGGTCAGAAAAGAGCCCGGCCACTGAGTGGGTCTGGATGTAGGGGAAAACAACCTTCCCACTCCATCTCCCTTCTGGCTTCCCTATATGCTGAGAGCTACTTCCGCTCAGTAAAACCTTGCACTCATTCTCCAAGCCCATGTGTGATCTGATTCTTCCAGTATACCAAGGCAAGAAGCCCTGGGATACAGAAAGCCCTCTGTCCTTGTGATAAGGCAGGTGGTCTAATTGAGCTGACTGACTAACAGGAGCTACCTACAGATGGCTAAACTGAAAAAGCATACTGTAACACATGCCCACTGGGGCTTCATCTGTAAACATCCACCTTTAGACACTGCCCTGGGGTTAGAGCCCCACAATCTTCTGGTCTGCATGTTCACCCTAGGGGTTTGAGTAGCAGGGCACTGAAGAAGCGAGCCACTCCCCATCGCATGTCCCGTAAGGGGGACAAGGGAACTTTTCCCATTTGTATGTATCCCATAAATATATACACCTACTATGTACTCATAAAAATTTTCAAAAAATAGACTTTTGGGCAGGGGCTCATCACAGCCACACTTAAGATGATGTCAGTGGACAGAGTCAGAATTTCCAGAACATCTTAGCTGAGAAATATTTGTGTTCACAACACAGTTTAACAGTGTCCAGCAGAAAAAGACCTAGGTTTGCAAAGTCTAAGGATTTGTACTATAAAATCCACCCTTTTCTCCCACCCTGTCTGGCCTTCCCCAGATAAAACACGAGTGAAAGTTCTGGAGACCGAGTTGTCAAATGAGAGTTGTTAAGTGAGTGTTGTCAAGACTCACTAACAAGAGACCTCACGAGTTATTTTGGGTGCTTTCCTAGAAATGCAAGAGACCCCAACATCTTGGCATTGAACACATGAGCTTTTTCTCCCAGAAGAAGACACACATTAAGAAAATGACAAATGCAGATTCTATTTATTGCCCTTCCTTACATTTAAAATCCTACTTCCAAAATAATAGAATACAACAAATTCACTATTCCAGTGTTATACAAACTGTGATTTGAGGAACACTGTATGCTTACAAACTTTTTATTACTCATAGGCTGTAACAGGTACAGGAGTTGAATATCACCATTCAGGATCCTTTATAGAACTCTGGCTTTGCCACACATTTAAGTGAGTGAAGTCATCTTACTGGACAGGGTGTGCACCAGTCTGGCTGCTGTTAAACTGCAGTGATGATTCGGTGGTGAGCCATACACTAGTCATGCACAATAGGACCACATATCATCTCTAAATTAAATAGAACATGAAAAATACAAAATACTGGCTTTACACCAAAAATAGTCTGAGGAGTGCTGCACTGCACTATATGATTCAAGAAGGAATCCTTCTGAACATTAGACTTGGAGATTTAAGTTTCAGTGAGACTACTGAACTCATCTCTGGGAGCCAGGGATAACTTTAAGGAGTGGGATGAGTCAGCAATTGGATACAACAGGGAAGAATTAGTGTTATGGGATCCTTAGGGTAGTGTTTTTCTGGCCAGAAATCTCTGTGGCTGGTAGCAACTTTGAGTTTTGTTCAGGCCTGCTGGGCTCATTTTGTCCACTCAGCCTGGCAGGCTGTGCTTGGCTTATGCCACCAGCCTGTGTTCCACACCTGCCAAGGTGAGTCAGGTGTGGAACAGCAAGGGGTGTGTGAGCGAGCATGGGGTTCGGCCACTGCACATAGCCAGACGTGCCAGCTGCTGCAGCAGGGTGGGTGGGCAGCTCCAGGTGCCGGAACAGGTGCCAGTTCTATGTGAGGCATTGTTGGACCAGGTACATGACAAGCATCTTCCACATCTGGCACTGGGGATCATGGTGGCACTCAGAATTTTTGGAGATGCCAGGAACCACAGAGTCCCAAAGAGGCAGTGACAGCCCTGGCTCAAGGATTTCCCAGGTCTGTGCTCCCTAAAAAGCCAAAACTCTTCTCTCCTCTTTGCCTACAACGTGGTGAACAAGGGGTATGTTTCAACCCGTTTTGTGTTAAAGCTCTTTTAGCCCCACCATTTGATGGTTCCCAAATTCTTGTCCATGACCAGGAAGAATGAGGAGCTTTACTTAACAGTAGAACAGCTCAGTCTCCCACAGAGGCCAGCTCCTTTTTGCAGCAAGGGTGTCCTGATGATTGTTCAGCTCCTAGCAGATAGGAGACTGAAGAGTGGGAAGCTCCTCTTGGTAGGCAGGTAATCCCATCATCTTCTTGGCTCTCAGAAGAGAGGAGGATATCGGGTGGGTAGCTCCTCTCTGCAGCTGGTGGTCACAACATTTGCTCAGTTCTGGCTGAGTCCTCTGGCTTTCATGGGCCTCAGAGGGGAGGAAGTACATGTTGAATGGTTCATGGGTGGCCATGGGTGGGCCCAGATCAAGCACCACAAATTCCTACTCTGGTCTGTGGGACTGGCAGCCCAGTCCCCAGCCTTCAGGTCCTTTCTGGCCTGAAGGTGGGGCCTAACTGTGGACCTTCCACCCAGGAACCTGTCTGCCTCCTGCTGCCACTTCTGGCACACAGGCCATCTGGGGAGGTCTGCAGGCCAGCACTGAGCTTCCTCCCTATGCTCGTTGGAGTTCAAATCTGGATGGGGCTAAGGCAGCAGGGGACTGCTGTGTCTGCATTGCCCAAAGCATGTACACACCTGGCCTGGCTGTGACAGTGCTTGGGATCAGCCCTGACTTTGCTTTGAGATTCCAGTGGGCGCTGACAGCAGAAAGAAGCCAAGCAGTGTGAGCAGATATTTCCAAAAGAGGGTAGGGATGCCTGGGTCCACATCCGCAATTTGGTGGCTACAGATATGTCTGGGAGGGCAGGACTCCTGCCTGCTCCATGGAGAGGGAGGCCTGGGTTCACAACCACCACTTGGGCAGCTGAGACTATACCTGGGGAGCTACTGCCACACCAATTTGAAAGGGACAGGGCTTCCATTTGTCCCCAGCTCCCACCAGCTCCACAGCGTGTGCAGCCATGGCCATGACTCTCTGCTGCATCTGGCATGATGAGGAATATGTACACTGCCATCATGAGGAATGTATAAAACTATATATCTGTGGTAGCAGCTAATTATGTCTATTTAACTATAGCCATATACATACCAGGACATTTTGATTTTCTAAGGAAAGCCAGAAATTGAGATTTTTCAGATGAAAGATATAGATTTTTACATGTTGGCAACAAGATATTTTTCCTTAAGAACATAATGGTAGTCCTAATGATCCCATCTGCTATCCAGATTAGGTATGTGAGCTGCCACCTGGTCATCTTAGCATTAGGAAAATGATGTATTAGATGTTCATAGAAGTATCTCTCTTTCTAGAGTCCTATTTTGGGAGTAACAGAGGCACTCTCTAAGGAGTCAGGCAATCTGCCATAGGCTATGTCATGTAGGATCCATCACATAAAGGGAACAGAACTGGGTCTCCAAAATGCTTTACTTCCCAAAACATGCTCTAGGTGGGAGGCCAGCCTGATAATTAGGCTTTTGTGTTAAAACCAACACCATGTTGCCTTTACCCTCCAAATCCCCTGCCCTCAGGCTCGACTCCAGTGCTCATTTTTCCTCACACATGATGTTTTCTGCAGTCTTCACCGGCATCTGGCCCAGGCCTGCCCTGACACTGCTTGTGATCAGTGACCTGGGTGGCAGCCATAGTCACCCCAACCTCTGTCCTTGCCGACTCTGGCTTTAGTTTTCCCAACTCCAATAGGGTACTGGCTGCCAATGCTGTTCTGTCCACAGGGCACAGGCCAGAGGGACTCCTTCCTCACCTTTTCCTCCCGCCTGTTAGATGAACACAAGACCTAATCATGGTGGGCTCACACCTTCCCAATGGCAGCAATTCTCTCTGCCTCCTCACCTCCCCTGAGTGTAGGATTCCTTGTATGTATAGAAGGGAAATCAGGCAGGGTGCTGCATTAGCCTTGATGCTATGAGGGCTGTGGATCCCATGTTTCCTGTGAAACCCACAAGCACAGCTGAGCACAATTCTTAGAGGGATGGTGGTCACTCCTGCTGACTCTGCCATGTCCCTTGACTCTGCAGAGGGCTTACAACAGGGGCTCATTTAAGGTCAATCTCCAAACTTCACCTCTAACATGAAACAGAGTCTGAAAGAGCCCAGAAGCCCGGGTCCTCACAGGGTCACAGTGACTTTTAGTGCTGACGACTGCATAAAATGTAAGGTGATCACCTGACTACACAGAGGGACTCACCCACCAAGGGCCACCCACCTACTATGGCTTCTCCTTCCTCTTCAGAGATGCATTCCAGTGGAGTATCCAGGACATTATGTCTAGTTCTACAATAAGCCACAGCTATAAACAACATCAACAGCTTTTAAACACCAGACAGCTACTTAGCCAACATGTCAAGATCTGAGGAAAAAGATCAGTTTTCGGCCATTACCCATCCTAGAGGCACCACTTCTGACTGGAGGACACTGGACTAGCAGAACCATACCCTGAAGACAAAGGTGTTTCACTTTGGCAAGCGGAGGGGGCTCTGCTGTGGCCATGAAGGGATCAGCTGAAGGAGACTCCCCACCTGCAGCTGCTGGAGAGAGGCCTGCTTGCTGCTCAGATGCACAGGAGAGAAAGTGACGACCTGGGCTAAGGCTGGAAATGCTCTACAGCTCTCCATAAGGAATCAAGCAGGGGTGGGATGGGCATCTTGACAATGAGTTCCCTGGGAATATGAGGTTCACTGGACATGAGGTGGCAAGAAAGGCTTCTGGAATACAGACAAGCACATCTCCCAAATAGCCCAAAGGACAACCCCAACACTATTTCCTTCCTTCTCAGGACACTCCTCTGAAATAGCCGAAGGCAAAGCTAGTCCTTCTTAGACAGAAGCAGAGCGAGAGCAAGTCAAAAGGCAGGAGGTGCAGAGGGGACACCGGAGTGGGGACTCTTTGACTTGTCCCTCTGTTCCTGTCTTCTGCTGCTGGGCACACTCCTGTCTCCCTACAGGACTAAGCAGGATGTGGTTCTCACAGCCAGTGGCCTATGTGCCCAGCGGTCACCTGAGAACCAGGCCCACTGCACCTTGGGGAAGCCCACCTGTGAGTCTGCTGTTAGGGAAGGAGACAGATGCAGCTGTTTATGAAGTGCGACCCTGTGCATGCACTGTGTGGAGCAGCAGTTTACAGCCCCAACTGGGCTCAATCCCAGAAAAAGACACATATGGAGGAACCCTCATTACCCCATTTACACATGAAGAGATCTACTCAGAAGGAGGAAATGAAGGTCCACTATCGTCACATGGTGAAAAAGTGGCAAACTGGTATCTGAAACCAGGCGCTCAGCTCCCTTTTATGAAACTGGCTGGGCAGCCCCTGAGCAACCATCTGTGAAACACCAGCAGGCAGAAGACTGTGGCTCCCGAGGACCCAAGGACCAGGTGAAAACCTAAAATGTGGACACCCACAGGCAAGGGGACAGATGGCTACAACACCTGATGGGACATCTTTTTTAAACTAAGTACAGAGCATGAAGTTTTGAGAAAGATTGCCTGTGCTTTAGAGGCCATTGCTTGGGACAGAATTATTTCCATACCTCTTAAAACATTTATTCAGTCACTGATAATTCTTTGGTGTTCTATGCAATATGTGGTCATCATAATGAATAGGTATTTAACTTAAAAATGAGATTGTTAATCCTGCTTTAAATGAAATTCATTTATAATTAAGCAGATTCATCAATAATTTACAACCATTAAAAACTTCTTGAATTGCCCATCTTAGGCCAGATCATAGGTTCTATGTAATCTCACGATTTATTTTACCAGTGTCCTGAAGAGAGGACAAAAAGGTATATTCACAGCAGTAGCTACGAATCCCTGCCTGAAGTCCTCTTTCATAATGAGGGAGGGTATAAAGAAATAAGAAATGCAATCCAGCAGGCCATCATTTCTTTTATGCATTTTTCATGATGGTTTTTCCTTCACTCCTCAATGTCTATGTAAAGCCCCTGTCCCATTAAGTTCATGCCAGCCAGTGTGCCCCCTCTCCATCCACCTCTGTGACCGCCGCCATCTGACTTCAGACCTTTGCTATCCTGAATGAAGCCTCCAGCACCTCAGTCAGAGATTGCAGCTCCACCCCGGGCCCCAGCATCAGGCTGGGAATTCAACAAGCCTCAGAGGTCCCCAGCCAACTCCCTGGCCTCACAAGGCCTTCCTGTTCCAAGGCAATGAGGAAGTCTCTGTGGTTACCCCGGTCAGTTCCTCCCCAAAAGGGCCATTGCCCTCACCATCACCGTTGGAAACTGCCCCCTCTAAAATTACAGATTCAAACACTCCCCACACTGGCCACCCCTTCCAACCCTTCAGCTCTCTAGGGATAGCTTCTGGTAGATGTCTCACAAACACCTCCAACCTAAAGTGGCGGAAACTGAGTGGAGTCAGAAGCACTGTCCTGGATTTATCCAGTTTAATAGCTTGGGCAGATGGAAGCAGCCTGGGATCTTTCATCTAAGGGAACTTTGGCAGCTGGATGAGTTTTCTGATAAAGTCCCATAGGGCTCGGAAACTCAGCAATCCTCCCTTCTTCTTCTTCTCCTCCTCACGTTGGGGCACTTCTTTTACCTGAGACTGGGTGACATCTTCCAACTTCAAGATTTGTCTGAGCTGTTCGTTCTTTTGCAGTGCCCTCTGCACGTGTTCCGGGGTGATGTGCATCATGCCGCTGTTCTCGGCCTCCTTGCCCGCCTGCTCCAGGATGTTGGCCATCAGGTACTCCAGAACACCAGCCAGGAAAACAGGCGTGGTTGTGCTCAGGCGCCGGGCATACCGACCTTCTCGCAGGGAGCGTTCCACGCGGCTGACAGAAAACTGCAGCCTTGCTCTGCTGGAACGGGAACGGCGCTGTTTCCTAGGCTTACAGGAGCTATGACTGCTCTTCTTCCCAGCCATGGTGTTTGCTAGGTTTTGCTCAGATTGGCACAGCTTGATTTTCCAGCCGGCCTGAGCTCTCAATGTACCAGAGCCTAATGCCGCCCACTGTACCTCATGCTCCAGCCCCTCATTGGTCAGGAGTTGCCTTTGTGACAACCTCCACTCTGTGACGTCACTGCTGTCCACTGGGCCCTGAGCAGGCCTCAGCCTAGAAAAGCCCCTGAAGAACCTGGTCGCCCTAGTAACTGAACTTCTTTTTGAGAGGAAACTGGTCATCCTAGCATAGGGAACTTCTTTCTGAGAGGAAACTGGTCACCCTAGTAACTAAAACTTCTTTTTGAGAGGAACCTGGTCACCATAGTAACTGGAGCTTCTTTTTGAGAGGAACCTGGTTGTCCTAGTAACTGGAACTTCTTTTTAAGGAAAAGCTAATTTTCTACTTTAACAATTTATCAAAAAAATTGTGTCAATGAAAATATTGTTCTGTGTTTAGGACCCCAGTCCAGGTTCTTTAAGTTTAGCCTTGCATTGTCCGTGAGCTAATTAACATCCCTCTAGAAGCTGTAAGTCACTTACAGTCATGTTCACTGCCTTCCTCCAATTTTCCCTCCATCTATACATTTACATAAATATTCATGATCAATATTCCTATCTTTTTCTTTGAATTCTCCTTTGAACAGCTTGTAATATCTGCCAATTTCCTTATGAGTTAATCAATTATTTCAATGCATTTCCATTTTATAGGTGTTTGAGTGTTATGATTTTACTCTGTTGGAAAATATCTTCTCCCTGTTTAAAGGTCACATTGTTATACCCAGTGAATTCGCCTGTCAGAGCCAGTCAAACTTGATGACAGAGATGTGTACCTCATGCTTGAGTAAACCCAGGAATGTCTTTGCTTGCCTCATCTAGTTGACTCCAAAGCCCAAATTGATCTTTGTTCATTGTGTTTTTCTAATTTTAGTTTCAATATTTAATTTCATTTCAATTATTTATTTACCAACTCGGCATTTGATTTTCTGTTGTTGTTCATTTACATTAGGTAAGTTATTTTCATTGTTGACAAAATGGTTGGGAATTCAGTTTTAGGATCCAACCATCTGGAAAGCTCTGCAAATGAGTTAATGATTCACAGAAATCCAGTCTCCGTTGGGTAAGAGACAACAGAAAATCTGGCTGGACAGTCTTTCTATTTGTCCATTTGTCTATTTATAGCTCAAATCAGTTATGAATTTTATACCCTCTTAGAGGAGAATGCTTTTTTTTTTATATTTGGATCACAGAATTGTACTGTTTCTATTTACACTTGACTCATGGTTGAAATTGTAGAACTGAAGCTATAAACTCTATTTCTCTGTGCCTATATATCTATGTGCTTGTGACTCTGAAAGAGCTCCACCTCTGATTTTACGATTATGTAAGGTTTTCCTGCCTCTGGAAAGTAATGACATATTGGATTATAAAGCCTCTTTTGCTTATATAAATTAAATATTCCCCAACGTCCTTGAAACTGAAGAAAAGAACTGCAATATTTTAAATGTGCTAGATTTAAACAGTATACATTCTCACAGAAACCAACTCAAAGCCATTGTAAGAATTCAAATTTACATAATTTATGTTATTCTTTGGTAAATAAGACTAGCTTAATAGTTTAGGTTGAGTGAAAACAACTATGTTTTTTCTTTTCTTTTTTTTGTTTTTTTGAGATAGAGTTTTGTTCTTGTTACCCAGGCTGGAGTGCAATGGTGCGATCTCAGCTCACCACAACCTCCGCCTCCTGAGTTCAAGCAATTCTCCTGCCTCAGCCTCCCGAGTCCCTGGGAGTACAGGTGCGCGCCACCATGCCCAGCTAATTTTTTGTATTTTTAGTAGAGACGGGGTTTCACCTTGTTGACCAGGATGGTCTCAATCTCCTGACCTTGTGATCCACCCTCCTCGGCCTCCCAAAGTACTGGGATTATAGGCATGAGCCACCGCGCCCGGCCAACTATGTCTTATTTTATTAATCATTGTTAGATACAACACAATTGTACATCTGTATGCTACTTAGGTCTGTTTTTCCTAAACTTAAAAATTTTTACTGATCACATGAATTAATATTACATGTATTTAATGTTTAAGATTGTGAAAATATCAATTTACATTTAACCAATTGAATTATTGTTCTAACAACCATGCGTTTCTATGGTAATAAATGTTTGCAGTATATCAACTTGAAGATAATTTCCAAGACTTTTCTAGTCTAAAGTAAAGCTTTAGTTGGATGTTACATCGAGTTAATTAAAGTAAAATGGATGCCTACATCGTTTGTCAGTAAGATAGAATACTGAAATATTGACTAAGCATAATTTCACCTTCTATAATTTGCTTCTCATTTGTGCATGCTACAAAAGCGCTACATGTTTGGGTCTGTCAATGAACATGCTCATGTTTTCAATAGTGAAAAGCTGAATAAGGGGAGTGTGTGGCTGGATAAAGCTGGGCTAAGGGTATTTATGAGATATACTAGGCTGCTAAAATGACAGAAATTCACAATAACTCACCTGTAGCTTTCTCTGGGAAATGCAAAGGATTTTGCATAAAAGATGTAATTAATATATGTTATGAGAGAATCCTAGGAATCTGAAAATAAGACAAGAATTATTCTGCTTGTTTCGGTTAAAACCTAAAATGAGCATGTTTCTGTCTTAGAGTAAAATGACTTGATATTCCAGAATATAAGAGAAAAAACATGCATGGATATAGAAAGTAATAGAAGGTTCATATAAAGAAAATCTGAAAGACGAAACAAACAAACTTGTTTTAATTTTTTCCAAATCTGGGTCAGTTTTGATGGATTAACTATAAAATTTCTGAAAGCTGGTGATGGAGTGTTTATTCTCAGGATTCCTAGGGCTGTGTCATGGGGGAAAATAAAACAAACAGCAAACAAACAAAAAGCGAAAAGAATGGTGGCCCCTTTTAAATTATTTTATATTATTTATGTTTTCAGAAACCAGGTCTCACTGTTGTCCAGGCTGCTGTGTAGTGGTGGGAGTACAGCTCACTGCAACCTCCAACATCTAGGCTTAAGCAATCCTCCCACCTCAGCCTCTTGAGTAGTTGAGACACATACAGGTATGTGCCACCAGGCCCTACTTAAGTTTTTAAATATTTTGTAGAGGTGGGGTCTCATTAATGTTGCCCAGGATGGTTTCAAACTCCTGACCTCAAGTGATCCTCTTGCCTTGGCCTCCTGAAGTGCTGGGATTAGCGGCATAAATCACTATGCCTGGGCTGACGGGTCCTTTAGAATCAAGCATTATATTGAAGCAAATCCAGAATTTAGTTTGTTCTCTTTGAAAACACTAAATTTTGTTGGAGTGCTGGTTTGCTCTTAATAAAAGATGGTAAAAGATTATTCTCTATCTGTTTTTGTTTCCTATAGTGGCTGTAACAAATTACCATAAATTTAGTGGCTTAAAAGAACAGACATTTTCTTCCAAGTCAGAAATAAGAAATCAGTTTCAGTAAGCTAAAGTCAAGGTGTCCAGTGGGCTGCATTAAGTTTTGACGATCTAGGGTGGAATCTGTTTCCTTGCCTTTTGTAGCTTATAGAGCTGTATTTGTGTCTCATGGCTCCTTCCTACATCTTCAAATCCAGCAGTGTAGAATCTTACTTCAGTTGTCACATGACCTTTTGCTTTTGTTGTCAAATTTCCCACTGTGCCCCTCTTATAAGGACACCTTGATCTCATTTTGGGCTAACCCAGATTATCCAGTGTAACTTTTCCATTTCTCCATCTCAGTATCTTTTGTTTGATCACATCCATGAAGTCCCACTTGCAAAATATAAGGTAACTTCACAGATTCTAGAGATTAGGCCCTGAATATCTTAGGGTGCCGTACTGCAGCCTACCACATCACCTTGTACATATTCTGCCTGTATAGCAGAGATTGTCTCTCTCACCAAAATATCCCTTTGTTTTAACTTTATTGTGCCATTTATCATTATCTTTAAAATAACAGAACATTTGCGTTTCTAAAGTGTTAAGGACTAGTCTATCTTTACTTAAATATTGTCTTCCCATTGAATTTGTAGATACCTAAGCTACAAGCATTAATATACTTAGGCTCTTGCGATTCAATCTTAACAGATCACATGTCCAGGCAACTTTTAATTTTAGCATTCCTAAATTGAATCCTAAATAGAAGTTGAAATAAAGTAAAAGAAAACCTCAAAATATCTTTTGCACTTAAAATTTCCTTTGACGTTTCTCACAGGGTATCTACCAACTCATAAATATTTGTTCTTTCATTTTATGAAAAAGTGAACTGCTAGAAATAATTACATTTATCTGACACGTTACTATTAATGACTGGCATATGATATTGTCAAATCAAAAAATGTGCTCAGACTTTCCTTGGTTAAATATGAATAGAGAAAATACTAATATAATTATTTCAGAACTCTATAATATATAAGAAGTTACTGCAGACTGGACACTGTCTTTACTGTCTATGATATATTTCTAATTATCAGAGTCCTGTGGTTTCTTTTCCTGGTGATCTAGGCAACAAGCTTGTAGTATTATCAGTCACAATTTCAGTTATCACTTTTAAATAGTTGGTAATAACCTTCCTTTTAAAATGCAAATCTAGCATCTCCTAGGCCAGTGATTTTTAATTGAGAATATAACATCAGACTTGTCTGTTGTGACAGAAAAATTTTATATGCCAATTTAGCTAAGCTATGGTGTTTACTTTTGTATTCACACACTAGACTAGATATTGTGAAGGACTTTTTTTAAGATGTGATTAATATTTACGATCAGTTGACTATAAGAAATGGGGATTACTGTCAATAAAGTGGGTAGACTGGACCTAATTAGTTTCAGGCCTTAAGAAGAAAAACAACGGTTTCCTGGAGAAGGAATTAGTAATCCAGCCTGAGTGTCCAGCCTGTTGACCTGACTTAAAGATTTTAGACCTCAGCCAGGTGTGGTGGCTCATGCCTGTAATCCCAGTATTTTGGGAGGCTGAGGGAGATGGATCATTTGAGGTCAGAAGTTCGAGATCAGCCTGGCCAATGTGGTGAAACCTTGCCTCTACTAAAAAAAAAAAAAAATTAGCCGGGCATGGTGGCAGCCATCTGTAGTACCAGCTACTTGGGAGGTTGAGGCAGGAGAATCACCGGAACCTGGGAGGTGGAAGTTCCAGTGAGCCGAGATCACACTACTGCATTCCAGCCTGGGGAACGGAGGGAGACTCTGTCTCAAAAAAAAAGACAAAAGGTAAGATTTTAAATTTTTCAGATCAGATAATTTCATGAACTAATTCATATAAATATGAATATAAGTATAAACGTAACTACTTATCTATATATATTTCATTTTTCTGGAAAACTTGACTAATACTTCAATGAAGTTTTATTAAAAGACGGATGATTGAACCTACATCATTCATCTTTGAAAATATGCAGCAATCAGAAATGATGAGTTCTTGTCGTTTGTAGGGACATGGATGAATCTGGAGAACATCATTCTCAGCAAACTGACACAAGAACAGAAAATGAAACACCGCATATTCTCACTCATAGGCGGGTGATGAAAAATGAGAACACATGGACACATAGAGGGGAGTACTAAACACTGGGGTCTATTGGGGGGAAAAGGAGAGGGCCAGTGGGAGGGGGAGGTGGAGAGGGATAGCCTGGGGAGAAATGCCAAATGTGGGTGAAGGGGAGAAAGCAAACAAAACACACTGCCATGTGTGAACCTATGCAACTGTGTTGCATGCTCTGCACATGTACCCCAAAACCTAAAATGCAATAAAAATAAAAATATATATAAAAAAAAGGAAATAGGCTGAATCATCATGCTTATAGACATTTTGTCCAAAACTCTTTTTTGACTTTATAATCTTCTTTTGCACAGCATAGAAAAAAGTAAGTTTTACTTTCAGTAGCTTTATTCTTTTTATGATTTCCCACAAGATTTTTACTTGCGAAAGTTATGTATTATTTCACTTGCAATAAGTTTGCCTCAGCCATTATATGTCTCCGTCTCCTTCAGATTGTTATTCGATTTACATTGATGCTTCTCTGAAGACCACACAATCAGTGACAGGCCAGAAACTTTGTCTTAGAAAACAAGGACTGTCTTAGAGCCCCGTGAAAGGTCAGTAGTTCACATACTTCCAAGAATAGGCTCTTGGCCGGGTGCAGTGGCTCATGCCTATAATCCCAGCACTTTGGGAGGCTGATGTGGGTGGATATTTGAGGTCAGGAGTTCAAGACCATCCTGGCTAATGTCGTGAAACCCTGCCTCTACTACAAATACAAAAAATTAGCTGGGTATGGTGGCAAGCGCCAGTAATCCCAGTTACTCAAAGGCTGAGGCAGAAGAATCACTTGAGCCCAGGAAGCAGGGGCTGCAGTGAGCCGAGATAACCCCACTGCACCCTTGCCTGGGTGACAGAGTGAGACTCCATCTCAAAATAAATAAATAAATAAGCTTAAAAATAGGGAGTTGAACACAGGTTTCTCATGCCAGCACACAGCCACCTTTACTACAATGTCAGTGAATAGAGTCAGAATTTCCAGAACACCTTAGCTGAGTAGTATTTGCGTTCATAACACAGTTTAACACAATGTCAACTGGAAGAAGACCTACATCTACAGAGCCCAAAGATCTGTACTCCAAAGTACTGTAAAGTCAGTACTTTTCTCATAAGCGGTTCAGCTTTCCCCAAATAAATCACAAGTGAAAGTCCTCGAGAGTGAGTTGTTGAATGAAAATGTGGTCCAGACTATCAAAATTGAGAGCTCACAAGTTCTTGTGAGTGCTTTCCTAGAAATCTAAGAGACCCTAATGTCTCAGCATTGAATGCTGGAGCTTTAGTTCCCCAGAGGGGAACATTAAACACTTTCACTCTTGAGATCTTTTTCTCAGGATATGATAGAGGAAAGAGCCTCAATAAGAAGTAAGGAAGATGAGGCTGTCATTCGACCTTGAGAGAGCTGATAACCATGACTGGACATCAGTGGCCTTAGATGTAAAATGGTGACCCTACATATCGTGTCCTATTTATCTACTTTTAGTACAGATCTTTCCTTAGGAAAAGATCATACACTAGCAATTGTACACCTTAAGCAAACCTTTGAAATACTTTGACTCAGCCTTCTCATTTTACATCCTGGTCTCCTCCTTTTCATTTCATTTTACATACTTTTGTTCAGATGGCTGTGCTAATTTACATTCCCAGCAACACTGTATGAGGGTTCCCTTTCTTCCACATCCTTTCCAGCATTTCTTATTTTTTGTCCCAAGAAAACTACACTTATAAGAGACCAGACCTGGTCTCCTTCCTCTCTTTTCACTATTTTTCTCATCTGTATCATGACAACTCCCTTCCACAGTGCAGTGGGTAAATGCCTTTCACTTTGTATTTGAGAACTCGAGTATCTCACAATCACAATATCTAACTTTCTTCGCTGTTGCTACGTGATGTCTATTAGTAGATTTTGCTTTGACAGAAGTTTAGAGGTATTTCCTCCAGTTATTCAAGCACCCTACATATAAGAGAGACTGATCTTTAATTTTCATGAAGGACTCTGAAGGAGAAACATTAAAACAATAGCAAATTCAGATACTGTTCACTGCTCTTTGTTAGATTCATACTCATAAAAGAATAAAAGGAAATATAACAAATTCACCATTCCAGTGCTTTTTAGGATATAATTACTGGATTGGCACAGGTCAATTAACTATTTGTTACTAATTGGCTGCAACAGGTTTAGTAATTAAGGGTCAGCGTTTAGAAACCATTATAGTAATCTGGCTTGCCACACATTGAAGTGACTAGAATCATCTCATTAAAAACACTGTACACTCTGGGTGTTAAACTCAAGCATGAAATCACGGGCAAGCTCTGTGGTAGCCAAGTATAACAGGACCACATATTATATTAGTTCACAATGAATTTGTACAACAATAAAAGAAAATATTGGCCCTACACCAAAGATAGTTTCAGAAGAGTCATATTATACTAATTTACTAAATAAGAAGATTTGTTCTTCAAAAATTGTGGTTTCTATATCTTGGCTACTGTGAATAATGCTGCAATAAACATGGGAGTGCAGATATCTCTATGACACACCGATTTAGTTATTTTTGGATGTATATTCATCAGGGGGATTGCTGAATCATACTGTAGTTGTATTTCTAATAGTTAAAGGAAGGTCCATACTTTTCTTCAGATGGCTGTGCTAATTTACATTCCCAGCAACAGTGTATGAGGGTTCCCTTTCTTTCACATTCTTTCCAGCACTTGTTATTTTTTTGTCTTTTTGATAATAGCCATCCTAGCTGAAATAAGATAAAGTCTCATGTTAGTTTTGAGTTGCATTTCCTTGATGATTAGTGATGTTGAACAATTCTTTATATGCCTGCTTGCTATTTTTATGTCTTCTTTTGAGAAATGTGTATTGAGATCTTCTGCCCATTCTTCACTCACATTATTTGGTTTTCTACTATTGAGTTGCTTGTGCTCCTTACAAAGAACATGTGACATTTACATACAAGATGGAATACTATACAGTCATAAAAAGGAATGAAATCCTGCCATTTGCAACAATATGGATGAACCTAGAGAATATACTATTAAGTGAAATAAGTAGACACAGAAAAACAAATACCACACAATCTCACTGATATGCAGAATCCAAAAAAGTTAATTTCACAGAAGTAAGGAGTAGAATATTGACTACCAGAGGCTGAGGAGAGTAGCCAGGGAGGGGGAATGGGGAGAGGTTGGTCAAAGGGTATGAAGTTACAGTTAAATAGGAGGAATAAGTCCTGGTATTCTGCTGCAAAGTAGGGTAGCCACAGTCAACAATGATGTATTAAATACTTCAAAATAGCTAGAAGAGAGAACCTTGAGTGTTCTCACCACAAAGAAATAACAAGTGTCAAAGGTGGCAGATATGTTAATTATCCTGATTTTATCATTACACCACATATACATGTATAGAAACATCGCAGTGTACTCCATAAATATGTACAACAATCATGTGTCAATGAAAAATTAAACATTTTTTAAATTAATTAAAATTGTGGGTTAAAGGTGAGAAAAATGAATTCAAACATCTTTAGGAGCCCGGCAAGTACTGTAAATGAGTGAAGTGGATCAGACAAGAGATACTATAGAAAAGCTTGCAGACTGTGGCAAACCAGAGAGGCCCAGGATTAACAGGGCAGCATCTAGTCCTCTTCATCTGAATGTAGCCATGTGTATATACAGAGACATTCTGTTTTCTCAAGAGAGAACACAAATCAAACAGATTTCATGTAAAAAGATCTAGATTTTAACAAACTAATTTTCATTAAGAACATAATGATAGTCCTAATTATCCCATCTACTGTCCAGATTAGGTATGTGAGCTCCCACTTTGTTATCCAAGCATTAGGAAAATGATGTGTTAGATGTTCATGGAAGTACCTCTCTTTCTAGAATCTGTTTTGGGAGTAAAAGAGGCACTCTCTAAGGAGTCAGGCCATCTCCCTTTGGCTACATCATGTATGATATATCACATAAAGGGGACAAAGACCTAAACCTTCAAAATGCTTTGCTTCCCAAAAGTTTCTCTAAGTGGGAGGCCAGCCTGATAACCACACATTTGTGTTCAAGCCAACACCAAGCCATCTTTACCCTGTAAGTCCCCTGCCCTTAGGCTCGACTCTGGGGCTCATCTCTCCTCACACATGATGTTTTCTGAAGTCTTGACCTGAGTCTGACCCCCGCCTGCCCTGAAACTGCTTGTGATCACTGGCCTGGTTGGCAGCCACAGTCACCCCAGCTTCTGTCTTTGCTCACTTGGGCATTAGTTTTCACAATCCCAATAGGGTGCTGGCCACCAATGCTGGCTGGACAGGCCAGAGGAACTCCTTCCTCACCTTTCCCTCCTGCTGTTAGGAATGCACACAAAGGAGGGGCCAAGATGGCTGTATAGGAACAGTTCCAGTCTCAGCTCCCAGTAACACCAACAAAGAAGGCGGGTGATTTCTACATTTTCAACTGAGGTACCCAGTTCATCTCATTGAGACTGGTCAGGCAGAGGGTGCAACCCATGGAGAGTGAGCAGAAGCTGGGTGGGGTGTACCTTCACCCAGGAAGGATAAGAAGCCGGGAGACCTCCCTCCTCCAGCCAACGGAAGCTGTGAGGGACTGTACTACCCAGCCCAGATACTACATTTTTCCCAGGGTGTTTCCAATGTGCAGATCAGGGGTTTCCCTCATGTGCCTACACCAACACGACCCTGGGTTTCTAGCACAAAACTGGGTGGCTGTCTGGGCAGAGACCAAGCTAGCTGCACGAGTTTTTTTCATACCATAGTGGTGCCTGGAACCCCAGCAAGACAGAGCCATTCACTCCTGTAGAAAGGGGGCTGAAGTCAGGGAGCCAAGTGGTCTCACTCAGTGGATCCTACTCCTATGGGGGCCAGCCAGATAAGAACAACTGCCTTGAAATTTGCACTGACAGCTCAGCAGTCTGAAGATGACCTGGGATCGTCAACTTGAGGGAACGGGTGTCTACCATTACTAATGCTTGAGTAGGTGGTTTTCCTTTAACAGTGCTAACGAAGCTGGGAAGTTTGGACTGTGCAGAATTCGCCACAGTGTGGCAAAGCAACTGTGGCCAGACTACTTCTCTAGATTCCTCCTCACTGGTCAGGACATCTCTGGCCACAGCGTGGCAAAGCAGCTGTGGCCAGACTACTTCTCTAGATTCCTTCTCATTTGTCAGGACATCTCTGAAACCAGTCAGGGGCTAACAGATGAATCTCCCATCTCCCTAGAACACAGCACCTGGGGAAAGGGGCACGGTAGGCACAGATTCAGTGGATTTAAATTTTTCTGCCTGTTGGCTCTGAAGAGAGCAGCTTATCCTGACAAGAGGAATTCCCCAGCAGAGAGCATCAGCTGTTCTAAGGGGCAGGCTGCCTCCTCAACTGAGTCTCCTACTCCTGTGCCTCCTGACTGGGAGAGATTTCCCAACAGGGATCGACAGACACTTTTTATAGGACAGCTCCAGCTGGCATCAGGCTGGTGTCCTACTGGGATGAAGCTTCCAGAGGAAGGAGCAAGCAGCAATCTTTACTATTCTGCAGCCTTCACTGGTGATACCCTGGTGAATGGGATCTAAAGTGGACCTCCAGCAAACTGCAGCAGACCTGCAGAAGGAGGCCCTGACTGTTAGAAGAAAAATCTAACAAGCAGAAAGAAACAACATCAACATCAACAAAAAGGACCACCAAAGAAAAACCCCATTCAAAAGTCATCAGCCTCAAAGATTAGAGGTAGATAAATCCACAAAGATTAGGAAAAACCAGTGCAAAAATGCTGAAAATTCCAAAAACCAGAATGCCTATTCTCCTACATGTGATCACAACTCCTCTCCAGCAAGGAAACAAAACTGGTTAGAGGAGACTGACGAATTGTCACAAGTAGGCTTCAGAATGTGGGAAATGACAAACTCCTCTGAGCTAAAAAGGAGCATGTTCTAACCCAATGCAGGAAGCTAAGAACCTTGATAAAAGGTCACAGCAACGGTTACCCAGAATAACCAATTTAGAGTGGAACGTAAACGACTTGATGGAGCTGAAAATCACAGCACAAGAACTCCATGAAGCATAACGAGTATCAATAGCTGAATCCATCAAGTGGAAGAAAGGATATGAGAGATTGAAGATCACCTTACTTACATAAGGTGAGAAGACAAAATTAGAGAAAAAAGAATGAAAAGGAATGAACAAATCCTCCAAGAAATATGGGTCTATGTGAAAAGACCACGCCTATGGTTGATTGGTGTATTTGAATGTGACAAGGAGAATGGAAGCAAGTTGGAAGACACACTTCAGGATATAATCCAGGAGTACTCCCCCAGCCTAGCAAGACTGGCCAACATTCAAATTCAGAAAGCACAGGGAACACCACTAAGATACTCCTTGAGAAGAACAACCTGAAGACACATAGTCCTCAGATTCTTCAAGGTTGAAATGAAGGAAAAAATGTTAAGGGCAGCAAGAGAGAAAGGTCAGGTTACCTACAAAAGGAAGCCCATCAGACTAACAACAGATCTCTCTGCAGAAGCCCTACAAGCCAGAATAGAGTGGGGGCCAATATTTAACATCCTTAAAGAAAAGAATTTTCAATCCAGAATTTCATACCCAGACAAACTAAACTTCATAAGCGAAAGAGAAATAAAATCCTTTCCAGACTGGCAAATGCTGAGGGAATTTGTCACCACCATGCCTGCCTTACAAGAGCTCCTGAAGGAAGCACTAAATATGGAAAGGAAAAACTGGTACTAGCCACTGCAAAAACACACCAAATATAAAGACCAATGGCACTATAAAAAAACTGCATCAACTAATGTGCAAATTAACCAGCTATCATCATGATGACAGGATCAAATTCATATATGACAATATTAACCTTAAATGTAAATGGGCTAAATGCCCCAATTGTAATACACAGACTGGCAAATGGGACAGAGTCAAGACCCATCAGTGTGCTGTACTCTGGAGATCCATTTCACATACAAAGACACACACAGGGTCAAAATAAAGGGATGGAGAATATTTACCAAGCAAACAGAAAAAATAAAAGAAGAGGTTGCAATTCTAGTCACTGATGAAACAAATTTTAAGCCAACAAAGATAAAAAAAGACAAAGAAGGACATTACATAATGATAAAGGGATGAATGCAACAAGAAGAGCTAACAATCCTAAATATATATGCACCCAATACAGGAGCATTCAGATTCATAAAACAAGTTCTTAGAGACCTACCAAGTGACTTAGACTTCCACACAATAATAGTGGGAGACTTTAACACCCCACTGTCAATATTAGATTAATGAGAGAAAATTAACAAGGATATTCAGGACTTGAACTCAGCTCTGGGCCAAGCAGACCTCATAGACATCTACAGAACTCTGCACCATAAATCAACAGAATATACATTCTTTTCAGCACCACATAGCACTTATTCTAAAATCGACCACATAATTGGAAGTAAAACACTCCTCAGCAAATGTAAAAGAATGAAAATTTTAACAAACATTCTCTCAGACCACAGTGTAATCAAATTAGAACTCAAGATTAATGAACTCACTCAAAACCACACAAGTACATGGAAGTTAGACAACTTGCTTCTGAGTGACTACTGGGTAAATAAGGAAATTTTTATAAAAGAAATAAAGGAGTTTTTAAAACCAATGAGATCAAGGAGATAATGTACCAGAATCTCTGGGATACATTTAAAGCAGTGTGTAGAGGAAAATTCATAGCACTGAATGCCCATATCAGAAAGCTGGAAAGATCTGAAATTAACACCCTAACATCACAATTAAAAGAACTAAAGAAGGAAGAGCAAACAAATTCAAAAACTGGTGGAATACAAAAAATAAGATCAGAGCAGAACTGAAGAAGATAGAGACATGAAAAGCCCTCCAAAAAATCAATGGCTTCAGAAGCTGCTTTTTGAAAGGATTAACAAAATAGACCACTAGCTACCATAACAAAGAAGCAAAGAGAGAAGAATCATTTAGACACATAGGAAAAAAATGATAAAGGGATATCACCACTGATCCCACAGAAATACAAACTACCACCAGAGAAGACTATAAACACCTCTACACAAATAAACTAGAAAATCTAGCAGAAATTGATAAATTCCTAGACACACACACCCTCCCAAGACTAAATGAAGATGAAGTTGAATCCCTGATTAGACCAGTAACAAGTTCTGAAAGTGAGGAAGTAATTAATAGCCTACCTACCAAAAAAGTCCAAGACCAGACAGATTCACAGCCAAATTCTACCAGAGGTACGAAGAGGAGTTGGTACCATTTCTTCTGAAACTATTCCAAAAAACAGAAAAAGAAAGACTCCTCCCTAACTCATTTTATGAGGCCAGCATCGTTCTGATACCAAAACCTGGCAGAGACACAACAAAAAAAGAAAAATTCAGCCCAACATCCCGGATGAATATCAATGGGAAAATCCTCAATAAAATACTGGCAAACCAAATCCAGCAGCACACCAAAGAGCCTATCCACCATGATCAAGTTGACTTCATCCCTGGGATGCAAGGCTTGTTTGACATATGCAAATCAATAAACATATCCATCTTGTAAACAGAACCAATAACAAAAACCATATGATCATCTCAATAGATGCAGGAAAGGTCTTTGATAAAATCAATAGTCCTTCATGGTAAAAATTCTCAATAAACTAGGTAATGATGAAACATCTCAAAATAATAAGAGTTATTTATGACAAATCCATTGGTCAATATCATACTGAACAAGGAAAAGCTGAAAGTGTTCCCTTTGAAAACTGGCAGAAAACAAAGATTTCCTCTCACACCACTGCTGTTGATCATAGTAGTGGCAGTTCTGACCAGGTCAATCAGTCAAGAGAAAGAAATAAAGGGCATTCATATAAGAAGAGAGGAAGTCAACTTGTCTCTGTTTTCAGATGACATAATTGTATATTTAGAAAATCCCATCATCAAAGCCCAAAAACTTAAGCTGATAGATAAGCAACTTCAGCAAAGTCTCAGGATACAAATCAATGTGCAAAAATCACAAGCATTCCTATACACCAATTATAGACAAGCAGAGAGCCATATGATGAGTGAACTCCCATTCATAATTGCTACAGAGAGAATAATACCTAGGAATACAACTTACAAGGGATGTGAAGGACCTTTTCAAGAACTACAAGCCACTGCTCAAGGAAATAAGAGAGGACACACACAAATGGAAAAACATTCTATGCTCATGGATAGGAAGAATCAATATCATGAAAATGGACATACCGCCCAAAGTAATTTATAGATTCATTGCTATTCCCATCAAGCTACCATTGCTTTCTTCACAGTAGAAAAAAACTACTTTAAATTTCATATGGAACAAAAATGAAGCCTGTATAGCCAAGACTATCCTAACCAAAAACAACAAAGCTGGAGGCATCATGTGACCCGACTTCATACTATACTACAAGGCAAGAGTAACCAAAACAGCATGGTACTGATACCAAAACAGACATATAGACCAATGAAACAGAAGAGAGACCTCAGAAATAACACCACACATCTACAACCATCTGATCTTTAACAAACCTGACAAAAACAAGCAATAGGGAAAGGATTTCCTACTTAATAAGTGGTGCTGGGAAAACTGGCTAGCCATATGCAGAAAACAGAAAGTGGACCCCTTCCTTACACCTTAAACAAAGATTACCTCAAGATGGATCAAAGACTTAAATGTAAAACCTAAAACCATAAAAACCCTAGAAGAAAACCTAGGCAATACCATTCAGGACATAGGCATGGGCAAAGACTTCATGACTAAAACACCAAAGTCAATTGCAATAAAAGTCAAAATTGACAAATGGGATATAATTAAACTAAACTAAAGAGCTTCTGCACAGCAAAAGAAACTATCATCAGATTGAACAGGCAACTTACAGAATGGGAGAAAGTTTTTGCAATCTCTCCATCTGACAGAGGTCTAATATCCAGAATCTACAAGGAACCTAAACAAACTTACAAGAAAAAAAAAAACATCAAAAAGTGGGCAAAGGATATGAACAGACACTTCTCAAAATAAGTCATTTTTGTGGCCAAGAAACATGTGAAAGGAAGCTTATCATCGCTGGTCATTAAAGAAATGCAAATCAAAAATACAATAAGATACCCATGCCAGTTAGAATGGCAATTATTAAAAAGTAAGAAAACAACAGATGCTGGAAAGGATGTGGTGAAATAGGAATGCTTTTACACTGTTGGTGGGAGTGTAAATTAGTTCAACCATTGTGGAAGACAGTGTGGCAATTCCTCATAGGTCTAGAATCAGAAATACCATTTGACCCAGCAATTCCATTATTGGGTATATACCAAAAGGATTATAAATCATTCTACTATAAAAAGACATGCACATGTATGTTTATTGCAGCACTATTTTCCAGTAGCAAAGACTAGGAACCAACCCAAATGCTCATCAATGATAGACTTCATCAAGAAAATGTGGCACATGGAGAGAGATCCAAGATGGCCGATTAGCAGCAGTTCAGGATTGTAGCTCCAGTGAAAGCGCAGAGAGTGAGTAGATGCCACACTTCTAGATGAATTTTTGTTGCCCACAGACCAGGAGATTCCCAGAGGAGGAGCCCCATGGGTCACCAGTGAGACTCTTTTGGCTGGTGCGGCTGTTTTCCTGGCACCCAGGTGCAGCAGTTCTCAGTATGAAGTATACGGGACTGGCTGCCCTTTTAGTTGACGTTTGGAGCTCCAGGAAGGCAGAGTCGCCTATTTAGCTGATTGAAGAAGGGACTGAAGCGGGGAGCCAGACTGGAAGATTCCTGGGCAGAAATGCACCACAAATCTTAATGCTGCTGTTTCAGCCGGCACAGCACCCCCACTAAAAAACAGCAATCGGAAGCACTGAAGATTGAGAGTTTCACAGCAAGCACAGCTGAACCCGGGAAGGTCCAGCTCTGTGGGGGAGGGGCGTCCGCCAAAGGAAAACTAAAAAACAGAAAAACTTCATCACCAACAATCTGGACGTCCACTCAAAGACCCAATATGAAAGAGCAATTACAAAGATGACAGGTGGGTAAATCCACAAAGATGGGAAGAAACCAGTGCAAAAAGGCTGAAAATACCCGAAATCAGAATGTCTCTCCTCCTACAGGGGATTGCAGCTCCTCATCAGCAACGGAAAAAGGCCTGCTGGAGAATGAGAGTGATGAATTGACAGAATCAGGCTTCAGAAGGTGGATACTAAGAAACTTCTGTGAGCTAAAAGAACATGTTCTAACCCAACACAAAGGAACTAAGTACCTTGAAAAAAGGTTTGGTGAAATGCTAAAGAGAATAGACAATTTAGGGAGGAATATAAGTGAATTAATAGAGCTGAAAAACACAATACGAGAACTTTGCAAAGTATTCACAAGTTTTAACAGTCGAATTGATCAAGCAGAAGAAAGGATATCAGAGGTCAAAGACCAACTTAATGAAATAAAACAAGAAGACAAGGTTAGAGAAAAAAGGCTAAAAAGGAATGAGCAAAATCTCCAAGAAATATGGGACTATGTGGAAAGACCTAATCTAAGTTTGATAGGTGTACCTGAATGTGATGAAGAGAATGAATCCAAGCTAGAAAATATTCTTCAGGATATTTTCCAGGAAAACTTTCCCAACCTAGCAAGGCAGGACAATACTCAATTCCAGGTAATACAGAGAACACCACAAAGATATTCCTCAAGAAGAGCAACCCCAAGGCACATAATTGTTAGATTCACCAGGGTTGAAATGAAGGAGAAAATACTAAGGGCAGCCAGAGAAAAAGGTCAGGTTACCCACAAAGGGAAGCCTATCAGACTCACAGCAGATCTCTCATCAGAAACCCTACAAGCCAGAAGAGAGTGGGGCCAATATTCAACATCCTTAAAGAAAAGAACTTTCAACCCAGAATTTCATATCTAGCCAAACTAAGCTTCATAAGTGAAGGAAAAATATAATTTTTTGCATACAAGCAAGTACTCAGAGATTTCATCACCACCAGGCATGCTTTGCAAGAGCTTATGAAAGAAGCATTACACATAGAAAGGAAAAACTAGTATCAGCCATTCCAGAAACATACTGAAAGGTAAAGAGCATCACCATAATGAAGAATTTACATCAACTAATGGGCAAAACAGCCAACCAGCATTAAATGGCAGTATTAAACTCATATATATCAATATCAATCCCAAATTTAAATGGACTAAATGCCCCAATCAAAAGACCCAGACAAGCAAATTGGATAAAAAGCCAAAACCCATCGGTGTGCTGCATCCAGCCCCATCACACATGAGAGGATACGCAAAGACTCAAAACAAAGGGATGGAGGAAGATTTACCAACCAAATGGAGAGCCAAAAAAAAAAAAAAAAAAAAAGCAGGAGTTGCAATTCTCATCTCTGATAAAATAGACTTTAAAGCAACAAAGGCCAGAAGAGACAAAGAAGGACATTACATAATGGTAAAAGGCTCAATGCAACCAGAAGAGCTAACGATCCTAAATATATACGTACCCAATACAGGAGCACCCAGATACATCAGGCAAGTTCTTAATGACTTACAAAGAGACTTAGACTCCCACATAATAATAGTGGGAGACTTCAGCACTACATTGTCAATATTAGACAGATCAACGAGACAGAAAATTAACAAGGATATCCCGGACTTGAACTCAGACCTGAAATAAGTAAACTTGATGAACATTTGCAGAACTCTCCACCCCAAATCCACAAAACATACATTTTTCTCAGTAGCACATCACACCGATTCTAAAAGTGTCCACAAAATTGGAAGGAAATCACTCCTCAGTAATTGCATAGCATTTCACAGGTTTAAATGAAATATTAGTAGGCTGCTTGTTTGCGATTTTCCTCCGTTATTCCTTCCTGTTTCCATTGTTAAGCACATTTATTGGCATAAAAGAGGTTTTTAATACCCATTTTTTGACTGCATTCTAGGCTGGGCAATAGAGCAAGATTCCCATTCTCTCTCCCTCTTTCTCTTCCTCTTTATTTCTCTCTTTTATTCTTTTTTCTCTTTCTTTCTCTCTCTCTTTTCTTTCTTTTTCTTCCTTTCTTTCTTAAAAAAAAAAAGAAAATGTGGCACATATATACAATGAAATACTATGCAGCCATAAAAAAGAATGAGTTCATGTCCTCTGCAGGGACATAGATAAAGCTTGAAGTCATCATCCTCAGCAAACTAACACAGGAACAGAAAACCAAACACTGCATGTTCTCAATCACAAGTGGGAGTTGAACAATGAGAACACGTGGACACAGGGAGCGGAACATCAGACACTGGGGTCTGTTGGGGTTGGGGAGCTAGGGGAGGGATAGCATTAGGACAAGTACCTAATGAATATGGGGCTTACAACCTAGATGACAGGTTGACAGGTGCAGCAAACCACCATGACACATGTATTCCTATATAAAAAACTGGCACATTCTAAAAGTGTACCTCAGATAATAAAGTTAAAAAAAAAGAAGGAAATGCACACAGGGACTAACCATGGGAGGGGTCATGCCTTTCCAATGGCAGCAAATCTCTCTGCCTCCCCGCCTCCCCTGAGTGTAGGATTCCTTGAATGTGTAGAAGAGGGATCTGGAGGGGTGCTGCATTAGCCTTGATGCTATGGAGGCTGTGGACCCCATGTTTCCTGTGAAACCCACAAGCACAGCTGAGCACAATTCTTAGAGGGATGGTGGTCACTCCTGCTGACTCTGCCATGTCCCTTGACTCTGCAGAGGGCTTACAACAGGGGCTCATTTAAGGTCAATCTCCAAACTCCACCTCAGACATGAAACAGAGTCTGAAAGAGCCCAGAAGCCCGGGTCCTCACAGGGTCACAGTGACTTTTAGTGCTGACGACTGCATAAAATGTAAGGTGATCACCTGACTACCCAGAGAGACTCACCCGCCAAGGACCACCCACCTACTATGGCTTCTCCTTCCTCTTCAGAGATGCATTCCAGTGGAGAATCCAGGACATTATGTCTAGTTCTACAATAAGCCACAGCTATAAACAACATCAACAGCTTTTAAACACCAGACAGCTACTTAGCCAACATGTCAAGATCTGAGGAAAAAGATCAGTTTTTGGCCATTACCCATCCTAGAGGCACCACTTCTGACTGGAGGACACTGGACTAGCAGAACGCATACCCTGAAGACAAAGGTGTTTCACTTTGGCAAGCGGAGGGGGCTCTGCTGTGGCCATGAAGGGATCAGCTGAAGGAGACTCCCTACCTGCAGCTGCTGAAGAGAGGCCGGCTTGCTGCTCAGATGCACAGGAGAGAAAGTGATGACCTGGGCTAAAGCTGGAAATGCTCTACAGTTCTCCATAAAAAATCACACAGGGGTGGGATGGGCATCTTGACAATAACTTCCCTGGGAATATGATGTTCACTGGACATGAGGTGGCAAGAAAGGCTTCTGGGATTCAGACAAGCACATCTCCCAAATGGCCCAAAGGACAACCCCAACGCTATTTCCTTCCTTCTCAGGACACTCCTCTGAAATAGCCAAAGGCAAAGCTAGGTCCTTCTTAGACAGAAGGAGAGAGAGAGCAAGTCAAAAGGCAGGAGGTGCAGAGGGGACACCGGAGTGGGGACTCTTTGACTCGTCCCTCTGTTCCTGTCTTCTGCTGCTGGGCACACTCCTGTCTCCCTACAGGGCTAAGCAGGATGTCGTTCTCACAGCCAGTGACCTATGTGCCCAGCGGTCACCTGAGAACCAGGCCCACTGCACCTTGGGGAAGCCCACCTGTGAGTCTGCTGTTAGGGAAGGAGGCAGATGCAGCTGTTTATGAAGGGCGACCCTGTGCATGCACTGTGTAGAGCAGCAGTTTACAGCCCCAACTGGGCTCAATCCCAGAAAAAGACACATATGGAGGAACTCTTATTACCCCATTTACACATGAAGAGATCAGCTCAGAGGGAGGAAATGAAGGTCCAGTATCATCACATGGCCAAAAAGTGGCGAACTGGGATCTGAAACCAGGCACTCAGCTCCCGTTTTTGAAACCGGCTGGGCAGCCCCTGACCAACCATCTGTGAAACACCAGCAGGCAGCAGACTGTGGCCCCAGAGGACCCAAGGACCAGGTGAAAACCTAACATGTGGACAACCATGGGCAAGGGGACATATGGCTTCAACACCTGATGTGACACCTTTTTTAAACTTAGCACAGAGCAGGAAGTTTTGAGAAGGATTGCCTGTGCTTTAGAGGCCATTGCTTGGGACAGAATTATATCTATACCTCTTTAAACCTCTATTCGGTCACTGATAATTCTTTGGTGTTCTATGCAATATATGGTCATTACAATGAATAGGTATTTAATTTAAAAATGAGATTGTTAATCCTGCTTTAAATGAAATACATTTATAACTAAGCAGATTAATCAATAATTAACACCCGTTAAAATCTTCTTGAATTGCCCATTTTATGCCAGATCATAGGTTCTATGTAATCTTACGATTTAGTTTACCAGTGTCCTGAAGAGAGGACAGAAAGATATATTCACAGCAGTAGCTACGAATCCCTGCCTGAAGTCCTCTTTCATAATGAGGGAGGGTATAAAGAAATAAGAAATGCAATCCAGCAGGCCATCATTTCTTTTATGCATTTTTCGTGATGGTTTTTCCTTCACTCCTCAATGTCTATGTAAAGCCCCTGTCCCATTAAGTTCATGCCAGCCAGTGTGCCCCCTCTCCATCCACCTCTGTGACCGCCGCCATCTGACTTCAGACCTTTGCTATCCTGAATGAAGCCTCCAGCACCTCAGTCAGAGATTGCAGCTCCACCCCAGGCCCCAGCATCAGGCTGGGAATTCAACAAGCCTCAGAGGTCCCCAGCCAACCCCCTGGCCTCACAAGGCCTTCCTGTTCCAAGGCAATGAGGAAGTCTCTGTGTCTACCCCAGCCAGTTCCTCCCCAAAAGGCCAGTGACCTCATAGTCACTATTGGAGACTGCCCCCTCTAAAATCATTAATTCAAAACTCCCCACACTGGCCACCCCTACACCCCTTCAGCTCTCTAGGAATAGCTTCTCCTAGATGTCTCACAAACACCTCCAACCCAAAGTGACGGAAACTAAGTGGAGTCAGAAACATACTCACGGATTTACATCCTTTAATAGCACTTGTTGATGACAACAGCAGGGATTCCTCAGCTATGATATGTTTTTGCCCTGGTTAAGCCTGAGAGGATCCCTTCCAGGCTTTGGAACTCGGTCTTCAGCCATTCTTCTCGGATTTGGGCATCCCATCCAACAGAAAGCAGGTTATATCGCTCTCGAGGCAGTGGGGCTCACGGTTGTTGTCCACTTCTCTCTCCGCATCTTGTGAAGTGTTGTTCATACTGTCATTGTGGCTGGCCTCCAGGCCTACCTGCTCCATGATGAAGTCACCAAGGCAATCGAGCAAGGTAAGGAGGCTATTTATCATGGAGGAAGTCTGGCTTTGGGCATCTCGTTCATCCTGAAGAAGGCGGTCAACGAAGGTCCTAGGGACCTGTGGCTCATTTCTTGAAGGTTCTTGATTCTGATTGTTATTTGTAGGGGAGTTCTTACAGTTTTCTGTTTCTGACATTATGTTTGCTTGGTCTGGCTCTGCTGAGCTATGCTTGATTCTCCTGCTTGAGCAGGTCTCCAAGGACACTGGCACTTAGTCCTGCCCATTGTATCTCTCTGCTCCAGGCCCTGATTGGTCAGGGAGCTAGCTGCCTTTGTGACATCCTAGACTTTGGAATTTCCCTGAGCAGACCTCAGCCTAGAAATGTCTGTGACACTGACCTAGTCACCCTAATGACTGAATCCTGATTTTGAGAGAACTATAACTTTTTATCTGATTTTGACATTGTAAAAATAAATGTGTGTTTCAGTGGAAAACTTTGCTCTATCTTTAGGACATCATTGCAAATTATCTGATTCTAGCCTTACATTATCTCTGAAATCTTGCATAGGTTTTTGTTACTTGTAGGCCACAGATACATGGATGATATATTCTTCAGTAGAGGTTCAGTTGTCCTTCACCTAATGAAACCAATTTTACCTCCATTTACACACAATCATTTAATATTCCTGATGAATATTCCCATATCAATTCTTTGGTTTCCCTTTTGAACCTGTTATAATAACCTTTTCTTTTAGTATATGTTCATTTCATATCTGTATGAGTGTCATGATTTTACTCTATTTGAAAAATATTTTTTAATCATTTTGCAATTAATAATAAGATGCTCAATACCTGTCAGTGCCAGGTAAACATAGTTGATGGAGAAGTGCATCTTGTGCTCAGTTTAAGCCCAGATGTGTATTTCTTGTCTCTCCTAGGTGAAGCCAAAGCACTAAGAGTTGTTTCTTTTCTATTATTTAATTTTACTCTCTGCTAATTCTGTGTTTTCCCTTTGAGTTTTGTTCATTTACAGCCAATAACTTTGCCATTTCACAAGGGAAATAGTGGAAAGAAAATAGTCTCAAATCCAAACAATTTCAAAATCTAACCATTAGGTTTCAAGGCCTGGGAATAGTCTACAGCTTGAGACCCCTCCCTCTGATCACTCTGATCCTGTAACTTCACCTGGGGGAATAAATCTTCCCTCTGGTCTCTTGGTTCTGCCCTCAGTCATTTTTCCTTTATTTTGAATGGTAGCATGTGTTTACAGCCGAGTAGTTTTATCAGCCTGCTTTCTCCTGTCAAATTTTGGGAGTCCTATAGCCTTCTTTCATTTCTTGCTCTATTTCTTTCTTTCAGTCTAAGCTGGCATTGTTTCTGCTGATATAACATTCTCAAAAACTTACATGTGTTTTATGTATGTCATGAGGATTCATGCCATTAGACAGAGTCTTCTTCACAGATCTCTCAGAAAATTCCGTCTCTATTCCTTGCATATTTGAGAAGCACACCCCATATCTCTTCAAAACATCATCTGTGTGATTGAATACTTTGGTCTTTTCATCCCTTAAAGGCACTAACAAAAGAATGGCTAGCCATGCCTTTGATTTTATTTCTGTAGGATGATTTCATGGCAGTGAATTCACTAATTTTGGTGTCTTTTGCAATCTGGATAGGCTGAAAATTTCTTATATCATTAAATCCTGGTTTCTTTTTGCTTAACAGTTCTTCCCTCACTTTATGTCTTTCCTCTAGCATTTTACTATAAGCAGCAGTAAAAAACAACAACAACAACAACAACAACAACAACAACAACAACCAGGCCATTACTTTAGTCCTTTGCATGAAAATCTGCTCAGCTAAATATTCAAGTTCATTGCTTACAAGTCATGCTTTCCACATAATTATAGGGCATAATTCAGCTAAGATTTCTGCTGCTGTATAACACAAACTCCCTTTTCCAATATTATGTTACTAATTTCTTTCTAAGCCTTCACCAGCAACACCTTTAACATTTATATTTCTATCAATAGCTTGTTTACGATCATTTAGGTGTTCTCTAGGATAACATAGGCATTCTCTACTGTGCTCCTCATATCTGAGCTCTCACTAGGAGTGCTTTGAATATTCCTATTTCTACTAATGGTCTGCTCAACGTAATCTAGAGTTGTTCTATAATGCTCCTGAAATTTATTCAGTCCATAGATATTTTCCCATTGCAAAGCCCCTTCAAACTTTTTAGATATTTGTTATAGCAGCAACCCACTTCCAGGGACCAAAATTGTAATAGATCCCGATGGCTGCTATAATGAATTGCCATAAACTTGGTAGCTTTAAAATGCAGAACACACCAAGTTAAAAAGCTCCTGCATAGCAAAGGAAACAATCAACAAAGTGAAGAGCCAACCTACCGAGCGGGAGAAAATATTTGCAAACTATTGATCTGACAGGGGATTAATAACCAGACTATATAAGGAGTTCAAATACCTCTATAGGAAAAAAATCTAACGATCTGATTTAAAAACAGGTAGACTACCTCATAGACATTTCTCAAAAGAAGACATACAAATGGCAAACAGGCATATGAAAAGGTGCTGAACATGAGTGATCATCAGAGAAATGCAAATCAAAACTACAACGAGATGTCATCTCACTCCAGTTAAAACGGCTTATACCCAAAAGAAAAGCAATAACAAATGCTGGTGAGGATTTGAAGAAAAGGGAATTCTTGTACGCTGTTCGTGTGAATATAAATTAGTACAACCACTCTAGAGAACAGTTTGAAGGTTCCTCAAAAAACTCAAAATAGACCTACCATATGATCCAACAATCCCCCTGCTAGGTATATAACCAAAAGAAAGGAAACCAGTATATCCAAGAGGTATCTGTACTCCCATGTTTATTGTAGCACCATTTACAATAGACAAGATTTAAAAGCAGCCTATATATCCATCAAAAGATGGATAAAGAAAATGTGGTACACATACACAGTGAAGTACTACCAAGCCATAGAGAATGAGATCCTAACATTTGCAACAACATGGAAGGAACTGAAGGTCATTATATTAAGTGAAATAGGCCAGGCACAGAAAGACAAACTTTACATGTTCTCACTTATTTGAGGGAGCTAAAACTTGAAATAATTGAACTCATGGGGACAGAGAGTAGAAGGATGTTTGCCATAGGCTAGGAAGGGTAGTAGGGTACCGGAGGAGAAGTTGGGAGAGTTAATGGGTACAAAAAAGAGAAAGAATAAATAAGACATCAATACTTTTTATTTTTTCTATGCTAGGATTTGCTAGCACAACAGAGTGACTATAGTCAAAAATAATTTAATTGTAGATTTTAAAATAACTAAGAGTATAATTGGATTGTTTGCAACACAAAGGATAAATGCTTGAGGTCATGGAAACCCCATTTACCCTGAGGTGATGATTACCTATTGAAGACCTATATCAAAATATCTCATGTTGATACAAGAGGAGGGCAGGAAAGTGCTGGATAGGGGAGGGTGTGGTCCCCGGCTAGGGCTCCACCCCTGGGCCTGTGACCACAGACCTAGGTGAGGATAGGCATTTTTTCTTGTCCAAATGTTGCACTTCCCAAGACCATCTTGGCCTGCCACATCCCCACCCTGTGCTTATAAAAATCCCAAGACCCTCGTAGGCAGAGACACAAACAGCTGGACATCAAGAGGAGCATGCAGGCAGAGCACACCGACAGGCACTGACAGATGCTGGCAAGTTGGCAGGCCATTGACTGGCAGAACAATGAGGAGTTTGGCTTGGGTGGTCAGAAAAGAGCCCGGCCACTGAGTGGGTCTGGATGTAGGGGAAAACAACCTTCCCACTCCATCTCCCTTCTGGCTTCCCTATATGCTGAGAGCTACTTCCGCTCAGTAAAACCTTGCACTCATTCTCCAAGCCCATGTGTGATCTGATTCTTCCAGTATACCAAGGCAAGAAGCCCTGGGATACAGAAAGCCCTCTGTCCTTGTGATAAGGCAGGTGGTCTAATTGAGCTGACTGACTAACAGGAGCTACCTACAGATGGCTAAACTGAAAAAGCATACTGTAACACATGCCCACTGGGGCTTCATCTGTAAACATCCACCTTTAGACACTGCCCTGGGGTTAGAGCCCCACAATCTTCTGGTCTGCATGTTCACCCTAGGGGTTTGAGTAGCAGGGCACTGAAGAAGCGAGCCACTCCCCATCGCATGTCCCGTAAGGGGGACAAGGGAACTTTTCCCATTTGTATGTATCCCATAAATATATACACCTACTATGTACTCATAAAAATTTTCAAAAAATAGACTTTTGGGCAGGGGCTCATCACAGCCACACTTAAGATGATGTCAGTGGACAGAGTCAGAATTTCCAGAACATCTTAGCTGAGAAATATTTGTGTTCACAACACAGTTTAACAGTGTCCAGCAGAAAAAGACCTAGGTTTGCAAAGTCTAAGGATTTGTACTATAAAATCCACCCTTTTCTCCCACCCTGTCTGGCCTTCCCCAGATAAAACACGAGTGAAAGTTCTGGAGACCGAGTTGTCAAATGAGAGTTGTTAAGTGAGTGTTGTCAAGACTCACTAACAAGAGACCTCACGAGTTATTTTGGGTGCTTTCCTAGAAATGCAAGAGACCCCAACATCTTGGCATTGAACACATGAGCTTTTTCTCCCAGAAGAAGACACACATTAAGAAAATGACAAATGCAGATTCTATTTATTGCCCTTCCTTACATTTAAAATCCTACTTCCAAAATAATAGAATACAACAAATTCACTATTCCAGTGTTATACAAACTGTGATTTGAGGAACACTGTATGCTTACAAACTTTTTATTACTCATAGGCTGTAACAGGTACAGGAGTTGAATATCACCATTCAGGATCCTTTATAGAACTCTGGCTTTGCCACACATTTAAGTGAGTGAAGTCATCTTACTGGACAGGGTGTGCACCAGTCTGGCTGCTGTTAAACTGCAGTGATGATTCGGTGGTGAGCCATACACTAGTCATGCACAATAGGACCACATATCATCTCTAAATTAAATAGAACATGAAAAATACAAAATACTGGCTTTACACCAAAAATAGTCTGAGGAGTGCTGCACTGCACTATACGATTCAAGAAGGAATCCTTCTGAACATTAGACTTGGAGATTTAAGTTTCAGTGAGACTACTGAACTCATCTCT
Organism: Callithrix jacchus; assembly: GCF_049354715.1. Lineage (NCBI taxonomy): Eukaryota > Metazoa > Chordata > Mammalia > Primates > Cebidae > Callithrix > Callithrix jacchus. The sequence continues at coordinate 38,774,453 of NC_133524.1, read as the reverse complement.
GGGAGCCAGGGATAACTTTAAGGAGTGGGATGAGTCAGCAATTGGATACAACAGGGAAGAATTAGTGTTATGGGATCTTTAGGGTAGTGTTTTTCTGGCCAAAAATCTCTGTGGCTCGTAGCAACTTTGAGTTTTGCTCAGGCCTGCTGGGCTCATTTTGTCCACTCAGCCTGGCAGGCTGTGCTTGGCTTATGCCACCAGCCTGTGTTCCACACCTGCCAAGGTGAGTCAGGTGTGGAACAGCAAGGGGTGTGTAAGCGAGCATGGGGTTCGGCCACTGCACATAGCCAGACGTGCCAGCTGCTGCAGCAGGGTGGGTGGGCAGCTCCAGGTTCCGGAACAGGTGCCAGCTCTATGTGAGGCATTGTTGGACCAGGCTCATGACAAGCATCTTCCACATCTGGCACTGGGGATCATGGTGGCACTCAGAATTTTGGAGATGCCAGGAACCACAGAGTCCCAAAGAGGCAATGACAGCCCTGGCTCAAGGATTTCCCAGGTCTGTGCTCCCTAAAAAGCCAAAACTCTTCTCTCCTCTTTGCCTACAATGTGGCGAACAAGGGGTATATTTCAACCCGTTTTGTGTTAAAGCTCTTCTAGCCCCACCATTTGATGGGTCCCAAATTCTTGTCCGTGACCAGGAGGAATGAAGAGCTTTACTTAGCAATAGAACAGCTCAGTCTCCCACAGAGGCCAGCTCCTTTCTGCAGCAAGGGTGTCCTGATGATTGTTCAGCTCCTAGCAGATAGGAGACCCCGGAGTGGGAAGCTCCTCTTGGTAGGCAGGTAATCCTGTCGTCTTCTTGGCTCTCAGAAGAGAGGAGGATCTCAGGTGGGTAGCTCCTCTCTGCAGCTGGTGGTCACAACATTTGCTCAGTTCCGGCTGAGTCCTCTGGCTTTTATGGGCCTCAGAGGGGAGGAAGTACATGCTGAATGGTTCATGGGTGGCCATGGGTGGGCCCAGATCAAGCACCACAAATTCCTACTCTGGTCTGCGGGACTGGCAGCCCAGTCCCCAGCCTTCAGGTCCTTTCTGGCCTGAAGGTGAGGCCTAACTGTGGACCTTCCACCCAGGAACCTGTCTGCCTCCTGCTGCCATTTATGGCACACAGGCCATCTGGGGAGGTCTGCAGGCCAGCACTGAGCTTCCTTCCTATGCTCATTGGAGCTCAAAGTCTGGATGGGGCTAAGGCAGCAGGGGACTGCTGTGTCTGCATTGCCCAAAGCATGTACACACCTGGCCTGGCTGTGACAGTGCTTGGGATCAGCCCTGACTTTGCTTTGAGATTTCGGTGGGCGCTGACAGCAGGGAGAGACCAAGCACTGCGAGCAGATATTTCCAAAAGAGGGTAGGGATGCCTGGGTCCACATCCTCAATTTAGGTGGCTACAGATATGTCTGGGAGGGCAGGACTCCTGCCTGCTCCATGGAGAGGGAGGCCTGGGTTCACAACCACCACTTGGGCAGCTGAGACTATACCTGGGGAGCTACTGCCACACCAATTTGAAAGGGACAGGGCTTCCATTTGTCCCCAGCTCCCACCAGCTCCACAACGTGTGCAGCCATGGCCATGACTCTCTGCTGCATCTGGCATGATGGCAGCGGCCACTCCAGATGGGCCATCACTGCCATCATGAGGAATGTATAAAATTAAATATCTGTGGTAGCAGCTAATTATGTCTATTTAACTATAGCCACATACATACCAGGACATTTTGATTTTCTAAGGAAAGCCAGAAATTGAGATTTTTCAGATGAAAGATATAGATTTTTACATGTTGGCAACAAGATATTGTTCCTTAAGAACATAATGGTAGTCCTAATGATCCCATCTGCTATCCAGATTAGGTATGTGAGCTGCCACCTGGTCATCTTAGCATTAGGAAAATGATGTATTAGATGTTCATAGAAGTATCTCTCTTTCTAGAGTCCTATTTTGGGAGTAACAGAGGCACTCACTAAGGAGTCAGGCAATCTGCCATAGGCTATGTCATGTAGGATCCATCACATAAAGGGAACAGGAGAACTGGGTCTCCAAAATGCTTTACTTCCCAAAAGATGCTCTAGGTGGGAGGCCAGCCTGATAATTAGGCTTTTGTGTTAAAAACAACACCATGTTGCCTTTACCCTCCAAATCCCCTGCCCTCAGGCTTGACTCCAGTGCTCATTTTTCCTCACACATGATGGTTTCTGCAGTCTTCACCGGCGTCTGACCCAGGCCTGCCCTGACACTGCTTGTGATCAGTGACCTGGGTGGCAGCCATAGTCACCCCAACCTCTGTCCTTGCCGACTCTGGCTTTAGTTTTCCCAACTCCAATAGGGTACTGGCTACCAATGCTGCTCTGTCCACAGGGCACAGGCCAGAGGGACTCCTTCCTCACCTTTTCCTCCCGCCTGTTAGATGAACACAAGACCCAACCATGGGTGGGCTCACACCTTCCCAATGGCAGCAATTCTCTCTGTCTCCTCACCTCCCCTGAGTGTAGGATTCTTTGTATGTATAGAAGGGAAATCTGGCAGGGTGCTGCATTAGCCTTGATGCTATGAGGGCTGTGGACCCCATGTTTCCTGTGAAACCCACAAGCACAGCTGAGCACAATTCTTAGAGGGATGGTGGTCACTCCTGCTGACTCTGCCATGTCCCTTGACTCTGCAGAGGGCTTACAACAGGGGCTCATTTAAGGTCAATCTCCAAACTCCACCTCTAACATGAAACAGAGTCTGAAAGAGCCCAGAAGCCCGGGTCCTCACAGGGTCACAGTGACTTTTAGTGCTGACGACTGCATAAAATGTAAGGTGATCACCTGACTACCCAGAGAGACTCACCCGCCAAGGACCACCCACCTACTATGGCTTCTCCTTCCTCTTCAGAGATGCATTCCAGTGGAGTATCCAGGACATTATGTCTAGTTCTACAATAAGCCACAGCTATAAACAACATCAACAGCTTTTAAACACCAGACAGCTACTTAGCCAACATGTCAAGATCTGAGGAAAAAGATCAGTTTTCGGCCATTACCCATCCTAGAGGCACCACTTCTGACTGGAGGACACTGGACTAGTAGAACCCATACCCTGAAGACAAAGGTGTTTCACTTTGGCAAGCGGAGGGGGCTCTGCTGTGGCCATGAAGGGATCAGCTGAAGGAGACTCCCCACCTGCAGCTGCTGGAGAGAGGCCTGCTTGCTGCTCAGATGCACAGGTGAGAAAGTGACAACCTGGGCTAAGGCTGGAAATGCTCTACAGCTCTCCATAAGGAATCATGCAGGGGTGGGATGGGCATCTTGACAATGAGTTCCCTGGGAATATGAGGTTCATGGGACATGAGGTGGCAAGAAAGTCTTCTGGGATACAGACAAGCACATCTCCCAAATGGCCCAAAGGACAACCCCAACACTATTTCCTTCCTTCTCAGGACACTCCTCTGAATTAGCCAAAAGCAAAGCTAGGTCCTTCTTAGACAGAAGCAGAGAGAGAGCAAGTCAAAAGGCAGGAGGTGCAGAGGGGACACCGGAGTGGGGACTGTTTGATTCGTCCCTCTGTTCCTGTCTTCTGCTGCTGGGCACACTCCTGTCTCCATACAGGGCTAAGCAGGATGTGGTTCTCACAGCCAGTGACCTATGTGCCCAGCGGTCACCTGAGAACCAGGCCCACTGCACCTTGGGGAAGCCCACCTGTGAGTCTGCTGTTAGGGAAGGAGACAGATACAGCTGTTTATGAAGGGCGACCCTGTGCATGCACTGTGTGGAGCAGCAGTTTACAGCCCCAATTGGGCTCAATCCCAGAAAAAGACACATATGGAGGAACTCTTATGACCCCATTTACACATGAAGAGATCTGCTCAGAAGGAGGAAATGAAGGTCCAGTATCGTCGGATGGTGAAAAAGTGGCGAACTGGTATCTGAAACCAGGCACTCAGCTTTGTTTTTTGAAACCGGCTGGGCAGCCCCTGAGCAACCATCTGTGAAACACCAGCAGGCAGAAGACTGTGGCTCCCGAGGACCCAAGGACCAGGTGAAAACCTAAAATGTGGACACCCACAGGCAAGGGGACAGATGGCTACAACACCTGATGTGACATCTTTTTTAAACTAAGCACAGAGCATGAAGTTTTGAGAAAGATTGCCTGTGCTTTAGAGGCCATTGCTTGGGACAGAATTATTTCCATACCTCTTAAAACATTTATTCAGTCACTGATAATTCTTTGGTGTTCTATGCAATATGTGGTCATCATAATGAATAGGTATTTAACTTAAAAATGAGATTGTTAATCCTGCTTTAAATGAAATTCATTTATAATTAAGCAGATTCATCAATAATTTACAACCATTAAAAACTTCTTGAATTGCCCATCTTAGGCCAGATCATAGGTTCTATGTAATCTCACGATTTATTTTACCAGTGTCCTGAAGAGAGGACAAAAAGGTATATTCACAGCAGTAGCTACGAATCCCTGCCTGAAGTCCTGTTTCATAATGAGGAAGGGTATAAAGAAATAAGAAATGCAATCCAGCAGGCCATCATTTCTTTTATGCATTTTTCATGATGGTTTTTCCTTCACTCCTCAATGTCTATGTAAAGCCCCTGTCCCATTAAGTTCATGCCAGCCAGTGTGCCCCCTCTCCATCCACCTCTGTGACTGCCGCCATCTGACTTCAGACCTTTGCTATCCTGAATGAAGCCTCCAGCACCTCAGTCAGAGATTGCAGCTCCACCCCGGGCCCCAGCATCAGGCTGGGAATTCAACAAGCCTCAGAGGTCCCCAGCCAACTCCCTGGCCTCACAAGGTCTTCCTGTTCCAAGGCAATGAGGAAGTCTCTGTGGCTACCCCGGTCAGTTCCTCCCCAAAAGGGCCATTGCCCTCACCATCACCGTTGGAAACTGCCCCCTCTAAAATTACAGATTCAAACACTCCCCACACTGGCCACCCCTTCCAACCCTTCAGCTCTCTAGGGATAGCTTCTGGTAGATGTCTCACAAACACCTCCAACCTAAAGTGGCGGAAACTGAGTGGAGTCAGAAGCACTGTCATGGATTTATCCAGTTTAATAGCTTGGGCAGATGGAAGCAGCCTGGGAT